>NC_083595.1:30649576-30955826 GCF_027579695.1 Neoarius graeffei
CTTTTCATTGTTTGCGTAGTGTGTGTATGTGTGTATGTTATGTCCACACTGAGTAATGAGTGTGTGGAACACAGGGAATGAAAATTACCGTGTGTGTGTGGGCACAGTGTATTACTGATGAGCATGCAGCAGTGCTGCCGTCACACACACACACTGGAATTACATACTCTGTCGCTCTCCAGCTTCCTTGAAAGTGTGTAGAGGGACAGGATGAACACAGCTTTTCTTCCTCCTAGTAACCACACACACACACACACACACACACACACACACACACACACACCAGTCTCGCATGTTTTTGGGAGATGGGAGAAAACCCACACAGAACACTACACACATCACATTCCATTATATTGTCTATTTAGATTGACCTTGGTATTTGGTTGACATTACAGTGATCAATCACAGATTGTTGTTGTTTGTTGTTTTTTGTGTGTGATACGTGTGAAACTCCTCCTATAATCACTATTCTTCCACTCTTATCCAGCCTCTGCTAATAACAGCCTGTGCTGCTGTGTGGTGATGTTAATAGCAGCCTTGCTCTTTGCCAGGACACTCGTCTTCTCTTAGTGTACGCCTCAATGGGCACACCTGTGTGTGAGTGTACGACTCATAAACTCTCATCAACACACACACACAGAATGCTTTTATTGTCTCATTACATCTTTAAGTCTGTCAGCAGTTATAATTAGTATTTTCTCTCTCTCTCTCTCTCTCTCTCTCTCTCTCTTCTCTCTCTCTCTCTCTCTCTCAGTCACACACACACACACACACACACGCACACACACACTCACTCTCTCATGCTGTCGTGGAAGACCCACATAGCGCTGATGCAGTAAATGCTTTGCCTCAACATGATTTGAAACTAGTGATCGATGATTTCAATGCAAAAGTTGGTAACAGCAACAGTCATTGGTTAAAGGCTGTTGGTAAGCGGGGGATAGGAACAGTTAATAACACCAGTCTGAGATTGATAGAATACTGCTCTGAAAACGATATTATTATCGGTGGTACTCTTTCCCAACACAGATATTCATAAAACCACTTGGACATCACCAGATGGTAAAACCATCATCAAATAGATCATTTGTAATTGGAAAATGGAGAAAGTTACAGCTAGACGTCAGACGTCAACTACCTACGTAACTACCTATTCAACTACCTACATAGTTTGTTCACCTAAGAACTACCTACGTAACTACCTACATAGTTTATTCACCTAAGAACTACCTACATAACTACCTATTCAACTACCTACATAGTTCATTTACCTACCAACTACCTACGTAACTACCTTTTCAACTACCTACAGTATATAGTTTATTCACCTAAGAACTACCTACGTAACTACCTATTCAACTACCTACGTAACTACGTTTTCAACTACCTACAGTATATAGTTTATTCACCTAAGAACTACTTACGTGACTACCTATTCAACTACCTACATAGTTTATTCACCTACCAACTACCTACGTAACTACCTATTCAACTACCTATGTAGTTTATTCACCTACGAACTACCTACGTAACTACCTATTCAACTACCTACAAAGTTTATTCACCTAAGAACTACCTACGTAACTACCTTTTCAACTACCTACATAGTTTATTCACCTAAGAACTACCTACGTAACTACCTATTCAACTACCTACGTAGTTCATTTACCTACCAACTACCTACGTAACTACCTTTTCAACTACCTACAGTATATAGTTTATTCACCTAAGAACTACTTACGTGACTACCTATTCAACTACCTACATAGTTTATTCACCTACCAACTACCTACGTAACTACCTATTCAACTACCTATGTAGTTTATTCACCTACCAACTACCTACGTAACTACCTATTCAACTACCTACAAAGTTTATTCACCTAAGAACTACCTACGTAACTACCTTTTCAACTACCTACATAGTTTATTCACCTAAGAACTACCTACGTAACTACCTTTTCAACTCCCTACATAGTTTATTCACCTAAGAACTACCTACGTAACTACCTATTCAACTACCTACGTAGTTCATTTACCTACCAACTACCTACGTAACTACCTTTTCAACTACCTACAGTATATAGTTTATTCACCTAAGAACTACTTACGTGACTACCTATTCAACTACCTACATAGTTTATTCACCTACCAACTACCTACGTAACTACCTATTCAACTACCTATGTAGTTTATTCACCTACCAACTACCTACGTAACTACCTATTCAACTACCTACAAAGTTTATTCACCTAAGAACTACCTACGTAACTACCTTTTCAACTACCTACATAGTTTATTCACCTAAGAACTACCTACGTAACTACCTATTCAACTACCTACGTAGTTCATTTACCTACCAACTACCTACGTAACTACCTTTTCAACTACCTACAGTATATAGTTTATTCACCTAAGAACTACTTACGTGACTACCTATTCAACTACCTACATAGTTTATTCACTTACCAACTACCTACGTAACTACCTACTCAACTACCCATGTAGTTTATTCACCTACCTGCTACTGGTCATTTGGCCCCTCCTCCTCCCCGTCCTGCCGTGCCTGCTGAAGACTGCTGCCTGTCCTGGCTCTCCGTTGGTGGAATGACCTTCCCATTGAGCTCAGAACCGCCGACTCCCTGACCACCTTCAAGTGCGGAATGAAGCCCCACTTCTTCAGGCTGCAGGCCTGCCCTACTTCCCTGCCCACGGCGTAATCACATAGCGGTCTTGACCAACCCAGGCTGTGTCCTGTCGAGTCTAGTCATGATGACTCAGTGTTAGTCGTTGAGGTTTTATCTTTCTCTGTTTATTTGTACTTTGTCAGCTCATTTTTATGTTCAGCTTGTTTTCTTTGGCTGTTTGCTGATTGTGGTTACTTCAGCAGAATATTACACTCGGCGTTATTCTGTCACTTGTACATTTGCCACTAGAACTTTACCTGACTTTTGCACTCATCGTACATCACTCTGGATAAGCACGTCTGCTAAATGCCTCTAATGTAATGTAATGTGTCAAAAGGTAATACCAGCTTGTTTTTATGAGGTGGGAGGAAACCAGAGACCCCAGAGGAAACCCACAGACACCTTAAACATGCATGATTTACATTGTTGTGGTGTGGCTGCAGAACAGGTTGTTTCCTCTCATCATTTACGGTATGTCAGCTATAAACAGTCATTCCTTTACTACTCTTTTTCTATCTCTTGAATTTAATAAGACAAAAAAGCAGCTTGTCATATTACCAGCAAACTGGAAAGCACCGACACTGGAGACTCCTTCCATAAATATTACATAAATATCAAAACATCACCAGAAAACAAAAAGCATCGCCAAATCAACAATTATACATCGTGCTTTATTAAGTAAGACATTTATTATTTGGTTTGGATTATGTGACGCGTCCACCATACAAGTTCCTGTGCCTGAGTTGTTGCTATAGAAATAATTCAATTTTATTTGTATAGCACGTTTAATTATGAGCATGTTCACAAAGCAGCTTTACAGAAATACACTCACTGGTCACTTTATTAGGAACACCCATCCACCTGCTGTTTTCTGCAGGTCTCTAATCAGCCAATCCTTCGACAGAAGCACAATGCACCAAACCATGCAGACACAAACCAAGAGCTTCAGTTAATGTTCACTTCAAACTTCAGAACAGGGGAAAAATTGTCATCTCAAAGTGTGACTTTCACTGTGGCGTGGGTGTTGGTTTGAGCCAGATGGACTGATTTGAGTATTTCAGAAACTGCTGATCTCCTGGGGTTTTCACACACAGCAGTCTCTAGTTTACACAGGATGGTTCGGAAAAAAAAACCATCGAGTGAGCGACAGTTCTGTGGGTGGAAACAAACGCCTTGTTGATAAGCGAGAGGTCCGAGGAAAATGGCCAGATTGGTTCGAGTTGAAAGGAAGGATATAGCAACTCAGAGCAACTCTTTACAACCGTGGTGAGCAGAAAAGCATCTCAGCATGCAACAGCAGAAGACCACACTCCTACAGCCAAGAACAGGAATCTTAGAATCAAGAACAAGTTCCTATTAAAGTGGTCGGTGTGTGTTAGAACAAGTGGCTTGTCAGAGCTGCTATTGTAGGAAAATAATCATCACTTTCTAACTAATCAGAATGGAGAATTGACTCGAGCACTGTAGTATAGCGGAAAACACACACACACACACACACACACACACACACACATTATCAGAAAGATCAGCTTCTCTAGTTTAACTTCAGTTGAGTTTAAAAAAATGTGCCAACAGTGACATTTTCAAAGGGTTCGAAGTTAAAAGGTTTTTTAATTTATAATTTAATCATCATGGCATGAAAATGTGATCATCATCATTAAATTACTCTCTCTCTCTCTCTCTCTCTGTCTCTCTCTCTGTGCCTAAAAGCTTTAGAGCGCTGGCATGGTGAGACTCCTCTGTCCGTGATTACACTGGAGTTAAACCCCTCGTAGTGGACATGAGGAGGAGGCCATTAATTCCCATGTGTTGTTGGGAGGGTGTTTGCTGGTGCTGAGTGCTGGGTAATTGGATTGGGAGTGTCAGTGGCTGTAAATGGAGGCTTCGAGTCGCTGCTGAAAACTGATCCGCTCACACACACAATGGAGAACTCTGGGAACGAGCGCGGCCTTGTTGGCTTTTCGAGCTCCCTGGGTAATTGATTGTTCTGGGAACTCCCTGCCTGTAACTAACACACACACACACGCACACAGGCCATCTTACTTCCTGACTGATGTGTCTGGTGAACAGGCGTCGAGTGTGAGTCTGACACTGTAATCCAGTGTTGTTTATTAGTATTTCTTCAGTCTGTATTGATGTAACACTGAATAGACTCTTTATTTGTCCAGTATGTGTTTTTCCGTGAAGCATTGAACATGTTAATCAGCTCAGTTTGAATTTAGACCTTCTGAAGACAAATAAGAGGCATTTCCCCCAAAACATTTTCATCTCATCTCATTATCTCTAGCCGCTTTATCCTGTTCTACAGGGTCGCGGGCAAGCTGGAGCCTATCCCAGCTGACTACGGGCGAAAGGCGGGGTACACCCTGGACAAGTCGCCAGGTCATCACAGGGCTGACACATATAGCCTGGGCCCGCCCATCCTAAGCGTGACGCAACACGAGGGCCTGTTGCGAGCTTAGTCTGGCCAGGCAAGCTATCTACAGCTCTTCCAAGCTCCCGAAAAATCGGGAACCAATCAACTTTGAGCATCTCCAACGGCCCTGGGTAGAGGCGTGTTCAAGGCACTGACGTAGTAGAACTGCGACCGGAAGCCATAGATTGTTTACAGAATCTATGCCAGAAGCGCTTCATTCACGAATGCTGTATTGAAAGCATTCAACGGGAAGTTCTCATTGAAAACGGAGCAAAGAGCAGCCCTGGAGGTATTTATTGAAAGGAAGGACGTTTTCGCCTTGCTTCCGACCGGCTTCGGTAAGAGTTTAATAATAGGATGTCTATGGTTTAATCTACCAGTTAGCCCCGTCACATCACATACATCAGAGGAAAGAGTGATGTGATTGGTTTAAGCTTCGTCACAGCCTTTTCTGGCTTTGACCAGTAGCAAACTGAGGCATTTCAGGGAGGCGGGTCAACCACGGGCTCTGGGAAACTGTTGGGCTGAATATCTTGGCCAGACCAATAGCTCGTAGAGCTTTGAAGTCGCGTTAGCCAGGCTATGACACATAGACACAGACAATCATTCACACCTACGGTCAATTTAGAGTCACCAGTTAACCTAAACTGCATGTCTTTGGACTGTGGGGGAAACCGGAGCAAACCCACGTGGAGAACATGCAAACTCCGCACAGAAAGGCCCTCGCTGGCCACGGGGCTCGAACCCGGACCTTCTTGCTGTGAGGCGACAGCGCTAACCACTACACCACCGTGCCGCCTGTGAATATCTTAAGCACCCTAATTTTGATATCAATTTTGTGTACAATCCCAAATCAGACAAAGTTGATTTACAATTTGTAAATAACCTTTGACCTGTATTGTTCTCAACACAATACAACAGCGCATTATTTGATGTTTTACCTCATGAAATTTTTTTTTTCCAAAATAAACACATTTCAATTTCGATTCTTGCAACACATTTCAAAACTGTTGGGACGGTAGAACATTTCCCACTGTATAATGTTGCCATTCCTTCTCACAACACTTAAAAGATGTTTAGGGACTGAAGACACCAAGTGATGAAGTGTTTCAGGTGTTATTTTGTCCCATTCTTCCTGCAAACAGATCTTAAGTTGTCCAACAGTACGGGGTCGTCGCTGGCATATTTTTCATTTTTAAATTCTTCACACATTCTCTATTGGGGACAGAGAGGACGAGAACCCTCTTCTTCCACAGCCATGCCTTTGTAATGTGTGCAGAATGTGGTTTTGCACTGTCTTGGTGAAATATCCCTGGGAAAGATGTCGTCTTGAAGGCAGGATATCTCATCTCATTATCTCTAGCCGCTTTATCTGGTTTTACGGGGTCGCAGGCGAGCTGGAGCCTATCCCAGCTGACTACGGGCGAAAGGCGGGGTACACCCTGGACAAGTCGCCAGGTCATCACAGGGCTGACACATAGACAACCATTCACACTCACACCTACTGTACGGTCAATTTAGAGTCACCAGTTAACCTAACCTGCATGTCTTTGGACTGTGGGGGAAACCGGAGCACCCGGAGGAAACCCACGCGGACAACATGCAAACTCCGCACAGAAAGGCCCTCGCCGGCCACAGGGCTCGAACCCGGACCTTCTTGCTGTGAGGCGACAGCGCTAACCACTACACCACCGTGCCTGAAGGCAGGATATGTTGCTCCAAAATTTAAATGTACTTTTCTGCATCAATGACTGTCTATCAGACCTAAAGTTGTGGATGCAGAATAATTTTCTAAAACTTAACACAGATAAAACAGAAATCATGCTTATCGGCCCCAAATCTTCATTGTCCAAATCCTCCACTTTCAGTCTCAACATCGACGGTACACTTGTTAAATCTTCACCTGTTGTTAGAAGCCTTGGAATATTGCTCGACCTCTCACTCAACTTTGATCCCCACATTAAATCCATCACCAAGACTGCTTTCTTCTACCTCCGGAACATCGCCCGTCTTCGCCCCTTTCTTTCCACTAGTGATGTTCAAATGTTGGTCCACTCCTTCATTATGTCCCGCCTAGATTATTGTAACTCCCTTCTCATTGGCCTCCCAACTAAATCCCTTCAAAGATTACAGTCCATTCAGAACTCTGCAGCGAGACTCCTCATCCATACCAAACCATCTGCTCATATCACCCCCATTCTTTGTCAGCCTTACTGGCTACCTGTTCTGTCCAGAATTAAATATAAAATCATACTACTCTCCTTCTTACATCTGTGATCTTCTGACCCCTTATATTCCATCCCGCTCTCTCAGATACTCTAGCTGTAATTTCCTTGCACTAGACTCTCTACTCTGGGTGGCAAGTCCTTCAGTGCCATGGCTCCCAGGCTCTGGACTTCCCTTCGTCAACTCCTCCGTGACTGCTTTTCTCTTCCTTTCTTCAAATCTCATCTCAAAACCTTTCTGTTTCATGAACATTTCTCCGCCAGTGCAGAAACTCACCACTCTTTAGCAACTCTCTTTTTTTGGGGTGGGTGGGGGTGTTTTCCTCTAGGGCGGCATGGTGGTGTAGAGGTTAGCGCTGTCGCCTCACAGCAAGAAGGTCCTGGGTTTGAGCCCAGCGGCCGGTGAGGGCCTTTCTGTGTGGAGTTTGCATGTTCTCCGCGTGGGTTTCCTCCGGGTGCTCCGGTTTCCCCTACAGTCCAAAGACATGCAGGTTAGGTTAACTGGTGACTCTAAATTGACCGTAGGTGTGAATGTGAGTGTGAATGGTTGTTTGTCTCTGTGTCGGCCCTGTGATGACCTGGCGACTTGTCCAGGGTGTACCCCGCCTCTCACCCGTAGTCAGCTGGGATAGGCTCCAGCTTGCCTGCGACCCTGTAGAACAGGATAAGCGGCTACAGATAATGGATGGATGTTTTCTCTGACCTTTGTAAAGAGACCTTGAGTTTGAGAAAGGCGCTATATAAATGTAAATTACTGTTATTATTAATGCTGCCATCACAGAAGTGTAAGCTACCTTTGCCAAGGTCACTACGATACAACCCCATACCATGACAGACCCTGGCGTTTGGACTTGTTGCTGGTAACAGTCTGGATGTTCCTTTTTGTCTCTGGTCCAGAACACACAGTATCCATTTCTTACAAAAAAAGTGAATACTGATTCACCTGACCACAATACACGTTTCCAAATCAAATGGTGCTAACCCCCCCTCCCCCAAATCCATTTTAATTCCAGCTTGTAATGCGACAAAACAGGAAAAACACCAAAAGGGATGAATACTTTTGCAAGATGCTGTATGCCCCAAAATAGGAGTTACGCCCCTTGTTTCCAGGTGAGGCCGAGAACTTTTTGAAGTACCGTCGTATATTCAATAGACGCTCATGATTCGACTTTGGAAGATAAAATAAAGTGCACTGAAAATTTACAGATCTGAATCTTGTTCTTTTTTCACAAGTTTCAGTTTCTTGCAGATTTCTTGAACACATTTCGTTGCTTGTGATGATGAGCATAATGTGAAACCAGTACACAGGTACACAGTTAATTTGCCATCTTGAGCGTAATTTTTCCTTTATGACCGACTGTCTGTATAGAGCATAAGAACAGACAACTTGACTTCGGGAAGCAAAATACGTTCTCGGAGATAAAAAGTGAAATTCTCAACTCTTCTCATGATTGTATTTTTACACCATTTGTTAGGAAACTGATGACACAACCATCAGATCAGCCGTGATGAACAAATACCAGCTCTGGAAATTCCACGATAACGCAATCTATAAAGCACCGTGAATCTGTTGTGTGTCCTGGTCATGTTCAGACACTGTATCTGACTTAGACCTGCCAGACCCTTGCGGATAAAAATATTTCATCAGATAGAAACGTTTTTATTGATTTTGCAGTGACGGGTCCCTCTCGGGGGACGAGTGAACACAAAGCGTGCCAGCCGTCTGTATGGATGTGTTTCTTTCTGCAGAAATAAGCCCCATCTGTAGTGATGAGAACATCTGGATGTGCTTCTCTCTCTGTATGTTGGTGTGTGTTGAGCCATAACGCTTGAAAGTGTACAACACACACCTCCAGCTGTGTCTCTGTTGTCTTCTTTTAAAGATGGACATCATTTAGTTGCCTTTTTTTTTTAATTTATCTGAAACAGTAATGGATGCAAAGTACAGTGTAGACATATGATCGTGTGTGTGTGTGGACACCAGGTGTAAGAGCATGAAGAGCTAGAAGGGACAGGTCGGGCTTAAATAATTCCAAATTTCTGATATTTCAGAGGTCGTCACTCAGGGTGCAGATATTGTATCTGCACGTGCACTCTGCATTTCATTCGCTAAGAGACGACCTGTTTAAAGGTCCCATGGCATGAAATTTTCACTTTCTGAGGTTTTTTAACGTTAAAATGAGTTCCTCTGACCTTCTTAAGTCACCCCAGTGGCTAGAAATTTCATAATGTGTAAACCAAACTATGCCCAATATTTGAGAATGGCGCGTCAAAAGGCGCGTTGAGAAGCTCTTCCCTTGCCGACGTCAGCAAGGGAGATGATCCCCACGCCCCCCCTCTGGATTCCCACCCACTGTATGGATTGCCCCGCCCAGTTGTAGTGAGGAGACCATAGAGGACACAACAACATGGCATCACCTAAGCGAGCGAAACATGGAAATTGCGCTGTACATGGATGTGACAACACAGAAAGGAGTCTGTTTTTACTGCCGACGGGAGAGCCCCTGAAGACGCAGTGGCTTAATTTTATTTACTCCAATAATACGCCGTCGAGTCTACCTAAGACGGTGTATGTTTGTCGGAAGCATTTTCCTGATGAATGTTTCCACAACTTGGGACAGTACAGGGCAGGTTTTGCACATCAACTGTCACTGAAGCCTGGGTCCGTACCAAGCATCCCTGCCGCATCAGCCACAAACACCGAACAAGTAAGTGTATAACTGTTAAGTCATTTTGCCGTGTTTTAAAATCGGTGCCACGTTAGCCTTGCAATGGCTACATTAGCTGTGCAGCTAACCGCTTCCTGCAGTTAGCCAGGTACTCTGCGCTACAAAACCAAAAAGCATGCAGCATGCTCTGTTATAATAGCCAATCAAAACAGTTTTTACAAAGACACCCACATTCTTTTTTTAAGTCACTCGTTCATTTTATTTGTTTGTTTGTTCAGTAAAAACCCAAACATTTGTTGAATTTATTTTATTTCCTCGCATCGCACCTTAATGATGTCAGCGCGCGGTATTTTTCCCTTCGCGGTTTGTTCCTTCTCTCTCGCCATAGTAAGACACCCACATCCGCTTGTTCTGACCCACTGGAGGTAGCGTCACAGTGCTGTTAGCCAATCAGAGATGACATGTTTACATGTCATGAATATTAATGATAAGACCCGCCCCCACCCTCTACCCTTCCCCGCCTCCTGCTTCTCATTAGCAAAATGACGCACTGGGAAAAGGGCTGAAATGGGGCTTTCTCCCAGGAGGCTATATCTACGTGCCGAGGGTTCATTTCGAGAAAGGCTGCGGATATAACATCCGGAAACCTCCACGAGCCCGTTTAAAGCATCAACAAACCACCATGCCATGGGACCTTTAACATTCTTCAAGAGTTCCTATTTTGGACACATTTGAAGTAGCTCAGCATGTGTCTTTATCAAAACATTTATAAACAGTAACTTTCTGGTTGTTTTCCTATTTAGGAAATGAGTCATTTTCATTGGTTCATTTCCCACTTTTGTTCGGATTTGTCTTCTCTATTTGCAATCTCCTGGCCTTATCTGGCTCGCTTTATAAAATCATAAATCTCTCCACCCATTGTGCGTTTGCCAGAACAGGAAATGTGGATGGTGTAACGGGGCACGGCACGAAGCAGCGATGATGAAAGCTAACAGTGATGTTCCCTTTCTAAGGCAGAGTCACTAATAGGTGCAAACAATATTCCCTGAGTTCTCCAGACAATAACACACAGCTGTAAGGCAGATCGCTGGTTTATATGAATTTCCTTGCTCTGATAAGTGATCATTCAAAGGATCTTGTGAAAGTTATCATTCACAGAAATAAGGCGGAGTTCCACCTAATCTGTATCTGCGAATAAACAGATTTAAAAATGGAAAAACTTTGATGTGGTGCAGTTTTTAGTAAGAAGGCGTTTATTTAACTTTGTTTTTGGAAGGAGTCTTCAGTGCAGTGCATTGGAACAGAGGTAAAGATGTTTCTTTAAGTGTTGTGATGTAGGAAAGTCGTAAGGATTAGGATAGAGGATTTTTTTTTTTATTATGCAGGATTCCTACGGGTCATGGAATTTCCGGAATATCATGGCATTTTAAGTAGGGGCGGCACAGTGGTGTCGTGGTTAGCACTGTCGCCTCACAGTAAGAAGGTCCTGGGTTCGAGCCCCGTGGCCGGCGAGGGCCTTTCTGTGCGGAGTTTGCATGTTCTCCCCGTGTCTCTCTGCGTGGGTTTCCTCCGGGTGCTCCGGTTTCCCCCACAGTCCAAAGACATGCAGGTTAGGTTAACTGGTGACTCTAAATTGAGCGTAGGTGTGAATGTGAGTGTGAATGGTTGTCTGTGTCTATGTGTCAGCCCTGTGATGACCTGGCGACTTGTCCAGGGTGTACCCCGCCTTTCACCCGTAGTCAGCTGGGATAGGCTCCAGCTCGCCCGTGACCCTGTAGAACAGGATAAGCGGTTATGGATAATGGATGGATGGATGAATGGAAAGTCACAGGATTTGATCATATTTTGGACAAAGTCATGGAATATCTGGTAGTTTTGTTTGTAGCATGTTTAAATTTTAGTTTCCATTTTGACAAAATGGCAATATTTTCCACTAGGTTTAAACAGTGAAAACAAATTTTGGTCCTGAAAATATCTGGGAATTGGTAAATAAAGCTCACAGATTGATGGGTTTAAAGTACTGGGGCTGTTTTTTTTTTTCTGCTCAGCATAAAGGCTAAACTTATGACTTATAATGGACAGTAAATCAGTCAGTTATAAGTCACGGAAATTCAGCTTTTTAGTCAGTGAAAGTAAGGAAAAAGGCAGGGAACTTGACATTTGACTTATGCCGCTTTTCCACTACAGACGTGGCTGAGTCGGGCTGAGCCGTGCCGTGCTGAGTCGAGCTGAGCGGGGCTGTTGGAGTTGCATTTCGACTACAACCGCGCTGAACCGTGCTGGCTGGAAGTGGGTGGACACATTGGGTGGAGTTAGCGAAAGTGGGTGGACGTCACGTGATGTCGTTAAGCAGCGCAAACAGTGACATCAGTGATCTTTTAAGCGGTAGTCTCACGACCCGGATAGTAAACAATAAACATGGAGTCGTTAGTGTTGCTGGTCTTGGTGCTGTGGCTTGTTGTCACCGACAACGCCAACAGATACTGGCAAGAGCGTATAGATGAGGCGAGGCGCATAAGGCTTCAGAAATTCTCGTAATTCGTAATTCTTCTTCTTCCGGGTTTACGGTGTTTACAGATCCCAGCGCGCTCGCGGGGCGTGTGTGGGCATGTGAGGACACTCCTCCTCACCAATCAGTGCACAGGGGAGTGTCTGCTCACGCCCCCAGCCTCACTCGGCTCGCTTTGGCTCGCTTCAGCCCCACTCCAAAACGGTGCGAGTTTTAGGGGCTAAGCAGGGCTGAAGCGAGCTGAGTCGTGCTGTTCTTTGGTAGTCGAAACGCGAGCCGTGTTGGGCTGAAGCGAGCTGAAGTGAGCTGAAAAAGGGTAGTGGAAAAGGGCCATTAGAGTGGGAACCCTGAATATGACACACCGCTTTTTTTTTTTGTTCCTCTAACACACACACACACACACACACACACACACACACACACACACACACACACACACACAGGATCTGACTTATTTTGCAGATATGCCACAGCATTAATGCTGTGTCTGAAATCACTCTCGTACACTACTCCCTACTCACTATATAGGGAATTACTATATAGAGGACTATATAGTGAGCTCATCGGTAAAATGAAAAAACGCTTTCAGACCCTAGTCGGCTGTGCCGTTATTTACATCATTACTGTCGCACAATTAAAACGTGTCAGATCAGTTGGTTGGTGGGTTTTCAAAATAATAAATACCTACATGTATTTTTGTGATAAATCCATATTATACTGAGCGTCTTTCCCACATTAATCAATACAAAGTCCCTGCATCTTTCAGTTCTTTTAAATCAAGGCTGAATCCTTTCTTCTTTCCCGCTGCCTTTTATTAAATCAAATTTGAGACTTTTGATTAATTCCTCGCTCTGCACTGTAACTTTTATTCTTGTATTTTATCTCTTATTCTGTGTTAGCTTTATTTTCTCTTCTCTTACTATTTTTAATTGTACTTGAATGTCCGTTTATAATGTATGTCTTCCTCCGTCCATTCACCCTCAACACACTTTATTTTTTTTCAGTGCAACCGCAATGCATGATGGTATATATTGCTTGGTTAGTGACCATTGGTTGTACACTACTTTTCATGATGCATTGTGGGATACTTTGAGTCCACTATCTGTATAGGGTGTAATAATTCGCTCTATAGACCCTTTTCACTCACGTGACCTTCGTAAACGCGATCGGCATTTTGGACATGAAGAAATAACGGTTTATGGCACAGACCCTTTCGGTTCTCGCTTATCTAGCTGCTACAATGACTGCTTAGACTGCAACAATAATACCTAACACACATTTAAGTATCCGTCGTAAAGACGTGAAACTCGTCGAGTGACGAGTGTGTTCATTGATAAGCTAACGCAATCTAAAAGTAGACATACCATCACACTGCCCTGGCGCTGTGTACAGTTTACCTTCTATGGTTTGTGCACTCACTATTTGCCATTACTTTCTCCAACCCAGTGTTCGAACTATGCCTATATTTTCGGGGGGTCCCTTTTTTCCCCTTGGGGGGGGAGGGGGGGGTGCTTGCGCTTGTCTCAGAGCGCGGCTCTCCAAACACATGAGAAGCCTATCTTACGCACATATCACGCGGACTACACACCTCCACACACGCATCGCGTCTGAAGTCATAACTCATCAGGGGAAATCGTGTCCGCATTGGCATGTTCAAAAAACAACCTTGCATCAACAATGATACCACACGCAAGAACAAAAAAACAGTCAGGCTACTCAACACATCTGATCCACAGCAGCACCAAAGCATCACTGGAAATCATGTCAACAACCAATCTTCCATTTCAACACGCGTCAACAAACAAATGGCACCACAAACATGAACGAATCGGTCAGGCTACCGATTCCAAACCCACAGCAGACGAATAATTAAATGCATCTTACCTTAAAGCAGAATCGACCACAAAGGAAGTCTGTTGGCACACTTCCTTTCTACTAGTTTGTGTCCCCAACCTGGCAGCAGCAGTCGTTGTCATATCGGTTTATTTTATCTTTGATGTAAACACAACACTTCGATTATGCAAATGCTTCCTGTTACACATGATTGCTATGTCAATAAACATCTCATCTCATCATCTGTAGCCGCTTTATCCTGTTCTACAGGGTCGCAGGCAAGCTGGAGCCTATCCCAGCTGACTACGGGCGAAAGGCGGGGTACACCCTGGACAAGTCACCAGGCCATCACAGGGCTGACACATAGACACAGACAACCATTCACACTCACATTCACACCTACGGTCAATTTAGAGTCACCAGTTAACCTAACCTGCATGTCTTTGGACTGTGGGGGAAACCGGAGCACCCGGAGGAAACCCACGCGGACACGGGGAGAACATGCAAACTCCACAAAGAAAGGCCCTCGCTGGCCACGGGGCTCGAACCCGGACCTTCTTGCTGTGAGGCGACAGCGCTAACCACTACACCACCGTGCCGCCCTCAATAAACATCATTTTGCCAATATTTTAGAGACCATCCATCTTCTCCGTCAGTCAGCATCTGTCGGGATCCGATAAAATGATAAATCTTGCCTTGTGTGTTGATGGTTACTACATCCAGGTGCACAACAATATAATGGCATGATGGAAGTCTTGCTGAAAGTAAAAACTTTCTTTGATGGCCATATTCCTTTCGATGCTTCGCCGTCGTTCCTCGTTGTTGGCTGTGGTAGACTACTGGTAGTTCATGTCCAAAATGGCGGCCGCGTTTGTCGTGACGTCACATGAAAAGGGTCCATACATTCGGACAGCACTACAAAATGGCGAACTCACTACGTTGTCCGTAGTGAGTGATTTCAGACACAGGGTAAATGTAGCTATAAATGGATAAAAAGGATGAAATAATTTTTCAATCATTTAAAAATGTGACCAAATTAACCAAGTCAATAAAATTCAACTTCTTGCTCGATTTTGACGGATACAGTACATGCATCCATGTTTACCTGATCTGATTTTCAGGTTCGTCACGATTCCCAGAGCAAAACTATTCACTCATAAACATTAATACAGGTTTCAGCAGGGAAGATCACTACTATTGTGTCCTTGAGAACTCTGCCAGACTATTCTTCGTAAAGGAGCGGGCTCACCCTTCCCAGAATCCGGTTTGTTGTTTTTGTTGACATACAGCCCACTGTGATTTGAAAGCATGCAACCACTTCTTCTCTGTTACCCCTTTTCCACCAAATCAGTTCCAGGGCTGGTTCGGGGCCAGTGCTGGTGCTGGTTCACAACTCGTTCAACTTGCGAGCCAGCTGAGAACCAGTTTGCTTTTCCATAGCTCACGGTGCTAAGGGAAGCCACGTCATTATGTCGCTGTATACGTCAGTTACGTCGCTGTATACGTCAGTTACGTCGCTACGTTTGCATAAACCTTGGCGCGAATATCGAAGCAAAAACAACACGGAAGCAGCAGCAGCAACAACAACAACAATACTAATGGATGACTTCGCGTTTGTACAGCTGCTGCTTCTTGTCGCTTAAAAATGGCGATCTTTCGCAGTCTTCTTATTGTTGTTGATCTTAACAACTCCCCCCCGCTGACGTAAGCGGTTCTTTCCTCTGGCCCAGCAGAGAGTTGGTGCTAGCCTGGAGCCGGTTTTTCTGGCCCCAGAGCCAGTTCTTTGTCAGTGGAAACAGAAAACCCGGTTCCAAACTAAGCACTGGCCCCGAACCAGCCCTGGAACTGATTTGGTGGAAAAGGGGCATGTTAGCTCTCTGTGCAGCAAAACCTCCTCAAATTCACTGTTAGCGATCCCTTTGAAATCCAACTCAAACTTTTTCTTCATCTACGTTTAATACGTAAAACCTTTGAACAAAATATGCAGGATCTTTTCTTTCTTTCGCAGCTGCACGAGACCGCCAAGGCCAGTTCAGGTCCATTACAACAGAATAACTATATGAAAACAGAATGGATCGGTCAAAGAATTTAAAATATAGATACTTTGACTAAATATCTTCCATGTCATGTTACGGTTTAAGATCTACGCCCTGGGATGCCGCCAGATTGTTTTTGGAATATCGCTAGCATCAAAAATGGTGACTCACTACTTGGTGCAGAGGATTGTGGGAAGGGTGAGATGGCCCCTTTAAGATCCAGTGACTGAAACCAGCAGTTAAGGAACAACAATCTTATTCAAACCCCCAGAATAAGATGCCAAGTAAGAATTTTTATTCCCCCCCAGTCCGTTCCCCTTCAGTACCTGCTTTATCCTGGCTAGGGTTGCAGTGAATCACTGAGCGAGAGATTTGAAAGGACCGAAAGACAAGTTAGTGTAGTCTATACACATAACGGCATAGTGTGAGGAAACCGGAGAACCCAGAGGAAACCCAGACGGACACAGAGAGGACACTGGAAACTCCAAACAGACAAAGCTCAGGATCGATCTGAGGACCCTGAAGCTAAGAGGCAGCAGTGTTGCGTGCTGCACCACCATGCTGCTCTTAAATGATGTTCTTGTGTGTGCTAATTGTTCTTCATAACAGTGGCAAGTTCAGATCCTGTGAGAGTAAACCTAAAAATTATTCAGTCTTGGTTCAGCAATTAATGGTGATGAAATGCCTCAAAAAAAATCAGAATGCAATATAAATGAGCTTCTATTTTTATTCATAACTAGAAAGGCACTTGGAGAGCAAAGACCTCCGCCAAGGACTGTAATCAACTCTTCTGTGAGACGCAAATCTGCAACCGCAACCACTTTATATGTCGGGATACATTTCCAAAACTATTAGAATTGTGCCTACATATGTATCCCAGAAGATCACTGGCACCCGTGAATGTGGATTGTGATATGGAGTCATCGTATTTCTACACTGGCTGTGTTTTGTATTAATGGATTCCTTCTTGACCCTTCGTACACCCTTCCACCAAGTTTCTTGGAAATCGGGTCAGTTGGTTTTGCACAATTGTGCTTAATCAGAGAAAAAAAAAACACCACGGCAGAGGTAAAAGCAGTTGTGAGTGTATGAAAGAATGTGTCCTCATGAAAACTATTAGGCAAAGTTAAGGCAATCCATGACAACAAATAAACAATCCTTGTGTCTGAAATTGCTCCCTACTCACTATATAGCGAGGACTCCATTTTGTAGTGCTGTCCGAAACCTTAGTGAGGATTATTTACACCCTATATAGTGCACTCAAAGTATCCTACAATGCATCACGAAAAGTAGCGTACAACCGATGGTCACTAACCAAAGCAATATATCCCATCATGCATTGCGGTCGCGCTGAAAGAAATCAAATTAAAAGTCTCAAATTTGATTTAATAAAAGGCAGCGGCAAAGAAGAAAGGATTCAGCCTTGATTTAAAAGAACTGAAAGATGCAGGGACTTTGTATTGATTAATGCGGGAAAGACGCTCAGTATAATATGGATTTATCACAAAAATACATGCATGTATTTATTATTCTGAAAACCCACCAGCCGACTGATCTGACACGTTTTAATTGTGCGACAGTAATGACGTAATTAACGGCACAGCCGACTAGTGTCGGAAAGCTTTTTTTTTTTTTCATTTTACCAATGAGTTCACTATATAGTCCTCTATATAGTAATTCCCTATATAGCGAAGAAACGAGTTTAAATGACGATTACTGCCTACTTTTTTCAAACTTTCCTGATTGCTATCAAATCAACCACAACTTCCGGCTTGATCACATCAGCGCGATGGACTAGTATCCAAAAGTGTTTTTACATTTTACCTGGCGTTTGGGAGTAGTGAACGAGTGAGCGATTTCAGACACAGGGAATGTGTTCTATTTAGGCGTTAGGAGTCATCGTATTTCTACATTGGCTATGTTTTATCACTATTGAATTTTACTGCCATCTACTGGATTTTAAGATGTATGGCATTGTTGAGCGCTGGCTTCCAGCAAAGCCAAATGGCGTATCTCGGAATGTTAGCGGATGTGAAATTAAATCCTTGGGTCCGCCCTGTGACTCGAGTCTGATGCAGAATTTAATGGGCTCTTCCTTGGCCCGTGTGGCACCCTTCCACCAAGTTTCATGGAAATCAGGTCAGTAGGTTTTACACAATCCTACAAAAAGACAAACAAATCACACCGAAAAACATAACCTCCTTGGTGGAGGAAATTAAAACCATTTCACAGTGAAAGTGTTGACAGTGGAGGTGTGAATGTGCAGAGAATATCTAATGTAAAGCCAACTTCACTGAAATTATAAATCTGATCATTTTGAGATACTAAGGCATAATCATGCAGTCCTTCTCATTTTTAAAACCTGGCAAATGGTGTAATTTCATACTGGTGTAATTTCAACTGCTGCAAACTTTAATACCTGCCCTTCAACTGCACTGCTTTGCTCACACAGTCATCTTCTCTGAAATGGCTTTGGGGCGAGTAAATTTCGTTGCGGCTCGACTGATCTAATTCACATCACCGTGTATTGTGCACCTTTAGGTAGAAACTGCCCAAATTGCTCATGGGAAATCTTCAGTAGACCGTTAGTACATCAGCTTCCTTTTGTTTTGCAGGTGTTTTCACCTTTGCATGTTTTTACACACACACACACACACACACACACACACACACACACACACACACACACACACACACACACACACACAAAGTGTTTGCAGAGAATGATGTTCTCCTGAGAGAGAAGATGCATTGTTGCAGAGATGGAGGACACTCTGGAGGATGTGTCATAAGCTATGGGTTCTAATAAAGGACTTCCACTGGGAACTGTGGACATGCACCACATTAAAGAAGCTTATCACTGGGCAGAAAAAAAGTGTGTGAGAAAGACGGAGAGAGGGTCATATCGTACCCTACCTTCCTTACACCCTCCTTTTTTTCCTAATGCACAAATGTGTATTTATATAGTGTGTGTATCATGTCCCTGTACCAACACTGTGATTCTCTGGATTCATGCGTCGGTTAATGTCTATTGTTTTGTATTGATTGTGCCTTTTTCTCTCCTTAGTGCTTTACTGCGTTGTCTTTTTTTTTTTTTATACCCCCGCTGCGAAGGAGGTGGGTATACTGGTTTACCTCTGTCCGTCCGTATCTCCATATTTCTGTCTGTCTGAAGCACCCTTTTTCTCATTCATCTCATCTCATTATCCCTAGCTGCTTTATCCTTCTACAGGGTCGCAGGCAAGCTGGAGCCTATCCCAGCTGACTACGGGCGAAAGGTGGGGTACACCCTGGACAAGTCGCCAGGTCATCACAGGGCCGATACATAGACACAGACAACCATTCACACTCACATTCACACCTACGGTCAATTTAGAGTCACCAGTTAACCTAACCTGCACGTCTTTGGAATGTGGGGGAAACCAGAGCACCCGGAGGAAACCCACGCGGACAACATGCAAACTCCACACAGAAAGGCCCTCGCCGGCCACGGGGCTCGAACCCAGACCTTCTTGCTGTGAGGCGACAGCGCTAACCACTACACCACCGTGCCGCCCACCCTTTTTCTCAGCAACCACAAATCATAGCCACTTGGTACTAAACTACAGCTTGGGGTTCTATACTGTGTTTTCAGGTCTGTCGCACATCGACTTCCTGTTTACCGACTGAATGTATTTACGAAACGTATAGCGTGGATTTACAAAATTTTCGGAACACTTTTCTCAGCAACTACAAATCACAACCGCTTGATATTTGGTCCCGAGCTTCAGCTTGGAGTTCTATACCGTGTATACCATTTTCAGGTCTGTTGCACATCGACTTCCTGTTTACCGACTGAATGTATTTACGAAACGTATAGCGTGGATTTACAAAATTTTCGGAACACTTTTCTCAGCAACTACAAATCACAACCGCTTGATATTTGGTCCCGAGCTTCAGCTTGGAGTTTTATACCGTGTATACCATTTTCAGGTCTGTTGCACATCGACTTCCTGAAAGTATTTACGGAACATATAGCGTGGATTTACAAAATTTTCGGAACACTTTTCTCAGCAACTGCAAATCACAACCGCTTGATATTTGGTCCCGAACTTCAGCTTGGGGTTCTGTACCGTCTGTATCGTTTTCAGGTCTGTCCCACATCAACTTCCTGTTTACCGGCTGAATGCATTTACGAAACATATAGGGTGGATTTTGATGCTATTTCAAGAAGCAAAATGCTATTTTAAAATGACAGTTTACCAGGATGCTGTTTAAAATCCCTGGGGAGAGACACTGCTCTTTACTTACTTGTTTCAGGGTTAATTATTTGTTGACGTCAACATTCATAATAAGTATCCTATTCCTTCGATTGCTTGCATTCTGATATAAGCGGGGGGGGGAGATACATAACTGAGCAGTAGCTTACAGTTGATCTTGTTTTTCCTCATTTCTGATCATCATACACTTGTAGAATCTGACTTTGCAAACATTTCAGTCTGTTTCCGATTAATAAACACAATCCGCTGTATAAATGACGTGGATCGGAATGTGATAACACCTTTATTGCACACACTCGGAGAAGTGATGTGTGTTAGATGTCTTGGGTGTCTTTCCCGGTGCTTTTTGTTTAGGGCAGGTGTTGTGCTGTTCTGCCTTTTATGCTAGCTTGTGTGTGTGTGTGTGTGTGTGTGTGTGTGTGTGTGTGTTTTTCCTTGATGAGTCAGACAGTAACTGAAGGACTCATCAGGGGGTTGTGTGAAATGTGGCATTAATGAAAGTCCCCCTCTCACTGCATGTGTCAGACACCTGAGAAGAGATTTCCAGAAGCCCATGCTCATTTTCAGGGTTTCTGTATGTACTGGAAATGATGGGAATTTATAAACTAGTCCTCCGAATATGGAAAATACCTAGAAAACTAGAAGAAGAGTTCAAAAAAAAAAGTTTTGGGAATGTTCTGGAAAAGTGTGACATTTGGCTTAAAAAGCTATGACCTCTTTTAGAACATTTTCTCCTCCGATAACAAAGTACATCTTGGTGAAATATAGCATTAGGTTCGCTATCTAGATCCTGTCACCAGCAGCGTCTGTCTTACTAAAGTCCCTTGCACACCAAGTCTGAAGTTTCAGACGAAATATTCACCTGAATTCACACGTCATTACCTAAATGTGGTCTTACTAGTCCTTACACACCCAGAGCAAAATTCTGTACAATGAAAAAATAAATTCGGATTTGTCTTGTTTGTTGTGAAATTTACAAAGTACAGTTAGGTTGGTCAGTAAAACTATTGAAAATCTTTTCTTTGTACTTTTGTCAGTTAAATAAAGGTTCATATGAATTAACAAATCACAATTTTTTGTTTTTATTGCATTTTGGAAAATATCCCAACTTTTCTGGAAATGCGATTGCCTCTGCTATGCACCGGTGTCTGGTCTGGGAAGTCAAGTCAAGTTTATTTTTTTTGTAGCACTTTTAACAATAGACATTGTTGCAAAGCAGCTTCACAGAATTTGAATGACTGTAAACATGAGCTAATTTTATCCCGAGTCGATCCCCAAAGAGCAAGCCCGTGGCGACAGTGGCAAGGTACAAGGAAGAAACCTGAAAAGGAACCAGACTCAAAAGGGAACCCATCCTCATTTGGGTGATAACAGATAACTGTTATGTTATGATAACTGTGTAACCAGGAAATTCATTATAGTTTTAAAAGGAAGTCTGTTTTGTTGAAGTTATAAACTGTTCATTGATGGAGACTTGAATGCAAAACTGTTCATGATAACTGCAGTCCTAAAGTTAGCAAGTTAACTGTAGTCCTCAGCCATAAAAGCATTACTGTAAAAGTCCAGAGCGTCTTCCAAGTGTGACTTTCAACTGTCCATATGGGGCCGTCCTCTAGAGGAGCGATGTGATGAGACTCCAGCCAGATGTAGGGCATCAGGATGGATCAGGCAGGTCCGAGGAGCAGAAGAGGTCAGCACCTCGATCTCAGGATTGACATGTAACTTAGAGGGACAGACAGAGTGGGGTAGTGTGGGGGGAAACAACACAGGCTGTTAGGTATGCCCAGTGTCACCTGATGAGTAAGAACAGTATACATTTTGCACTGAATGCAAGCAGGGACTCCGGCAAAACTAACTATGACAGCATAACTAAAAGGGGAGAGCCAGAAGGTAACACACACATGACGGAGCCCCGGGACATAAAGCAGCAGCCACTACACCGTCAACAAACTCGAGTGAGCGAGTCAGTGGGGGGCTGACAGCATCCATACATCCCAGTTTACCAAAACACTCTGTCTGAGGACCCTCCAGAGCTACTCCCTTACCTAATAAAACTATTAACAAAAGGCTTGATTAAACAGATATGTTTTCAGTCTAGACTTAAACGCTGAGACTGTGTCTGAGTCCCGAACACTACTTGGAAGGCTGTTCCATAACTGTGGAGCTTTGTAAGAAAAGGCTCTGCCCCCTGATGTAGCCTTCACTATATGTCATATAGTGAAGGCTACATCAGGGGGCAGAGCCTTTTCATACAAAGCTCCACAGTCCATTATGACCCACCACGCCTGGTCCATTATGACCCACCACACCTACTTAGATCAAAAGGTGCAGGCTATCTGCTGGTACCTCATATAGTATATGAGGTACCAGCAGATAGCCTGCACCTTTTGATCTACGTAGGCGTGGTGGGTCATAATGGACCAGAAGTTCGCTCAGGTACTGTGGCGCGAGACCATTTGGTGCTTTATAGGTCAATAGTAGTATTTTATAATCAATACGAAATTTGATTGGGAGCCAGTGCAGTGTGGATAAGACAGGGGTGATGTGGTCATGTCTTCTAGTCCTAGTAAGGACTCTTGCTGCCACATTTTGAACTAACTGGAGCTTGTTTATGCACTTATTGGAACATCCAGACAGTAATCCAACCTAGAGGTAACAAAAGCATGAACTAGTTTTTCTGCGTCGTGTAGTGACATTATACCATAGCAATATTTCTGAGATGAAAGAAAGCTGTCTGGGTGATGTTATGATATGAGTTTCAAATGAAAGATTGGGGTCAATGATCACCCCGAGGTCTTTTACTGCTGCACGTGAAGAAACAGAAAGGTCATTTAGAGTTACTGTGTCATCAGAAAACTTACTTCTAGCTGCATGTGGTCCTAGTACAAGTACTTCTGTCTTGTCAGAGTTAAGCAGAAGGAAGTCGATAAGCATTCAGTGTCTAATGTTCTTTACACATTCTGTTAAGCTGGTGTCTCTCATCTGGCTTTGCAGAAACATACAACTATGTGTGTCATCAGCATAACCGTGGAAACTAATACCATGTTTACAAGTAATATCATCCACAGGTAACATGTATAAAGAAAAAAGCATTGGACCTAAGACAGAACCTTGTGGAACACCAAATTTTACCTCGGTATGCAGAGAAAAATCACCATTTACATCAACAGACTGATCGTGATCAGTTAAATAAGTGAATGAGGAAGTGAGTGGTTATATTTCACCCGTAAACACAACACCATGAGCATTGCTTTCTTTCTTGTTGTCCAACATCTCAGGTTCAGTTCTTGAATGAGGTTATGAAAATATCCCTGTTGTTGCTCTGTTCGTCAGTGTGTGTACCCAAAACCTGCTGCAACATGGCTAGCTTTAGTAGGGGAAACTGTGAACCTGAGAGCAAAACAAATGATCATCTGTTTAAATGAAAGGCAGCTGGACAGTCATCCTTACAACTGACCAAAGAATCAATGGTCCATGACCATTGACATGTAGCCAGTAATCAGGTTTCCTGACATTTATACTGCGTGTACCTGATTTCGACACGAGGGAAATGCACAAAGCAAAGCCTAGAGGCATACAAAAGCCTTGACACTTGGTAATACTTCAAGGTGGGACTTTTTGGTGAAATTAGAGTGACGAGGATGCCAGTAGATATTCTGGTTACAGTGTTCTCCACGGGCGCTTTTAAAGTGGCACACCGCCACATTACAATTCTGGCCCGCCGCCCTTCCCTTGGCCAGAAAAAAAAAAGTAACTTCAGTATACACCAAATAAATCGTAAAGTATTCGCTTTATTATAATTTTGTAACTATTTAACACGCAGAAGACCATTAAACGAATGCATACGGGTCTATCCCTGCGTTACACTACACCGCACCACATTACACTATACTGACACATAGTAACGCTGGAAGCTACAAACTGCAGCTAGCCAGCAGCTAAATAACTTTGCGGGTGTTGGTAACGTTATTGTGCAACGGTTAGGCTTTCTGTTGTCTTTTCTGAACATATACAGTTACAGTAATCATATAACAGCACACACATTAGTGAAGTTCAGGTCTGTTATTTTACATATCTGTGATTGTGTAGGCAAGAGATTCATTTTCTCGTTGCTTCCCTGTGGTGGTTTACTGGAGGACTTCCAGGTTTGTAGCTTTGTAGTGCCAGTCTCGGGCACGCGCACCAGCTCGTGCATTGATTGGAGTTGTTTCACCCAATTAACATTTAATTATGTCTATTGTAAAAAATTTATGCATTTATTGTAATTGGGTATTTTGTCTATGCATGGGAGTTAATTTATTTTTCACACACACAGAAAAAAATATGATTAATTCAGGGATGTGCAACAGGCGCATCAGTCTCAACGGAAATGTCAAATGAGTCTCACATTGGCAATAACGATGTGTTAATTTTTTTGGTAAAATGATTTTCACAATGATTTAGCATTTCCTATCCATTTATTGGCCAGTTTCACTGTCAAAAAAGCCCAAAGTCCGTCAGCTTTTATTTTTGAAAAGTGGAGAACACTGGGTTATATGTGGACAGGTTTGTACAAATATTTTTATTTTATTGACATAAATCCATGTTTTGGTGCCTGGATTCCAGTTGTGTCTGCAAATTGCAGCAATACATTTTCTTCCATAAAAATATTTCTGATTTCTTGGTGAATCTGTTTGTATAATCAATCGCACAACAGCTCTTTCCTATTTTAGATGTACAACCCCGATTCCAAAAAAGTTGGGACAAAGTACAAATTGTAAATAAAAACAGAATGCAGTAATTTACAAATCTCAAAAACTGATATTGTATTCACAATAGAACATAGACAACATATCAAATGTCGAAAGTGAGACATTTTGAAATTTCATGCCAAATATTGGCTCATTTGAAATTTCATGACAGCAGCACATCTCAAAAAAGTTGGGACAGGGGCAATAAGAGGCTGGAAAAGTTAAAGGTACAAAAAAGGAACAGCTGGAGGACCAAATTGCAACTCATTAGGTCAATTGGCAATAGGTCATTAACATGACTGGGAATAAAAAGAGCATCTTGGAGTGGCAGCGGCTCTCAGAAGTAAAGATGGGAAGAGGATCACCAATCCCCCTAATTCTGCGCCGACAAACAGTAGAGCAATATCAGAAAGGAGTTCGACAGTGTAAAATTGCAAAGAGTTTGAACATATCATCATCTACAGTGCATAATATCATCAAAAGATTCAGAAAATCTGGAAGAATCTCTGTGCGTAAGGGTCAAGGCCGGAAAACCATACTGGGTGCCCGTGATCTTCGGGCCCTTAGATGGCACTGCGTCACATACAGGCATGCTTCTGTATTGGAAATCGCAAAATGGGCTCAGGAATATTTCCAGAGAACATTATCTGTGAACACAATTCACCGTGCCATCCGCCGTTGCCAGCTAAAACTCTATAGTTCAAAGAAGAAGCCATATCTAAACATGATCCAGAAGCGCAGACGTCTTCTCTGGGCCAAGGCTCATTTAAAATGGACTGTGGCAAAGTGGAAAACTGTTCTGTGGTCAGACGAATCAAAATTTGAAGTTCTTTATGGAAATCAGGGACGCCGTGTCATTTGGACTAAAGAGGAGAAGGACGACCCAAGTTGTTATCGGCACTCAGTTCAGAAGCCTGCATCTCTGATGGTATGGGGTTGCATTAGTGCATGTGGCATGGGCAGCTTACACATCTGGAAAGACACCATCAATGCTGAAAGGTATATCCAGGTTCTAGAGCAACACATGCTCCCATCTAGACGACGTCTCTTTCAGGGAAGACCTTGCATTTTCCAACATGACAATGCCAAACCACATACTGCATCAATTACAGCATCATGGCTGCGTAGAAGAAGGGTCCGGGTACTGAACTGGCCAGCCTGCAGTCCAGATCTTTCACCCATAGAAAACATTTGGCGCATCATAAAACGGAAGATACGACAAAAAAGACCTAAGACAGTTGAGCAACTAGAATCCTACATTAGACAAGAATGGGTTAACATTCCTATCCCTAAACTTGAGCAACTTGTCTCCTCAGTCCCCAGACGTTTACAGACTGTTGTAAAGAGAAAAGGGGATGTCTCACAGTGGTAAACATGGCCTTGTCCCAACTTTTTTGAGATGTGTTGTTGTCATGAAATTAAAAAAATCACCTAATTTTTCTCTTTAAATGATACATTTTCTCAGTTTAAACATTTGATATGTCATCTATGTTCCATTCTGAATAAAATATGGAATTTGGAACTTCCACATCATTGCATTCCGTTTTTATTTACAATTTGTACTTTGTCCCAACTTTTTTGGAATCGGGGTTGTACTTTTTTGTGTTTTCATGCCATTTCAGCTGAATGCTAATGCTGCCAGTCAGTAAGTTATTCTGTCTGGCACGGTGGTTATGTTGTGGTATGCCACTGTCTATCACGATGTCATGTGCATAGCCACTATCGGGGATGCATGACTGCTAGTCAACCAGTTAAAGTTTTAGGGGTGGCACGGTGGTGCAGTGGTTAGCACTATTGCATGACAGCAGGAAGGTTCTGGGTTTGAGCTCAGTGGCCGACGGGGGCCTTTCTGTGTGGAGTCTGAATGTTCTTCCCGTGTCTGTGTGGGTTTCTTCCATGTGCTCTGGTGTCCCCCACAAGTCCAAAGACATGCAGTTGGGTTAACCGGATGCTCTAAATTGCCCATAGGTGTGAACGTGTGTGTGAATGGTTGTTTCCCAAGCCCAGGTTGTGGCAGGAAGGGCATCTGGTGTAAAACTATGCTCCAATTAATATGACGTGGATCTCAATAGGGTCCGCACAGCAGCGACCCCACACACATAAGTGGGACAAGCTGGAAGGAGTGAGTGAATTAAAGTTTTCTCCATAGTTAAAGCAAAATATTTCTCTAGTTTCACTTTTTCAGCCTATTTTTAGTCAGTTTTATTTGTGCAACAAAGAACTTGTCAGACTGCACTTCATTTAACAGCCAAACACAAGTTACAAAATTACATTCCAGCTTTAGTGCTTTTCTCAGCTACACTGTTAAGAATGAGATAAATGTACAAAATAATAAAGCTGTCAAGTATATTCAGGACATCTCAAATTTTAAAATGAGTTTGTCTGGATGAGCTAGTGGCTCGGATGAAATTGTTTGAGAAACTGGGAGGACGTAGCAGAGAAGCTCCTTATACATAGCTCAAAGGGGAACTGAAGTCATTTTTAAACTTGCTTTATTTCTTAATTAATGTGTTATTCAATTACGTTTTTGGTTTTAGTAACCTTATGTTGTGACTCGTATGGGCAACTAATTGCAATTAAATATTAGCTATACTTATCGGCCTATTTGGTTTTTAGCCATGTTGAATTTAGCGCGGGCGGCACGGTGGTGTAGTGGTTAGCGCTGTCGCCTCACAGCAAGAAGGTCCTGGGTTCGAGCCCCGGGGCCAGCGAGGGCCTTTCTGTGTGGAGTTTGCATGTTCTCCCCGTGTCCGCGTGGGTTTCTTCCGGGTGCTCCGGTTTCCCCCACAGTCCAAAGACATGCAGGTTAGGTTAACTGGTGACTCTAAATTGACCGTAGGTGTGAATGTGAGTGTGAATGGTTGTCTGTGTCTATGTGTCAGCCCTGTGATGACCTGGCGACTTGTCCAGGGTGTACCCCGCCTTTCGCCCGTAGTCAGCTGGGATAGGCTCCAGCTTGCCTGCGACCCTGTAGAAGGATAAAGCGGCTAGAGATAATGAGATGAGATGAATTTAGTGCGTTTGGTCCATGGCAGGCGTCGCTTATCCGCGCAATCTTCACGAGACTTGTGCGAGACTTCGAAATGTGAAGTGTCAGCCAGGTGTCAATGCCGCCATTTTGGAAACTGTTTTTCCAAACGAAATTTTGCACAAAAACGAGTTTAAATGACGATTACTGCCTACTTTTTTCAAACTTTCCTGATTGCTATCAAAACAAACACAACTTCCATCTTGATTACGTCAGCATTCGAAAGAGGGCACGCGTCTTTTGACAACGTTGGCAGATGTTGGTCACTTTGATTTCCGCTGTACGTTTTACTTCCATCCTATGATGTCTCGCACAGGTCTCAACAAATCTCGTTTACGGCCGTCGCTTTGACATATGGACTGATATATTACAGAGCGTATTTTAAACACTCATAACTTGCTATAGCAGCGACAAAATAGCGATCAAAAATGCATTCCGATATTTAATAAAATGAGAAATAGAATTTTGATAATAATAAAAAATTTGCCTTCAGTTCCCCTTTAATGATGGATGGAGGATGTAATGTGTACAGCAGTGTCTGTTTGGTTATTTAGACATATTCAATTCCAGCATCCAAAAATGAGTCTAGATCAGCCTCTTCAAGATGCGATGCTGATAAACCAACTGTGCGACCCACATCTTGAAAAGTGGGCTTTCACACAAGGATTTAAATATGTTGCTGTGACTTGGGGACATACTGGGAATTTCAGAGTGGACTGTTATCTTCCCAGTCTGTAATGGCCATAGGAGGAAAATGGGCAGAGAGGACAGGCCAGTTACAGAAGTGTTTCCTGACTGTCCATAGCAGTCTGAATAAAGAAGATGGGGAGGAGTCATCTACCTAGAAGAAATGAGCAGAGAACATTTCAGCGTGACGTTAATGTTGTGTGTTTCAGTGAAGACAGTTTTATCAACTTTGGGCCACATCAGATAGGATTTGCAGCAAAGCTGATACTGAAACATGAAGCTGTGCCAATCAGAGGTGGACAGTAACGAAGTACATTTACTTGAGTACTGTACTTAAGTACACTTTTTTTTGAGTATCTGTACTTGAGGATTGTTTTTTTTTAAACTTATGACTAACTTCACTACGTTTGAAAGGCAGATATCGTACTTTTTACTCCACTACATTTCTGTCAAGGTCCTTGTTACTCGTTACTATGAAGCAGCTTTGAAAGTGGATGTTTTTTCTTTTCTTTTCTAAAACGTGATTGGTTTTTCCGCAGGTGACACTGAGACAGCCGATCAGTAATCACTAGGGTCACATCACATCCGTAGACTGTATAAAATCAAGCTCAATGATTTCTCCGCAGCATTATTTGAACACGATCAGTTGATGGCAGAATGGAAGGATGCTGTTCTTCTGGATAATGCACACACC
Source organism: Neoarius graeffei (assembly GCF_027579695.1). Classification (NCBI taxonomy): domain Eukaryota; kingdom Metazoa; phylum Chordata; class Actinopteri; order Siluriformes; family Ariidae; genus Neoarius; species Neoarius graeffei. The sequence goes on from NC_083595.1 coordinate 30,679,349, forward strand.
CATGGCCATACCTAGAACCCATCTTTCAGTTTTCTGAAAGGATTAAAGATTGATTTTGTTTTAAATGTTTGCTTTGTTTGCTGAAAACAAACCACATCATGGCCTCCAAAAACTCGTCCAACCTGCGGAAGCATATTGAGGTATATAAACGTTTTATTCTAAGAGAAAGCTTGCAATGAAGTTGTCTGTGCTTTTAGAGCTAGCGATAACATTGCAATAGCTATGCAGTCTGGTTAGTTGAATGACTTTCTATGGATTTGCCTGCCAAGTTGCCATAGCCTTTTGCATGGCTAACGTTAACACACACCTAGTTAACTTGGACACTGTTAGTTAGCACAGCGTTTCTCAACCTTTTTTCAGTCACGGCACCCTTCAGAAGTATGCAAATTCTCAAGGCACCCCCATATAAAATATATGCAGTCACGCTGACCCCGGCAGTGACGTTGTGGCATGGGAAAGGGGGCCGTGAGACAAATTTTGATGATGCATGAGGCGACGATGATCTGCATTAGTGTAACTATCGTTTTTTGGAATTTTAATTCATTTTATTTATTTCAGTGTTAGAATATATAATCTTTTTGACGGCACCCCTAATGAAGCCAGACGGCACCCCAGGGTGCCGTGGCACCCTGGTTAGGAAAGGCTGAGTTAGCATGTAAAAATGGAGTTACGCTAATATGAATAACGTTGACTTCTCCGAAGTCCTTTCAGAAATATGTTTTAGCATAATCTTGCCAAATAAATAGAATGTAGAAATCTTTCTTTTCTAGTAGCATTAGCTACCCAATATGATCTTGAGTTTGAAAAGAGTTTGCTAGCATGTCAGGTGGAGCTTCATTGATTAGCTAGCTTAACATTAAACCACCATGATGGCACAGCATGCGTTCATTTTGTAAATCCAGTAGGTTGCTTCAGAGGCATTCGGTATTGTAAGCATTGTGTCAATAATACAACAATGCAGAAAATGTACTTAAGTATTTTTAAAAGCAAGTACTTAAATAAAAATTTGACTGGACAAAACGGCGTTAGGTTTTGTAAGCGTTGTGGCAATAATACAACAATGCGTTGACAGAAAATGCACTTTTAATACTTAAGTATTTTTAAAAGCAAGTACTTCAGTACTTTAACTTAAGTAAAAATTTGACTGGACAACTTTCACTTGTATCGGAGTAACATTTGACCAGTGGGATCTGTACTATGACTTAAGTAATGAAGTTGGGTACTTTGTCCACCTCTGGTGCCAACTATGTTGGAGCTGATCATAAGTAAAACGTTCAAAATTTCCCAAAATTCAAACATTCGGACACTTCAAGCAGTTAGCTGTTGCTAGTTCAGGTTAGCTTGGCAAGGTAGCTTCAACAATGTTAGGAATGTGATAAAGCACACAAGCTGTGTAAATATTGTATGTATATAGTTTCAGGAACATTTGTTTGATATGGACACAAGCATCTGGATGTAATCATAAAAACAGCAATGTGAAAACCATAGCAGAACCAGGGTCTCCGCGGATCCTTAAAAAGTCTTATTTTTAATATGTGTTTTTTAAGGTCTTAAAAAGCATTATATTTCGCTATTTTTTGAGCTATGGTATTAAATTTCACATGGGAGGTATTAAATTTCATCCGGGTAGCCTACAGTAAATGAAAAAAAAAACATATGTCTGGATTTTTTTTCCGCGCTAACGTTATTTATTCAACCAGCGTCGTTTGTTATCAAGATGCTGAACAAGTAGCACAAGAGCCGTTGTGTCTAGCACTAGTTCTAATAGCGCAGGAACCACGCCACTGGGGGCAGTGTGTTCTTTTATCCATGTAGTAGACAGTGATGGGAATAACGGCGTTAGAAATAAACGGCGTTACTAACGGCGTTACTTTTTTTTTAGTAACGAGTAATCTAACTAATTACTTTTTACATCGTTATAACGCCGTTCCCGTTACTTACAATAAAATACTATGCGTTACTTTATTAAAGCTGTTCTCATCTGGCACGCTGCTCGCTCAGCCTTTCTTTCCTCTGCTTTCGTGTGGGGCGGGGAGACACGAGACAACGGCACAGTAAGCCAATCAGAGTAGATTTGGACAACATACGTAGGTAGGCCACGCCTACTGCACTACTGCGCGCTCTTTCAATCGGAAGACCCAGCGATGGCGAGCGGTCAGCCCAGCACTGCGCTTTCACACTGGAAATACAGCCAGGACTTTTCATTACTTGAAATAAAAGGCAAGAGTGTTTACGTGCAATGCACATTATGTCGAGGAACAAAGCGTTTGTCCTCGTCAGTGGCCAGTAATTAGTAACAATTTTAATAACTACAGAAATATATTACATTTGATAGATGTCTTATCTCACATTGTCCCACAAAAATATTAATATAGTGTAGATAACATTACTAATTGGTTCTGTTAAGTGTCCATTTCAGTCATTAAACACATTTAACATTCACTTTTATTATGATTACACTAATTGAATTTGATTTTTTTTTTTTGAGGGGGAACAAAATGTAACGGAATAATTACTTTCTCTGGTAATTAGTTACTTTTATGACAAAGTAACTCCGTTACTAACTCAGTTACTTTTTGGGAAAAGTAACTAGTAACTATAACTAATTACTTTTTGAAAGTAACGTGCCCAACACTGGTAGTAGAACCATTGAGAGTAGAGCAGACGAGGAAGAAGTGGTTGAACTTGAACATGAACGGAGATGGGGAACTGTAAGTTTAGTAACAAGTGGCTTGAGGAGCCAAAATACAAAAGTTGGCTAACAACAGCAACTTCAGAATCTGAAGCGAGATGTAAGGTATGTCGGAAAGACATCAAGTTAACAACAATGGGCTGTAAAGCCCTTGACGCTCACTCGAAAGGGGAAAAGCATATGCGCTATGCTGTTAGTCTGGCAACAACAGTCCCCAGAGGCAGTTCGATCAGTAGTCAAACTTCCTTGCTTCCTCACTGTTTGTTCATGGCAGTACCCTACTATTAAAATATTGAGAAAGCAGTTAATGTTCTGTTTTGTTAACTGAAGATCAATTTGTTTCCTCACTGTTTGTTTACAGCAGTACCCTACTATTAAAATATTTTTTTTTACTGTACGTATTTGTTCCGCAGTAGTGGTCTTATTTTTTATACTCAGTGGTCTTAAAATGGTCTTAAAAAGTATTATTTTTGCTGGTCAGAAATGTGCAGAGACCCTGAGAACAGTTCCCTGGAGTGGCGGGCAGTGTAATTCATTTTACTGAACCGATTCTTACAGTTTGAGAAATTGAAACAGGTTTTAAAAAAATATATATATATATTAGTGCTGTCAAGCGATTTAAATCTTTAATTGCGATTAATGTCGCGACTGTCATAGTTAACTCACGATTAATCGCAATTTAATCGCACATTTTTGTCACATGAAAAACCATTGTAATTCTCTTATCAGCATAAAAAAGTGAATGGGCTTGCTTTGTACCAATGTTTTTTTTTTTTTATTGCAGAGCATAACACTACGGAGCCGTAGAGGGGACATGGTGAATAAAAGAATAACAAAGCGTGGGAACTACTTATAAGGCGTGTGCACGAGATATTAATGCACGCGCACGAGTTATAACCCGTGCGCACGCTTTGCGTTAAGGCGTGCGCTTGGGTAATTAAAAGTGAGGGGACGAGTTACTACGGCTCCGTATAACACGTCTTGTCACAGCCACTGCAAAGTCGGGCTGGAGCCACCGATGGGAAAACGAAACCTAAGCCGAGCACCGTGGCTCTTCGTCCTGAGGCGCGGCAGCGCGAGCTGCCCGCGCTGGTTCTTTGGGGGGAGGGCAGAGGACTCTGGCTGTGCGGGGCGTAGCATTACAGTCTAGCTGCTATTGTTTTTCTAAGCAAAGTCTCTGTTCTGTTCCAAGTTCCTGGCAGTTTCAAAAGCTTATGAAAAACCTACATCATGTCACAGAGCGTTAATCTCGCGATAAAAAAATTATCGCCGTTAAAATTGAGTCAAGTTAACGCGATAATAACGCGATATTTTTGACAGCACTAAAATATATATATATATATATATATATATATATATATATATATATAGAGAGAGAGAGAGAGAGAGAGAGAGAGAGAGAGAGAGAGAGAGTCCACAAATGACTAACTAAAAAGAGTAATTCAAAAAGCGCAACTCATTCACAAACTATACATCACTAATTCTGTGAGTGTGACTGCTTATTTAAAGGTGTTAACCAATCAGAGCAGAGCCGATTAGATTAGATTAGATTCACTTTATTGATCCCACATCGGGGAAATTCACGTTACAGTGAATTACAGTAAATATTTACATATTTAATATTTAAAGGCACAGCTGCAAAATCATCCTGTCATCCTATCGGGTTTTAAACCGTGCTAAAATGGCATCGGGAAAAAAAAAAAAGAACCAAGGCACTTTTTTATATTAAAAATCCCTTGCAAACTTTAAAAGCATCTCAGGGAATAATATCAAGTAATTGAAAAGTGTAAGGCATGTCTCCTTTAAAGGACAACGAAAATAACTGTGGGAGGAAATCCTTTGGGAACTGTCTCACACACGCCTCTTCACTTCATGCAAAGTGAAAGCATGGTCTATTAAGGAAAAAGAAGTTAAAAAGCTTTTTTTTCCCTTTTTTCTTTTTTTTTTTTAAAAAAGAAAACAGCATAATGATGTGTATCGTCATGTGCAGTCAAGTAGAACTGGCTTCATCTAGTCTGAAATATTTGTAGACTACCAAAGTATATTTAGCTGCATTTATTTATTTATTTTTTTATTTTTATTTTTTTATTTATTACAGTCTATCTCACTGTTTCTGTCCACTACACTGACTAGCTGACCTTCTCACAGCAGCAAGTAGTGAATGCATTAATTAATTAATGGACACAACCTGTATTATTAACTCGCCCGCGACAGAGTAAGCGGGGTGAGGTATTGTAATCAGTGCGGTTTGTTTGTTTGTTAACAATCTAGCGTCTAGACGGTTGCACCGATTGACTTCAAATTGTCAGGGTAGGCAGGCAATGGTCCGTAGATTACCTGATATTTTGGAGGTAATCGCGTCAAGGTCACTGGAAAGGTCAACCTTTCGGTCAAAATAACATATTGTCCATTATAACTCAAAAACGGTTTCAAAAGACAAATGCTTACTATTATGAGCATATAGGAACTACAATATGGCCTTTCATTTGGCACCATGATGTCTGACCTTGAAAGGTCAAACTCAAGGTCATGGATTTTCAGAGGGCTTCATTCATCTCGAGTCACCATGCTGGCTATATTACTCCGGCCCAGTGTTGTGCACAGGTTCCTGCTGGGGGGGGTGAGACAGGCAGACAAGTCAGTGTTTCATCGTCTGCTCCGCTCCACAGTCACATGTTTGTTCATCTCTGTTATATCCCCATTCCTTCATCAGGACTCTACATCATCCGGGTTCAGTTCTAAGACGGTTTAAGCATGACCATATCGGCCGTGCCTCGTTGGATCCTGGGGGAAGGCATTCTCTGGGGCTCAGGTTCAGTTTGTGAGAAGCTGTCTGGAGGTGGTCTGTCCATAGACTCAACCTTTGATTGTGAGCGCTGCCATTAAGTGCTGTAGTGGAATGTAGAAAACTGTGTCTTGATTTGAGTCTCTTATGTGCTGGTTCATGCTGAAAGAGTGGGTGGAGAGGATCATTCTCTTCTTTGAGTTTCTCCATCTGGGCTGAGACTGCTCTTCTGATGTGTGGGGGTTTCAGAGGGCTGTAACTTGAAAATGGTTGATGGTAGACAGATATTTACCGTTATCAACTTATAGGAAGTGCCATATGGGCTTTCATGTGGCACCATGGCCTTTGAGCTTGAATGACCTGTGAAATGTCAAACTCAAGGTCATGGATTTTCATAGGACTATAACCTGACCGCTGATGATTGAGAAATATTACCGTTATCAACATCTCATCTCATTATCTCTAGCCGCTTTATCCTGTTCTACAGGGTTGCAGGCAAGCTGGAGCCTATCCCAGCTGACTACGGGCGAAAGGCGGGGTACACCCTGGACAAGTCGCCAGGTCATCACAGGGCTGACACATAGACACAGACAACCATTCACACTCACATTCACATCTACGGTCAATTTAGAGTCACCAGTTAACCTAACCTGCATGTCTTTGGACTGTGGGGGAAACCGGAGCACCCGGAGGAAACCCACGCGGACACGGGGAGAACATGCAAACTCCGCACAGAAAGGCCCTCGCTGGCCGCTAGGCTCGAACCAGAACCTTCTTGCTGTGAGGCGACAGCGCTACCGTTATCAACATATAGGTATAAAATAAGTGCTGCCAGGCGAGGTGTGTTTTGCCTGGCAACACTTGTTAAATCATAATTGCTTTATAAATGTGTGTGTGTGTGAGAGAGAGAGAGAGAGAGAGAGAGAGAGAGAGGTGTCAGTTTAGGATGTGTGAGAAGATGTGAGTCATTTCTAGAGGACCTTCTATGAGCAACAGCTATTTATCATTCCTGGAAAAAGCGTTACTAATGATCAGACACGATATTTGTCTCACAGCACAACACACTCATATCATTGCTGAGTATTTCTTATATCATCACTGACATGAGGGATTAGCCGAGTGAGCTCTCCATTACTGTAATCACACAAGTGGCCCAGTTTAATAAGGACATCCATTTATCTATCCCAGAGGTGGACAGTAACGAAGTACATTTACTTGAGTACTGTACTTAAGTACACTTTGAGTATCTGTACTTTACTTGAGTATTATTTTTTTGGCAACTTATGACTAACTTCACTACATTTGAAAGACAAATATCATACTTTTCACTCTACTACATTTCTATCAAGGTCCTCGTTACTCGTTACTATGAAGCAGCTTTAAAAGTGGATGTTTTTTTCTTTCCTTTTCTAAAACGTGATTGGTTTTTCCTCAGGTGGCACTGAGGTGGGGTTTACATTAGACCGTATCAGCGGATCATCAGATTAATGTTTTTAAAACGATTAGTGTGCACACAGCAACGCCAATACACGATTTGCGTGCACACAGCAACGCCAATACACGGATACGCTCGGCTCCGCAGGCATCCTGCGCTCCAAATCACTCCGCCCTGAACAGCGAGTGCCTTCTCGAGGGTGCGCACTCCGGCCCTGCGCAGCTCACAGAGCACGCGAGTGAAGCGCACGAGCAGTGATTCGGGACTGAGCCGCTGTGTGTGTGATCCCAGTGCATATCGGGTATGCGCATCACTTACCACTTGCAAGTGGAAGGATGGCAAGCCTAAAGACAATCATAACTACACAATGGGCAGTATTTGCATCAGTATTTGTAGTATTTTCATACTTTTATACTCTTTAATGAAAGGTGATACAAGGCGGAAGTCCGCGCCGTTTTTCAGCAGTCGCATCACATGACCAACGCCAGCGAATCAGGAAGGTGGATGTCACAGTGACGTTGTCCAATGACGACGCCAGCTAGAGCTCAGCACAGCGTATCCGCGTATTCTCAATGTTTACACAGCACCGGACCAGACACGATCTGGATTGAATACATGGACCCTGACGGATTCCCGTTTCCCGGCGTTTCCAGGCGTTTTAATGTAAACGGACAGTGCATCCGCGAAGAAAACGAGACAGATACGGTCTAATGTAAACTTGGCCTGAGACAGCCGATCAGTAATCACAAGGGTCACGTCACATCCATATAGACTGTATAAAATCAAGTTCAGTGATTTCTCCGCAGCGTTATTTGAACACGATCAGTTGATGGCAGAATGGAAGGAGGCAGTTCTTCTGGGGAATGCACGCACCCATGGCCATACCTAGAACCCATGTTTCAGTTTTCTGAAAGGATTAACGATTAGTTTTGTTTTAAATGTTTGCTTTGTTTGCCGAAACGAACCACATCATGGCCTCCAAAAACTTGTCGTCCAACCTGCAGAAGCATATTGAGGTTTATAAATGTTTTATTCCAAGAGAAAGTTTGCAACAAAGTTTGTCTCTGCTTTTAGAGCTAGCGATAACGTTGCAATAGCTATGCAGTCTGGTTAGTCAAATGACTTTCTATGGATTTGCCCGCCAATTTGCCGTAGCCTTGTCCACGGCTAACGTTAACACATAGCTAGTTAACGTGGACACTGTTAGTTAGCATGTAAAAATGGAGTTACGCTAACATGAATAATGCTAACTTATCTGAAGTCCTTTCAGAAATATGTTTTAGCATAATCTTGCCAAATAAACAATGTAGAAATCTTTCTTTTCTAGTAGCATTAGCTACCCAATATGATTGAATTTGAAAAGCATTTGCTAGCATGTCAGGTAGAGTTTCAGTGTCTAGCTAGCTTAACGTTAAACCACCATGATGGCACAGCATGCGTTCATTTTGTGAATTCACATTTCTGTCTTTGGTAACGGCATTAGGTTTTGTAAGCGTTGTGGCAATAATACAACAATGCGTTGACAGAAAATGCACTTTTAATACTTAAGTATTTTTAAAAGCAAGTACTTCAGTACTTTAACTTAAGTAAAAATTTGACTGGACAACTTTCACTTGTATTGGAGTAACATTTGACCAGTGGGATCTGTACTTTGACTTGAGTAATAAAGTTGGGTACTTTGTCCACCTCTGATCTATCCATCCATCCATTATCTATACCACTTATCCATTGCATGTCACAGCGAAGCTGGAGCCAATCCCAGCTGACTTTGGGCGAGAGGCAGGGTACACCCTGGGCAGGTCGCCAGTCTGTTGCAGGGCAAACACCGAGACAGACAACCATTCACGCTGACATTCACACCTACGGGCAGTTCAGAGTGGCTGACCTAATCCACATGTCTTTGGACTGTGAGAGGAAACTGGAGCACCCAGAGGAAACTCACACAGGCGGGCAATTCCATGTAAATGTCAACCTCACCATGCAAAAATAAAGCAACATGTAATACATCAAAACCACTCCCAGAGATATCACCTAGGCCTGTATTTTACAGATGTGAATAAGTTGAACCAATTTGTAACCAACCTAATATGTCACTGTCAGTCTTTCTTTCTTATAATGTAAAACCCAAGCTAAAATCAACTTTGATCATGTACAATTCTATATTATTCCCACAAGCCACAGAAATGTATGCTAAAATCCACAAAACAGCAAAACAATAGCCATCCTAAATATTATTTAAGAACTTTGATAGTTTTAGCTGATATTTAGAGAGTTTTTCAAAGGGTTATGGTGGTTAAATTGCTGATTTTCTAAACATATGCCATGTCTATTTCAGACGCGTCACATCCATAACGGAATTTCGTCACATCCATAACGCTGACTTTTCCTTCCGAAACTCTGCATGAAATACAAAATATTTTAAACAAAGATTTTTTTAATATTCACCTTGGACCCCTCTATCAAATGGATATCTCCATTTCGACATTAGGTTTACAATTTCAGAGAGTTTGATAAAAATGTACAGTCACCCAAGAAAAGTGATACTTTTTCTGTCACATCCATAACGCATCTTTTATTGGCATTTTCTGGCATGCCCTAGATGTACTATGGGAATTGTTCTTGTTCTATCACTTCTCCAGTATGGTACAGCCTTAAAATATGCAACACCTGTTTAAATACTGGGAGACAATAAAACATACACTGGGTCATTTGTTGCCATTTTGAGTTCAAGTGTCACGTCCATAACGCTGGAATTGCTCAGGCACAGGGAGAACATGCCAACTCCACACAGAAAGGCCCCAGTCCACTGTGAGGTTTGAACCCAGAACCTTCTTTCTGTGAGGTGACAGTGGTAACCCCTGCACGCAAATGCTGCCGTCTCCCAAACGGAAGAATAACAATATACTGTATGATTTGCAGTTGGCTGGCAGGTGTGCATTAATTCCTTACCTTGTTGAAAACATAATCACAGCTCTACATAAATGCTTCAGTGTAAGCATGCTGGATTGTAGTCATTGCCATGACAACATGCCGAGGTATTTTTTAAAATGGGTTGGTTAAGAGCGCCCAGTGGAGCGTCCCGATTTAAGAAAATAATGAACTTTTAGGAGGAAACGACTCTGTGATGTTCATCTTATCATATTGGGACACTTCACTGGCCTTCTGTCCTTTAGACTACGTTCAGACTGCACCCTGAAACGACCCATATCCGATTTTTTTGCCCATATGCGACCTGTATCCGATTTGTTATTGACAATCTGAACGACACAGATCCGATTTTTTCACATGCGACCCAGGCCGCTTGGATATGTGGTCCTAATTCCGATGCATATCCGTTATTTTCACATGCGACTGCAGTTTGACCGGACAGGTCGCATTCATGCGACCTACACGTCATCAACAAGAGACAAACGTCACTATTCTGCGTTGGCTAATCCCGCCTCTTTGGTGGAAAACAACAACATTTGTACAGTTTTCAGAATTTAAATAGACTTTTATAGAATTGATCAAGCTAATCAGGGCTTAATTTGAGGGGGAGCAAGCCGGAGCGTGCTCCGGAACCTCGGACGTTGGCTCCGGCAGCTATTTACACTGGATCCGGTGATCCGCCACCTCTCTTGACTATGTAACAAAATTAAAAAAAAAAACAAATAATTGAATAAATAAATGCAAGTTTATTTAGTGTTAATGTCTGATTTTGATATCTGTCTTGTTGGTGATTTCTCTCATGAAACGACATCCACAAAATATCAGTTTGTATATTACGGAAAAGGAGGGTGCACACTTCCGTGGCCGCGGGAGGAAGACGCGCTGTTCGGGGAAAAAGAAGTGGAAGCGCTCTGCCAGCAGTTTTGCATCAATGACCCACGACATGTCATCAGGGCATTCAGGGAATTCAGGGAAAGTAATGGAGAATTCATCCCAGATGAACTGAAGGGCCTCTTGGCCGCGATCAACACTGTCCCTATCTCAAGTGCAGAGTGTGAGCGGGGTTTTTCGCAGATGAACTTAATTTGCAGTGTTATTACAATACATGCCCAGAAGCGCCCCCCCTTCTTCTTTTTTTTTTCGCACCGGAGCCACTCATCCTCTGCGCTCCGGGACCTCCCACTTTACAAATTAAGCACTGAAGCTAATGCTGGATTTGGTAGGGACCTGGATGTTAAACCATCCTGTATTACAAGATTATAAGATTGTTCTGGAAATTTCCAGTAATTTGACACCTTCGGTCTCATTAGTCTGCTGCCCACATTAATCAGATTATTGTGTGAGTGCCGCCGCCGCCACAAAAACCACATCGCCAGGTCTCGCCTCATTTCCATGCTTTACTTGCAAACTTGAAGAGTGCGCTTTTTTTTTTTTTTACGTATTACGTAGATGTGCTTATTACGTGTCAATTTGCGCATGCGGGACACTTTTGGGTCGTTTTCCGTTCATATTGGAGATTGCATACAAGTCTCATATAATTGGTAATGTGAACGGCCTAATAAAAAAATCGGATTTCACAACAAATCGGATATGGGTCGTTTCAGGTTGCAGTCTGAACGTAGTGTTAGACACACTCACCAGCCACTTTATTAGGAACACCCGTCCACCTGCTGTTTTATGCAGTTCTCTGATCAGCTGATTAGAGAACAGCAGCACAGCGCATAAAACCATGCACATACGCGTCAAGAGCTTCAGTTAATGTTCAAAAATCAGAACGGGAAAAACTGTGATCTCAAAGTGTGACTTTCACTGTGGCACGGCACTGCGTTGGCGCCAGATGGACCGGTTTGAGTATTTGAGAAACTGCTGATCTTTTGGACTTTTCACACACAACAGTCTCTAGAGTTTACACAGAATGGTTCAAAAAACATCGAGTGAGCGGTGAGAGTTCTGTGGGTGGAAACAAACGCCTTGTTGATAAGAGACGTCAGAGGAAAATGGCCAGATTGGTTCGAGCTGCCAGGAAGGATATAGGAACTCTTTACAACCGTGGTGAGCAGAAAAGCATCTCAGCACGCAACGGCAGGAACAGAAATCTTAAGCTAGCCGCACACTACGCCGATCCACGCGGTACCGAACCGACCCATTTCAGAGCCGACTCCCGACAGGGCACGCACATATCCCCGACTAACTCACGACTGTTGACGAGTGCAGTCGCGATTGAAGCGACACCAAACGAGATTATGCGAACTAAGCATCATAACAAACATTCCGCTAAATATCACATGACAACTTAATAGCTTTGTGATTGGCTATTGGATATAGTTACTGTTAAATCCAACACTTGAAGATGCTACAGGCTGAATTACAAATGACACAACACGGAATATGTAGCGCACTATCTAGGCTGCATGAGCTATTATTCCCAACCTTAAATAGTGCACTTATATAGGGGAGTTAAAGCGATTTGGAATTCAGCCCCACAACTTGAGCAGAGTGGCTTTCCAGCCCACTGTGTCTATGGATAAAGCTTCAGTCTATGGAATTACAGTATATACCTGCATTAGGTGCTACCAACACGTATTTCTCGCGCTAGAAATTGTGTTTAATGATGTCACGTGTTATATGCGAAAGATATGATTGGCTATTGCTAGCGACTCTCGCCGATCAGTCTGGCTCCCGATTAGTTTTTCGAATCGGCTGTGAGATGAGTCGGTACCATCGAAAACTAGTCTTTACGCCTGACTCGCGACTTCAGTTGGCTCGGTACGCTGAAAATCGGCGTAGTGTGCGGCTAGCTTTAGACTACGTTCAGACTGCACCCTGAAACGACCCATATCCGATTTTTTTGCCCATATGCGACCTGTATCCGATTTGTTATTGACAATCTGAACGACACAGATCCGATTTTTTTTCACATGCGACCCAGGTCCTAATTCCGATGCATATCCGTTATTTTCACATGTGACTGCAGTCTGATTCATGTGACCTACACATCATCAACAAGAGACAAACGTCACTATTCTGCGTTGGCTAATCCCGCCTCTTTGGTGGAAACTTGAAGAGTGCGCTTTTTTTTTGTTTGTTTACGTATTACGTAGATGTGCTTATTACGTGTCAATTTGCGCATGCGGGACACTTTTGGGTCGTTTTCCGTTCATATTGGAGATCGCATACAAGTCTCATATAATTGGTAATGTGAACGGCCTAACAAAAAAAATCGGATTTCACAACAAATCGGATATGGGTCGTTTCAGGTTGCAGTCTGAACGTAGTGTTAGAATCAAGAACAAGTTCTTATTAAAGTGGACGTTGAATGTATAGGGACTTGTATATCTCAGTAGCACTGTTTGTGTCCATATCAGTGTGGACTGAAATGGATCCAGAGACAGATAATCAGTATACATAGAGATGAGCAGTCTCCAGTGTGTGTGTGTGTGTGTGTGTGTGTTTGCCTGGATGAGTGTATGCGTGCGTATATCTTGATTAAAGTAGAAGTAGTAGGTTATGCACAAGTGGCTCAGTCTCTTCTGTAAACATTGGCCATTTAATTAAGTCACACCGATCAGGGACTCCTGTGGTTTTATGCAGCTGTTTACTTACCTCACATATTTCCCTCATTTCTTCTCTTCTCAAACTGCGTGTGTGTGTGTGTGTGTGTGTGTGTGCGTGCGCACACCCCTGATAAGGTGTTTAGGTCTTACGGATGAGATATTTTGAGCCTAGATATGTTTCATAGCCTTTGTTTCAGTACATAAAAACACCCTCGGGGGTTCAGAGGTGCAAAAACTAGGTGGTTATGTAGCAATAGGTAGATAGGGGTGTGTGTGTGTGGGGGGGGGTAGTCAGGCAGGTGTGTGTGGCACCAAAACAAACTGCTGATGTCCTGCTCTCAGCGATCGCACCCCTCATTAATCCTCTCTCACTTTCTTTCAGCCGTACAGCAGCAAAATTATTGCAGCTTCCCAAATGCTGGTGTTTTCTTTCCGCTGTGTTCTAACTACCGTACTGCTGCTGCGCTCCACACCTCGGAGCATCTCATCGCTCTTTAGAGTCCTTAAAATCCCTGAGAGTAGACTACAGCGTAGAATATTAAAACATTTATATTATGACTGCAAAAGGAAAGCACTTTCCTTGATTGGTTATTGCCATTATGTTAATGAACAGATATCCGTCTGACAATGGCGGACAATTTATTGATAACAAATCCCATTTTTACCTCAAGCATATTTTATTGAGAACTGATTTTAAAGCCAAAGGAAAATAGTTTTGTGTAAGTTATTGTTGCATCACATGCTTGATAATTTCGCTGAGCGTGTGTGTGTGCTTGCATGCTCAATAGTCCCTTTATTCGCTCATCTGTCCATAAAGCCGATGAGCCGTTGCCATGGCGTGGCGTCCGTCATCCGTCCGTCGTCCACGATTCAGTTACATCTTATCTCCGCTGTCAGTTCTCTGCGGATTTCCGTCCCGATTGTTGTGTTTGAAAGAACTCATGACTCCGCACAAAACACGGTGGCTGTTTTGTCAGATTTTTCGCTAACGAGTTACTAATTAAGCCAAATTAACAAATCTTCCAGGCCTCTCGCTAGAATTGCATCTCCTCTCGGATTTCTCATCCGATTCCAGTTCTGATCGATGTTTTGGGTCGATTTTCCCTTGAAGAACAAAACTTTTGTCGTTTGTTTGTTGATTTTCCTGTTGTCAACAATTTGTTTACAGGTTTGTTTATTTTCAGTTAAATCGTATCTCCTCCCTCAGTTCTCAGTGGATTTCAGTTCTGATTGCTTCGTTTGAAATAACGAGTCCTTCTGCACAACACTTGGTCATTGTCTTGTCAAATTTTTGCTAACGAACTGCTAACTAGGCCACCTTAACGAGTTTTCAAAATTTTCACGAGAATTGTATCTTCTCTCTCATTGATCATGCGATTCCAGCTCTGATCGATGTTTTGGGTGGATCTTCCCTCGAGGAACAAAACTTGGTCATTTGTTTGTTGATTTTCCTGTTGTAAATAATTTGTTTGCGGGTTTGTTTATTTTCAGTTAAATCGTGTTTCGTCCCTCCCTCAGTTCTGAATGGATTTCAGTTCTGATGGTTCTGTTTGAAAGAACTTGACAAATTAAAAACACAAGCTTTAGCCAATATTAGCCCCACCCACTCTGATTAAAAAAGGGCAAAGCTGACGGACATGTGGACATTTGGAATGTAACGATTATTCATCCATTTTCCGGCATATCGAGCAGCCACAGGATCAACATTAATTTCATTACAAAGGCATCATTAGATTTGTATTCAACACTTTTTTTTTTTTAAAATCAGGGTGAGCGCTTTTAAGGTTATGAATGACTCGGAGTTTTGCTGCCAGCTAACAAGTCGGTGCATGATGGGAAATGTAGTAAAGTGTGTTCTGGGAAATGGAAACACTGCAGTCACCTGCCATCACTTTACCGTCACTCTAAATACAGCTCGTTTTCCTTCATGCTGTTTTTCTGAGTGACTCATGCAGCTTCCTGCGACTGTGAAGGTGTTCAGGAGTCCAGATTATCAAAATGTGGAGTAGCAGTGAGCGTGTTTTTTTTTTTTAAGATGTCTCCTCTTTATCAGGGGTGTGTAATGAGTAATGAGGAGCAGCTGGATTACAGATGTTACAGCTGCCTGAAGGTGTAATGTTGCTATGGAGGACTTTTCACTCTTAATAATGGAGAAATAATCTGTTCATTACACACACATGATACGAGCATGTTCATTCAGGGCATTTACCCCAATCTATAACACACAAACACTAATACACTCCCTTTCTTCAGTCCTGTCTCTGTCTCTTACTGTGTCTCTCTCTCTGCTGCTTACTGTATGTCTCTCTCTGCCTCTTACTCTGTCTGTCTGTCTGTCTGTCTGTCTGTCTGTCTGTCTGTCTGTCTCTCTTTCTCTGCCTCTTATTCTCGTGCTCTCTCTCTGCTTATTGTATGTCTCTCTCTGCCTCTTACTGTGTCTGTCTGTCTCTCTCTCTCTGCCTCTTACTGTGTATGTCTGTCTCTCTCTCTGCCTCTTACTGTGTCTGTCTGTCTCTCTCTGCCTCTTACTGTGTCTGTCTGTCTCTCTCTCTGCCTCTTACTGTGTATGTCTGTCTCTCTCTCTGCCTCTTACTGTGTCTGTCTGTCTCTCTGTCTGCCTCTTACTGTGTATGTCTGTCTGTCTCTCTGCCTCTTACTGTGTCTGTCTGTCTCTCTCTGCCTCTTACTGTGTATGTCTGTCTCTCTCTGCCTCTTACTGTGTATGTCTGTCTCTCTCTCTGCCTCTTACTGTGTATGTCTGTCTGTCTCTCTGCCTCTTACTGTGTCTGTCTGTCTCTCTCTGCCTCTTACTGTGTATGTCTGTCTGTCTCTCTGCCTCTTACTGTGTATGTCTGTCTCTCTCTCTGCCTCTTACTGTGTATGTCTGTCTCTCTCTGCCTCTTACTGTGTATGTCTGTCTCTCTCTCTGCCTCTTACTGTGTATGTCTGTCTCTCTCTGCCTCTTACTGTGTATGTCTGTCTCTCTCTCTGCCTCTTACTGTGTGACTTTGTCTGCCTCTTACTGTGTGTCTCTTTCTCTACTGCTTACTATATATCTCTCTACTGCTTACTGTATATCTCTGTCTGCCTCTTACTGTGTATGTGTCTCTCTCTCTCTCTCTCTCTACTGCTTACTGTATGTCTCTCTCTGCCTCTTGCTGTGTACGTCTCTCTCTCTCTGCTGCTTACTGTATGTCTCCCTGTGCCTCTTAGTCTCTCTCTCTCTCTCTCTCTCTCTCTCTCTCTCTCTCTGTGTCTTACTATGTTTGTCTCATTCTCTTTCTGCCTCTTACTGTGTGTCTCTCTCTCCCTGCCTCTTACTGTGTGTCTCTCTCTGCCTCTTATTGTGTGTATGCCTCTTTCTCCCTGCCTCTTACTCTCTCTCTCTCTCTCTCTCTCTCTCTCTCTTACTGTGTGTCTCTCTGACTCTTATTGTCTCTCTCTCTGCCTCTTACTGTGTATGCCTCTTTCTCCCTGCCTCTTACTGTGTGTGTCTCTCTCTGCCTCTTACTACCTCTCTCTCTGCCTCTTACTCTCTCTCTCTCTCTCTCTCTCTCTCTCTCTCTCTCTGCCTCTTACTGTGTCTCTCTCTGACTCTTACTGTGTATGCCTCTTTCTCCCTGCCTCTTACTGTCTCTCTCTCTCTCTCTCTCTCTCTCTCTGCCTCTTACTACCTCTCTCTCTGCCTCTTACTGTCTCTCTCTCTCTCTCTCTCTGCCTCTTACTGTGTGTCTCTCTCTGACTCTTATTGTCTCTCTCTCTTTGCCTCTTACTGTGTCTCTCTCTGCCTCTTACTGTGTGTATGCCTCTTTCTCCCTGCCTCTTACTGTGTGTGTCTCTCTCTGCCTCTTACTGTGTCTCTCTCTGCCTCTTACTGTGTCTCTCTCTCTCTCTCTCTCTCTCTCTCTCTCACTGTCAGTGTCGCTCTCTTCCTTTCATTGTGTGTCTCTCTTTACCTCTCACTATCTATATCCCTCTCTTTCTCACTATGTTTCTCTGCCTCTAACTGGTAAGTCTCACTATCTTTCTGCATCCCCCCAACTTTCCTGTTCTGTCTCTCTCTTTCTGCTGTATCCTCTTGACCTTTTTCTATCCCTGGCTTTCTCTCTCTGTTTAACAAAGCTTCAGTGATGTAAATGTTCCCAGTCAGATAACTGCCAAAGCAAACAGTGCAAGTACATAAGAGAAGAAATTTTATTATCTGTGTTCATGCATGCAAAGAAGTTTCATTGTGTTAATATGAATCACAGACAAAAAGAAAACTAACATGCTCTCTCTCTCTCTCTCACACACACACAGACACTTTAACCTGCGGATGAAGAGAGACGCGTCTCTGTTTGCCCCAGACCTGAAGGTGGAGATCTCTGGAGTGGAGATACCAGTCGACACCTCACATATTTACAGTGGAGAGCTCTTTGGTCAGTTCTTTACACAACTCTCTGTCACACACACACACACACACACACACACACACACACACACACACACACACACAAAGCTAATTATGATTTTGACTTTATATCGCCGTTCTCAATCTAAAGTTTGGTAATGTCACACGCAATTTCAGATGCTATGATACAAATCCTCAATAAATAATTAAATATTTAAATGAAAATTTCTAATGGTAGAATTTCTATTTCTACTGCCTACTAATTTGTCCTCCCACAACATCCAGTGTGTAATGCAGCCAATAGGATCCTAAATAAATACAGGCTCGCCTTAATACTGGGGCGAGCGGAAGCAGGCGTGAATTTGCTTCCTTTCTTTATGTTACGCTGGTAGTTTGTCGTTGCAATCTTTGTGAGACAGTCAAGATGTGCATTAGTGAGCAGTTTCTCTGTTTCCTCTTGATAGCGTTGATGGTTGAAAAATATTGACTCACTTGTGCTCACAAAGCAAGACATCACTTTTTGTACAAGTGGTTTCAAAGTGAGAAAATCTGCTTCAGATACCAAACTCCAGAAGTGAACAATACACCGGCTCCGAGTTCACATCTGAGAGCGTCATTTGTTTGTAGCTCTACTGTTTCACTTTCCAGATCATCACGACGAGGAAAGTGGAGCTGTTCGAGTGAGAGAGCATCAACATGGAAGGGGTTTTCAATAAAGCTGAAAAATCTCCTTTAGTACTCGTTCATATTACTGAATCTGGATTCAAACTCTCTCCTCAGCTCCTCCAAAACCTCAGCAAATCCGTATGAATTAATGTAGAAAATTTTATGACCCCCCAAAAAAAAGCAAGTTATTTTTTCCTATTCTTTATCTGCGTAAATATTCCCTTTGTTAATGAGTGCACCCCCTTTGAAAAGTAACATTTTAAACAATATCTCAATGAACACAAACAATTTCCGAAATGTTGACAAGACAAAGTTTAATATAACATCTGTTTAACTTATAACATGAAAGTAAGGTTAATAATAAACTTAGATTACACATTTTTCAGTTTTACTCAAATTAGGGTGATGCAAAAATGAGTACACCCCACAACAAAAACTACTACATCTAGTACTTTGTATGGCCTCCATGATTTTTAATGGCAGCACCAAGTCTTCTAGGCATGGAATGAACAAGTTGGTGACATTTTGCAACATCAATCTTTTTCCGTTCTTCAACAATGACCTCTTTTAGTGGCTGGATGCTGGATGGAGAGTGATGCTCAACTTGTCTCTTCAGAATTCCCCAAAGAAAATAATTTCTTTCCACCACAAAGGTGAAGGCTACAAGAAGATCAGCAAAGCTTTACTTATCAGTCAGAATACTGTAGCAAAAGTGGTACAAAAATTTAAGAAAGATGGAATTGCAACCATCTCACAGAGACGTCCATGGACGTTAACACCTCGACAGGAGCGTCTTCTGATGAGAAGGGTTGAAGAAAATCGGCATGCACGTTCACTGCAGTTATCTAAAGAAGTAGAAAGCCAAACTGGGCTGACTATTTCCCATGACACAATACGGCGTATGCTGCAGAGGAATGGCATGCATGGATGCCGTCCGCGAAAGAAGCCTCTCCTAAAGCCCAGGCACAAAAAAGCCCTGTTTGTTAAATCTGCTTGTACAGTCAGTGGCACAACAGTTCTTTCCCATTATTGATCTGTTTTTTGGCTTCTGTGGAATTAGATCTGTGTTACTTCCGCCTACAGTGAAGTCATGTGTATTCTTGCTAGACTGTTATTGCGCCCTCTGCTGTTCTGGAATGCTCTGATTGCCTTCAGCATGTTGCTTGGAAGCTCATCTCTCCCTTGGAGCTGCAAGTTCAGAGCGTTCAGGTGATGGTGATGTCAGCCAGAAGGACCAGATCCAGTGTGGATCTTCTGTCTCTGGCTCAGGTTTCCCTTTGCTGTCCAGGAAAGTGCCAGTCTTGGGGAGGAGGCTCAGGAACCACTCAAACACTTTTCCACGGGACAACCATCTCACCTCACTATACGTCACTGAATCACTGTATTCCGTGTCATAGTGTTTAGTTAACTGTCGGAACTGTGTGTGGTTTAGTGCTCTGGAGACAGTGAAATTTATCACACACAACGCTGTGGATCATATTCTGGAATTCGTTATTTTTGAGTTTTGATCACAGTGACTCCTGGTGTATGAGAACCGAGAGTTGGCCTAGTGGTTAGTGTGTCTGCCTCTCGATCGCGAGTTCTACTCATGGTCGGGTCATACCAAAAGACCGTCATAAAAATGGTACCTACTGCCGTCTGACAAGGCACGCTGCAATACAGATGCGAGTGGGGAGTCAAACTCTCGTGGTTACTAGAGGACTAGCTCCCCACTGTAACCCTAGGTATGTAATAGGCGAGAGGCCGAGGGCTATGGAAACGGAGATCGGCGCCGCCCTATGCGCCACATGGCGTAGGAAGGACTTTGATTCCCGGTGTATGAGGTAGTGAAAACTGATAAAGATGGCCATTTCTTCTCTTTCTTCATGAGACCAACAAGCCCCTTCTCTTTGCCTTACACCTAATGGATAAGTGGGACGCCATACGTCCACACACTTGCAAGAATTGACCATTAAAAAATGACAGAAATGCATTTACAATGTCCTCACTTTTTGTTTGGACAAGGAATGGAAGTAAACACAATATTTCTTCTCAAAAAGAGTTGTCTTGAAGTTTGGAGTGGCTAATCATCCTTCCTTGCAGCTGAATAGCTGAATTACGAAGGACGCAGCTCAACATGGCCAAGTCAAAGGCATACAAAGGTGCCATACTACTCACACAGAACACAGCCCAGATATTCACACCTGTAGGCAATTGAGAATAGACCCCTTCGCATGTTTGTAAACAAACCGACCGTTGCCAGGATGCGCGCGCAGCCTGGACCCAGAAACAATGGCGCTGCCCATAGACCGGCATTATGAGCTGTCAGATTATGCCAAACAATTGTCGTTACAAGATCGAGAATGCTACATAAATAAGTTAACTCTAACAAGTGGACATCGCCTACCGGATCCGCATTTAATTAAAGAGTGGACGGACGATGTTAGTAAGTTCCCTGGTATACAATGGCCAGATATATACTCGTACCTTATTGACAAGACTTCAGTGTACACCCACGAAGTGTCTACAAGTCTTTAGACACATATGATTATGTTATGTGCGGGCATGTACAACTTGATTAACAATGGGACATTCATATTCATTTTGTTTTAATCAAATTATGCCAGTGATGTGATGGCAATGTGGCTTTAGCTACAACAGCAAATACCAACACTAAACAGCAATTTGCAGGAGGTGATGGCATGAAAGGAATGATAGTGTAAAGAGTGCAGCTAAGAGAAATCAGAGCTGCGTAAAAAGCGAGAGGCAGAGACCAGAAATTGAACTGAACGGGGCGGGAGCTAGGTTAGAGCAGTCAGCGTAAGTTGGCATTTAGAGTGAGGGCACACGATTTTACCTTTCCATCCTTGCTTTAAAATTGTGATTTTCGGCATACACAAATAATGATGGCACAAAATCTGGACTGCTTGAGTCAAGCGAGACCTCTCCTACAAACAAAATTGCATGCAAAGCTAAGTTAACATGCTAACAATATTCATTACATTGTGTAACTATGACCCAGCTAATCAGACAAACGTTACCAAAGTATTTTGCTACATCAATAAACGAAGACTAGAAAGAATAAAAAAGAAAGATTTAATAAATAGCCTGATCTTACCTGTGATGAAGTGGCCGCTGCAAACCCGCGCATTTTTGATGGTGCTTTCATCCCAGTCTACACGTTTGATGGCTTGTAGTCATAGACGTCGGCGATTTTTTTTTTTTTTGGAATGGGTGAGATCCTGCTGGAATTCTGAACATTTTAACCCCATCACTGCTACGATTCTGACACCCGACAACACAACAACTAGGCATTTCTGAGTCTTTTTTGGGTCCAGGCTGCGTGCGCAATTTCCGCTTACGTATGAATGACGTTTACTGCGAAGGGGTCTATAGCTAGTTAACCTAACTGCATGTCTTTGGACTGTGGGGGAAACCGGAGCACCCAGAGGAAACCCACACAGACACGGGGGGAACATGCAGAGTCCACACAGAAAGGCCCCTGTTGGCTGTGAGGCTCAAACCCAGAACCTTCTTGCTGTGAGGCGACAGTGCTAACCACTGCACCACCGTGCCACCTTTCAGGAACGTCCCCCAAACACACAGCTGAGTGAGCAGCACCTGTCACATCGGTGTTTTCGTCCAGCATGACGCTGAAACACAGCACTGCTGACAGATCAGCAAGTAACTAGTCACTTATGACTTTGCTGATATCTTCTATCCACCTCGTAATGGTGAAATCAGACAAGTGTAATCTTTGTTTGCTTTATAATTGCATCCTTGTTGTCAAAGTCTGCTGTAGCCCAAAAAAAAAAGTCTTGTACTGTCTCAGAAGGTTTTGCCCTAGCCAAGATCCATGCCATCTCCAAAGAAGTTGTTCTGTTGATGAGGTTTTGCTGCTCACAAAGTAAAGCAGTAAGCGGATCGATTTTTCTTCTCCTGAGTTCACACCCAGGTGGACAAGTTTCCTTGAATTTTGGATGCATGGTTTTGACAGTGCTAACCACTACACGGTGGTGTAGTGGTTAGCACTGTCGCCTCACAGCAAGAAGGTCCTGGGTTTGAGCCCAGTGGCTGACGGGGGCATTTCTGTGTGGAGTTTGCATGTTCTCCCCGTGTCTGCATGGGTTTCCTCCGGGTGCTCCGGTTTCCCCCAAAGACATGCAGGTTAGGCTAAATTGACCGTAGGTGTGAATGGTTGTGTGTGTCTATGTGCCAGCCCTGTGATGATCTGACGACTTGTACAACCAGGGTGTACCCCGCCTCTCGCCCATAGTCAGCTGGGATAGGCTCTAGCTTGCCCGCAACCCTGCACAGGATAAGTGGCTACAGATGATGGATGGATGGGTTTTGAAATGGTGCTCCAAGTTACTTTACTTGAAACCGGTGCAGGTTTGGGTGCATAATTAACACAAAAGGGTTCGATCCATGGAGGACAAATAAAAATTCATCTGTCCATTTTTTTTTCCTTGGAATTTCCCATGCTCATCTTTTATAGATCGTACGTTTTTAAACTCAGAACACCTGCTGCCTGCCCGCTAGTCCCGTCTCCGGCTTCTTCATATTGCTTTTCAGTTGCTGCATGCGCTGAGTTTTCATTTTTATCCCCCACTGGCCAAAAAGCCAGAATGGGGTCCATGTCGTGGCGATGTCCGTCCGTCCCAGGAAGGGTACTCACCTTCTGAAATCAACTCCTCTTACAATTTTTGGAGGAATTTCACGAAGCTTGACAGAATTCTGTGTTATATGTCGGTAATACGCATATTGCGAGACTCTGATGTGGGTGTTGACAGGCGGTTGTTTGCGTTTACAGTGTTTCTTTTATTTTTGCTTTTCAGCATAAGGCTCAAAACCTCTTGCGCGCACACACACAAACGGGCTATCACCGAGCCCTCGGCGCCGTCCGCCCCTTCTCACTCTTCTTTTATCGGGCGCAGTCACTGAAGGAGACACGCAAACACACGTTAATTGATAACAGGTGTAGTGACATGACCACTCACCTTCCCTGACTCCGCCCTCCATTTACAGACCGACGCTTGGCCACGCCCCCACTGCCACATACGCATATTGCAATTTCGTTCAATTCAGTCGCATTTTACCAGAGTTATGGCGTTATAGCATAGATACAGTTGCCAGCAGGGGATATTGTGCTCTCCGAGCACACTTGTTTTCATTTGCCACACCAGTTTGTTTCTGTCCAGCAGGTTTGTGCCTTTGTTTGTTGAGAAATGGATCCATTTTTATTGTCCGTGTACATCACAGCAACTAGCATGAGACTCTGCAGTAGCCAAACGAACACTACTATGCATGTGTGCAGTGTTGTGAGATTGGTGATTGGGTGGTGGATTGGTTTCCACCCCTTTAGCAATATGAATTAATTGTAATATGGATTTTATGAATTATGTTTATTGGCTGTGCTATCATGTTAATTATAATTAGCTGCCATGCAAGCCACCAGTTAAAGCTTGGCGAGCAGTATGAGACCATAGAATGAATAACTAGGCCAGAAGAACAGTTAAAGGTAAGCGCTATATGTAAAAAAAAAAAACCCAAAACCTCTCATCCCTTAAGACTGCAGCCCAGATTTCTGTCCCTGAGTTTCTTGTCTCGTCGACCCTGTACAGACTCCGTCACCCGTCACCCCTACATTAGCTCTCACTGCTCCATTTGTGCATAACTGGAGCTCTTACTGTTCTGTCTCTTCTCTTCCCTGATGAGGAGCAGACTTTTGACAAGTGCAAATGGCACCAATTCACTGCAGTACGCCTCAGATCGCACCAGGCGCCTGAGTCAAGTATGGAAAATGGCAGCATGCCACAGTGGAGCACAAATTATTCAGATGGCCTGAGTTTGGGTGAAAGCATTAGTCATGTTCCAGCCACTGATTGTGTTAGCGCAACAGCAAGTGCAAACAGTTCGAGCATTTCTATTAAATCTAGCTGTGAAATTGCCACCACTTTCCTATTCATTAGCATCCTGTTTCTGTAGTCATAGTCATTTCTGGAACTGCAGGGTTCCTGTGCATATTATACAACTCTCTCTACTGATACACAGAGAGAGAGAGAGAGAGAGAGAGAGCAGCCTTTTTCATCGAACTGATTCAGTCCGGTGTATCACGGGCGCAGATAGAGGGGGGGACGGGGGGGGATTCGTCCCACCCAGATTTAAATTCACCTCGTTCGGTCCCCCCCACTTATAGGGAGGAAAAAATGTCTATGCTGTCTTTCTTTGCATAAGGCAAACCTCACGGAAAAATCAAAAGACTAATTACCATTCGGTTTATTGAGGTGCACAGCAGTACATACATAGTTGCAACTGCGCAGACTGCACAGGTTGCGAGCTCGAGTTTGGTTGCTATGGTTACCCACAACAAGTTTGACAGGCATATCGGGGACAGCTCCTCCTAGTTCAGGACCCCAACACGGCATGATGAAGGGTGCCAAAAGGCAGAAAACAATTGCATCGTTTAAAAAAAAAAAAAAAACGACTGTAAGTAAACTGTGCCTTACTTTATCATATCACCTTGCAATTTTTTGATAGTCTGTTCAAAGTAATGTCGTAGTGAAAGTAAAATCGTACGGAGTAGAGATGCCTGTCTGGTAGCCTCCTTCTTTCGGTGGTAGCCTGTAGATACAGTGCTCAGAAGGCAGTTTTAATGTTTAATCTGGCGTTCCCTGCCATAATTTCAGCGAGCATATTGTTTCATAAGGAAACTTTGCGAAGAGTTGTTGACTGACTGCCGCTCACGCAACACACAGGCAGAGTTAGAAAGTCAGGATGCACTGGTTACACTTTACACACACACACGTAGCCCAGCCTCTCGCTATGTTTAACAGTTGGAACTTAGCGGTTTTAAAACTAGTTTTGTAGTTTTGCAATTTCTGTGCGTGATGATAATGTGTAAACTTTGGATTTTCATAGGCTATGTTAAAATGTTATCATTGTCCTGGCCTGCAGGTAGTTCCTGGTGATGGCAGTGAGGGAGGTGACATGTATACACACTACCGTTCAAAAGTTTGGGGTCACCCAGACAATTTTGTGTTTTCCATGAAAAGTCACACTTTTATTTACCACCATAAGTTGTAAAATGAATAGAAAATATAGTCGAGACATTTTTCTGGCCATTTTGAGCATTTAATCGACCCCACAAATGTGATGCTCCAGAAACTCAATCTGCTCAAAGGAAGGTCAGTTTTATAGCTTCTCTAAAGAGCTCAACTGTTTTCAGCTGTGCTAACATGATTGTACAAGGGTTTTCTAATCATCCATTAGCCTTCTGAGGCAATGAGCAAACACATTGTACCATTAGAACACTGGAGTGAGAGTTGCTGGAAATGGGCCTCTATACACCTATGGAGATATTGCACCAAAAACCACACATTTGCAGCTAGAATAGTCATTTACCACATTAGCAATGTATAGAGTGGATTTCTGATTAGTTTA
The DNA here is from genome assembly GCF_027579695.1 of Neoarius graeffei. Taxonomy (NCBI): domain Eukaryota; kingdom Metazoa; phylum Chordata; class Actinopteri; order Siluriformes; family Ariidae; genus Neoarius; species Neoarius graeffei. The sequence continues at coordinate 30,705,221 of NC_083595.1, forward strand.
AAGTGATCTTCACTGAAAAGAACAGTGCTTTTCTTTCAAAAATAAGGACATTTCAAAGTGACCCAAACTTTTGAAAGGTAGTGTGTGTATGTGTATATATATATATATATATATATATATATATATACACACACGCACACATACATATATACACAAAATGGAATCATTTGCTGACAGCTCAGTCCCCCCAGTTCAAAAATCCTATCTGCGCCCCTGCGGTGTATATGAAACGGTTTGTCTGTATATGAAGATGCACATGATGTTATAAGGTTTTTTTTTTTTATTTCATTGTAGATTTGAAACGAATTAGTGATGAACATTTCAAACAGTTCAGAGTTTTACGATGACACAAAATTCGAAATAGGAAAACGAAAATACTCAATGCTGCATATCAAGGCCAAACAAACTGCCTATTCAGACCAATCTAGGAAGTGTCTGGGCGTGGCCTAATAGTCTAACAAGCGCGCTTGATTGACAGGTCACTATATGGGAAAATCTTTCAAAACACACATCGTCTATCAGCCATTTATTTTTCATTTGAAGAGCATATTGTTCGTAGACAGAACCAACACCTCATTAAAAAGGCACAGGTTTAGGTTTTATGTTTACGTCGTTAATGTTAAAGTGATGCCGTTAATGGTAATGACAGTAGCTTCAAGCTGTAGCAGTTACAGTGTCTTGCAAAAGTATTCATCCCCCTTGGTGTTTGTCCTGTTTTGTCGCATTACAAGCTGGAATTAAAATGGATTTTTGGAGGATTAGCACCATTTGATTTACACAACATGCCTACCACTTTAAAGGTGCAAATTGTTTTATTGTGACACAAACAATAATTAAGATGAACACCCCCCCCACCCCCCCCCACCCCGAAATCTGGAGTGTGCATAGGTATTACCCCCCTCCCCCCCAAGTCAATACTTTGTAGAGCCACCTTTTGCTGCAATTACAGCTGCAAGTCTCTTGGGGTATGTCTCTATTAGCTTAGCACATCTAGCCACTGGGATTTTTGCCCATTCCTCAAGGCAAAACTGCTCCAACTCCTTCAAGTTAGATGGGTTGCTTTGGTGTTCAGCAATCTTCAAGTTATGCCACAGATTCTCAATTGGATTGAGGTCTGGGCTTTGATTAGGCCATTCCAAGACATTTAATTGTTTCCCTTTAAACCATTCGAGTGTAGTTTTAGCAGTATGTTTAGGGTTATTGTCCTACTGGAATGTGAACCTTCATCCCAGTCTCAAACCTCTGGCCGACTGAAACAGGTTTTCCTCCAGACTTGCCCTGTATTTAGTGCCATCCATCTTTCCTTCAGTCCTGACCAGCTTTCCTGTCCCTGCAGATGAAAAACATCCTCACCGCATGATGCTGCCACCACCATGCTTCACTGTAGGAATGGTGTTCTCAGGGTGTTGGGTTTGCGCCACACATGACATTTCCCATGATGGCCAAAAAGATAAATTTTAGTCTCATTTGACCAGAGAATCTTCTTCCATGTGTTTGGGGAGTCTGCCACATGCTGTTGGGCAAACTCCAAACATGTTTTCTTAAGCAATTACTTTTTTCCAGCCACTCTTCCATAAAGCCCCGCTCTGTGGAGTGTACGGCTTAAAGTGGTCCTATGGACAGATACTCCCATCTCCGCTGTGGATCTTTGCAGCTCCTTCAGTGTTATCTTTGGTGTCTTTGTTGCATCTCTGATTAATGCCCTCCTTGCCCGGTCTGTGAATTTTGGTGGGTGGCCTTCTCTCGTCAGGTTTGTAGTGGTGCCATATTCTTTCCATTTTGTTGTAAGGGATTTAATGGTTCTCGGTGGGATATTCAAAGTTTGGGATATTGTTTTATAACTCAACCCTGATCTATACTTCTCCACAACTTTGTCTCTGACCTGTTTGGAGCCTCCTTGGTTTTCATGTTGCTTGCTGAGTAGTGTTGCAGAGTCAGGGTCCTTCCAGAACAGGTTGATTTATACAGACATCATGTGACAGATCATGTGACACTTTGATTGCACACAGGTGGATCTTAATCAACTAATTACGTGACTTATGAAGTGAATTGTTTGGACCAGCTCTTATTTAGGGGTTTCATACGAAAGGGGGTGAATACTTATGCACACTCCAGATTTCTGGTTTTTTTCATCTTAATTATTGTTTGTGTCACAATAAAACAACAATTTGCACCTTTAAAGTTGTAGGCATGTTGTGTAAATCAAATGGTGCTAACCCTCCATGAATCTACAGTCTGGCCTAGAAGGAAGTCAGCCTCGACCTTGCTTCATCATACCATCCTGTGTAATTTTCTTATAACCACTGGTGGTGCTGTTGCTGTTGTGTTCTTTGGTTTAACGAAAATCCAAAATAATCTGGTGTTCATACATTTATTAACAGCATATAATCTGATGGATAATAATTTTTTTTTTTGCTTGGAAAGACATAGTTGGGGGGGGGGGGGGGGGGTCATGGGGTTTGGGGGCTTGGTCTGCTAGCTCAGTTACACCAGCCGTCAGGGGTGTTGCTAGACATAAAGCTCTACTGGGGCACAGTTGTTTTTTTTGAAAGCTTTGTGCTTTGTGCGAACAGGAAGTTGCCTACGTTGATGCATGTTGAAGTAGAAAAGCATCCATTCTATTCCTGATATTATTGATCTAAATTAACCAGGCTATTTTCAGGGTCTTTACTTTTAAGCTCATGGTCATTATAAGGGCCATCCATCCACATGCTATAATGATATAGTCTATTTTTTTTTCCAGGACAATCTAGGTTATGATATTGTTTGCATATTTACATCAGGCTTTTCCATCAAAGAAAAACATTTTGCGTTTATGAATTTTCCATGTTCTTGAATGTATGCCACTATAGGAAGCATGGCAACCGAAATATCTTTTCATACTGGAGTGGATTGTCTGGAATCTGGCAACATAAATATCATGATAGTAGCATAGCCTACTGCAGACCTGGGCATTTTCCGGCCCGCGGGCCGCATCCGGCCCTTTGGTTCATTCTGACCGGCCCGCGTAAGGTTAATTAGAAATTACAAAATAAACGTATTTTCTAATTTTACCTCATGCATGGACTGAATGTGCATTGCTTTTATTTTGAAGTTGTGTTCAACAAAAACGCAATGCGCGCGACATGAACATGACATGAAATCCCACGAAACCTAATCCCGCGATAACTACTTCCGTAATTTGTCCAGACCAACCACAAACTTGTACGTCATCCTTCAAACGGTCCAGCCAATCGCATAGTGTGACGTCACCAGCAGGCGCCCGAGCCGATCTGTAGATCTGATTCCTACTTTTTGGTGAATAATCTCATTATTTTTACAAAATATTACATACACAAGTGTCGATATGCCAAATCCCCCCTTCATGGCCTGCTCTTAAGAATGAACTGTCCTTGTTACAAAAATGTCTGAAATATATAAACAATCCCCATGCAAATATACTGTACACATTCATAGCACAAGTTAACCTTTCATAAACCCCTTTTTTTTTTTTTTTTTCCGTTTTACATATATTGTGTATATATATGTATTTGATGAGTTTTCTTTTTAGATTATATTTTCAGAGGTGTGATTTTATGTTGTAATATAAAATAATTCTGTTTGTTTGAATTTAATTAAAAAAAAGATCTGATTCCTACACCGAATCGACTGATGATCATCTGTCAGCTGTGCTTCGCATCTCCACCTCAGACATTCAACCTGACTCTGATGCACTCGTTAAAGACCAACAGAGACGAGATTTCTCTCACTGAACAAATAAAAAACTGAAAAACACCAAATGAGGTGATTAGACTACAAATGTGCGCATCATTATTATAATATCCTTTTTTTTTTCCCGTTTCCGGTTGAGAGTACATCGTGCGCATTCTGGCTGCCACTTCTCACCAGAGCTTTTTTATTTTATTTTTATTTTTTTTCTTTTTCTATTTTCATTTTATTTATTTATTTTTTGTGTGTGTTTGTGTAGTTTGATGTTTGTTTGAGTGTTTTGTCCGCCGGTTGTGGTGTAGCTCCGGACCCAGTTTTGGGCGTTGGTTCCCTCCAGGCCTTGGTTCGCCGTGGGCGATGCCTGCGCTCCCAGCTGTGGACTGCAGTGAGCTCGCTGCTCATTTTACATTGTGGTTGTCCAGCGCTCTATGCTTTAACGCTTGGTGTGATGTTCCGAGCGATGTTGTTCGGTGGTGTCGCGGCGGCTGTGCAGGCAGTTTGGGACACACCAGCGCTCTGCGTGGCGGAGCTTCTCTGCTCGCTTTGTGGATCCATGGCGTGGTGCTCGAGCGATGTTGCTGGCGGCGTCACGGCAGCAGTGCTGGAGATGTGGGACTTGTTTTTATGCGCCTTTTGGTGGGACTGTGGCTGCTACACCACGGGAATTACATCCTGACCCCTACTTGGTGGACTTTTTATTTTATTTAATTATTATTATTTTCTTTCTTTCTTTATTTATTTATTTTCTTTGTCTATATTGTAAAGCGGCGGCACGGTGGTGTAGTGGTTAGCGCTGTCGCCTCACAGCAAGAAGGTCCTGGGTTCGAGCCCCGGGGCTGGCGAGGGCCTTTCTGTGCGGAGTTTGCATGTTCTCCCCGTGTCCGCGTGGGTTTCCTCCGGGTGCTCCGGTTTCCCCCACAGTCCAAAGACATGCAGGTTAGGTTAACTGGTGGCTCTAAATTGACCGTAGGTGTGAATGTGAGTGTGAATGGTTGTCTGTGTCTATGTGTCAGCCCTGTGATGACCTGGCGACTTGTCCAGGGTGTACCCCGCCTTTCGCCCGTAGTCAGCTGGGATAGGCTCCAGCTTGCCTGTGACCCTGTAGAAGGATAAAGCGGCTAGAGATAATGAGATGAGATGAGTTTGTCGTGTAAACTCAGGAGTTAGTGAGGTATTGCGCCGATAAAAACGGGTGTAGAGATGGACGCAGAGCTGTATGCAGAATATGATTAAATTTGATGTGAATCCATTGATGTTAATTTTATCGCAAACCGTTTATCACAGCAACTAATGAGTAGCACTGTTGGGAAGCTCAAGTCGTGTGGTTTCACATGATACATGTATGTTAATTGTGTGATGAGTATTCCACCAGCAATTTAATAGAGACGAATGGGTGCGATTTGGACGGTTATTCCGCAGTGCCAAAGACATTACTGTTTCTGAAATGTGATCAGGAAATTTTACTGGCGCACAGCAGATATATACTGGGGCGCATGCCCCAGTAAAATGCGTCTGGCGACGCCGATGCCAGCCGCCCATATGCTTACCCCCTAATTCTTTGTTCGGATGCATCAGTTCATTATGTATCAATATTGGACTGATTTTTTTTTTCCCCAGAAATGCATTAGTGCACTGGTGTTGGATTGTAATCGAACACGTTTTCAGAGCGATGACTGACTTATTTTTTCATAAACATGTAATGTTTATGGAGGTGGTTTTTTTTTTTCTTTTAATACAAAGTCCAGTAGCTCATTCATGAACTTTTTTCCAACTTATGCAGGTCAAACTCATGGCTGGCTGAAAGAGAACACAAGTTCACCATCAAGTCCTGATATCTGCGGCTGTTATTGTATCAAAAAAAAAAAAAAAAAAAAGGTGTATATTTCAGACAGATCAACGTGTTGATATGGTTCTGGTAGAGATAAAGAAACAGTCTGTGTAACAAAAAGTCTCTCCATGGGGAAAAGTCTCAACATAGTACTCTAAATAGTAAATAAATCATTATTCAATGGTTTAGACCACTGGGCCGCGGCCCATTAGTGGGCCGTGAAGCACCATCTAGTGGGCCGTGAATTTTTTTTCAAGTTGAAACTAATTTTTAGTAAAGTACAAGTGCTGGATTGCATCTGATGTCACATCCGCCTCATTAGATATACAAGACATGAAGTGGTGGTCAGCTCAGCTCACTGTTCATAAAGCGTTACTATCACTGCGGCACCTTGCTGGTCGTTAAAATGCCCTAGGCCTACGCTCATGTTGTTTTGCGCTGTTTGAATCAAACAAACCGTGAACCTGATAAAAATGTCTTCCGGGTTCCCTGTGAAGTGATAAAAAAAGGGTGAAAGAGCAAAGGATTTTACTAAAAGACAATATACAAACAAGGCTCTTGAACCTTTCAATGCGATGGAAGGAAGCCTAGTCGAAGAATGCTCAAGTTTGCAGTGCTCACTTTGTGAAAGGTTAGTAAATTCCTCTGATTTATTTTCTTTGGATTCGCAACTCACTTTTCTCGCCATTTTCTGTTCTTTCGTGATGTTTTGAAGTTCAGGAGACGCTCAAGTCCTCAGATGTGTTTTCGTTTACTGTTTGATCGCGGTCGCCATGTTTTAAACTAATGAATATATAATACCTGTAATACCCCGGTCTTTAAAGGGGTTTCTGTGGATCTTTGTGAAGGATTTATCTGGAAGAGAAGAGCAGGGAGGATTGAGAATCAAGCAGCTATGGTTTGTTTACACCCAGTACTAAAACTTGTAGCATCTTAGCAAACATCGCAAAGACGCGTACAAAGAGCCCAAAAATTCCTCCTTGCCCAGGCAAAAACAACACAGGATTTACAGTGGGGCAAAAAAGTATTTGACGCGGTACGCGGTGGTCCGGATCACCGTATTTTCCATACAAAACGAGGGCATTAATTAATTATTTTTCCTGGATTGTGGTCCGGTTCACCGTATGCTGTATTATATTACGATATAAATAAAAACTTACCAAAATCATACTGTGTTTGTCATTTAATACGAGTTTTTTTACAAAGTCGTACATCATTTGTTATTTTTTCTCAAACCGGAAGAGAAATGCATGCGTAAAACACACGCGCAATAAAAGATACCAGTTCTAACGCATGTAAAAAAGCGGGAGCTGCCACGAGGGAAGTGAAAAATAATTTTACCAACTTTCGTCATTATGTCTCAGGGTGGTTATGAACAGCTTCTAAGGAATAAGAAAAAATGTGCTAGAGACTACAAAACAACAGAAGAAAGGGCAAAGGAAAGAATTTATTCTAAATTAGGGGAAGAAGTAGCTGAAAATTTAAAATTTATTTGTCTTCTGAACTTGGTGGTCCGGACCACACCTGAAAACGGCGTGGTCCGGACCACAACGGTAGTCCGGACCACCGCGTACCGCGTCATTTAGTCAGTCACCAATTGTGCAAGTTCTCCCACTTAATAAGATGAGAGAGGCCTGTAATTTTCATCATAGGTACACTTCAACTATGAGAGACAAAATGAGAAAAAAAAAATCCAGAAAATCACATTGTCTGATTTTTAAAGAATTTATTTGCAAATTATGGTGGAAAATAAGTATTTGGTCAATAACAAAAGTTCATCTCAATACTTTGTTATATACCCTTTGTTGGCAATGACAGAGGTCAAACGTTTTCTGTAAGTCTTCACAAGGTTTTCACACACTGTTGCTGGTATTTTGGCCCATTCCTCCATGCAGATCTCCTCTAGAGCAGTGATGTTTTGGGGCTGTCGCTGGGCAACACGGACTTTCAACTCCCTCCAAAGATTTTCTATTCGGTTGAGATCTGGAGACTGGCTAGGCCACTCCAGGACCTTGAAATGCTTCTTATGAAGCCACTCCTTCGTTGCCCGGGCGGTGTGTTTGGGATCATTGTCATGCTGAAAGACCCAGCCACATTTCATCTTCAATGCCCTTGTTGATGGAAGGAGGTTTTCACTCAAAATCTCACGATACATGGCCCTATTCATTCTTTCCTTTACACGGATCAGTCGTCCTGGTCCCTTTGCAGAAAAACAGCCCCAAAGCATGATGTTTCCACCCCCATGTTTCACAGTAGGTATGGTGTTCTTTGGATGCAACTCAGCATTCTTTCTCCTCCAAACACGACAAGTTGAGTTTTTACCAAAAAGTTCTATTTTGGTTTCATCTGACCATATGACATTCTCCCAGTCCTCTTCTGGATCATCCAAATGTTCTCTAGCAAACTTCAGACGGGCCTGGACATGTACTGGCTTAAGCAGGGGGACACGTCTGGCACTGCAGGATTTGAGTCCCTGACGGCGTAGTGTGTTACTGATGGTAGCCTTTGTTACTTTGGTCCCAGCTCTCTGCAGGTCATTCACTAGGTCCCCCCGTGTGGTTCTGGGATTTTTGCTCACCGTTCTTGTGATCATTTTGACCCCACGGGGTGAGATCTTGTGTGGAGCCCCAGATTGAGGTAGATTATCAGTGGTCTTGTATGTCTTCCATTTTCTAATAATTGCTCCCACAGTTGATTTCTTCACACCAAGCTGCTTACCTATTGCAGATTCAGTCTTCCCAGCCTGGTGCAGGTCTACAATTTTGCTTCTGGTGTCCTTTGACAGCTCTTTGGTCTTGGCCATAGTGGAGTTTGGAGTGTGACTGTTTGAGGTTGTGGACAGGTGTCTTTTATACTGATAACGAGTTCAAACAGGTGCCATTAATACAGGTAACGAGTGGAGGACAGAGGAGCCTCTTAAAGAAGAAGTTACAGGTCTGTGAGAGCCAGAAATCTTGCTTGTTTGTAGGTGACCAAATACTTATTTTACCGAGGAATTTACCAATTAATTCATTAAAAATCCTACAATGTGATTTCCTGGATTATTTCCCCCATTCTGTCTTTCATAGTTGAAGTGTACCTATGATGAAAATTACAGGCCTCTCTCATTGTTTTAAGTGGGAGAACTTGCACAATTGGTGGCTGACTAAATACTTTTTTGCCCCACTGTATCTTGTAGTGTCCTGATCCCCAGATCTTTACTCCAGCCACATATAAAAAGTTGTACTCCTGCATGCTCTTCCAGGTTTTCATCAGTGTAGAACGATGTCTGCAGCACCAGGTAGATTGAAATGTTGGGGAACTCAACGGATGGATAATTTTCCAACTCGTAGGAAAAATCCTTCTGTGTTAGTGTGTAAGGATCTAATCCCATTGAGTGGTTTCTGTATCCACTTCTTTTGAGTGTACTTCTTGGTTTTAATAACTTGCACAAACATGGCAATAAGTTCTTGTGTTAATGGACCAGACTCCACTTTTGGATCATTAATCCCTTTTGAGTGAGAATGCCCTGCATGCATGGTTTATGTTGGCTTCTGGCACATCCATACCGTTTTAAATATAATACCTATAATTAAAAGCAAATAGTTTGTTTTTATTGCATTTATTTAATCCCTGGGCTCCCATCTGCAACGGGGAGTGATGTCGCATCCCATTAATACACTTTACAATCGATTATTAGATTCTAATAGAATAGATGAGCCAAAATAATTGGGGAGCTTTTTTTTAATGGGCCCCGACTCATTACAAGTATGAATAGGTGGGCCTTAAAGCAGAAAAGGTTCAGAACCCCTGCTTTAGTTGTGCATTGAGATTGGGATATAGTGGATCCCAGCAAATAAGTCACATGAGTGGGAAGTTATTGCTTTCATGCATTATATACTACAGTATTCAAAAGATAGGTAAGCTGTATTTGGACATTTTGGAAGTTTTGAGTGATTTTTGATGAAGCTATAGGAAATGCAGTAAGAAAAGCTTTTAAATCAGGTGGCTCAGGGGTCATGCAGCTTGGCCGTACTTGGAGGAGAAAAATCTTGTTTTGCAGCGGCGTACCAGGCACTGAATTCTGGCCGGCTCCACCTGCACGCTCAATTTCCTGTAGCTCTTCATCAGTGCTGGAGAAAGTGAATGGAAAAGGTAGCGTAAGAGAAGAAGGAGGATGTGAGTGGGAGAGATCTGGCGGCTCTTCTGCTCTAGATGCTGACTCAGTAAATCACAAAAAACTCCAGTGACTCCTCAGAGTATATATTTTGCAGAGAGTCGTATTCACTGGAACGTTTCCTCATTCCTATAATATTCCGACACTTCAGGGTGTAAAGATGAATGGATTCCAGTCAGTGCACCAGTCTTAATCTTTATCATGTAGCTGTTCTCATTAAAACGGGTTTAAAGCCATTTTGACGGAATAGATCTGTGTGGAACTTTGTATTGGTGAAACCCAAAACCACAAGTGTCGTTTTTTTTTTTATTGATCGGTGGCGTTGGAGGTTTATTCTGTAATGAATTTCTGAGCTGACGTTTTTTTTTTTCATGGTCTATTTTCATTTTGGTTTACATGTCTGTGAAGATTCTCAGTCATCCAGGTCATAGTAAACTGTGGGTGGTAGAAATGGGCAACTGGACTTGCTTGAAGATTCTTGAAAATGTTTCACCTCTCGTCCAAAAGGCTTCCTCAGTTCTGTCTGACTAATAGGGAGTATACCCTATTACTCCCTATTAGTCAGACAGAACTGAGGAAGCCTTTTGGACGAGAGGTGAAACGTTTTCAAGAATCTTCAAGCAAGTCCAGTTGCCCATTTCTACCACCCACAATTTTGGTTTACAGTTTCCTACATGACCCACAAGGCTGACTGACTACCTGAAGATGTGGTGCAGTGGGCTTTAACCCTCATGCCATCTGTACCTAAAGAGAGCAGTGCAGCGGTGCTTTAGTCCTTTAGTCTATCCAGCTCTCTCACCTTTGCTCAAACAGATCAACTTCGAAAGCTTCAGCGTTCATGCTAACAACGCCGTGAATGCCATCACGCTCATCATCTTGTTGGTGAGATCAGTGAACTTTTTTCTCCTTTGTACGTGACGCCAGCGTGGCAGGAAATCACCATGTTCTAACAGGAATAACGAAATTGCAGCACCAGCCAAAGAATTAGCCCCGGAGTCACGAAGCACATCACTGACATTTCCACATAAACACAGTTAACGTGTTTCCCAGGTGGTTCTCCTGCTTTATGATGTGCGTGATCTCATCTCAGAAGGAAACCGAACCTGATCAACACTCATTCCACAGTTTATCTTCTAAGTTTCTGACAGTTTCTGAGCACTATCCTCCTCCTGCCCAAGGACTTTAGAGCTTGCCTTTATGTTCAGAGCTTCTCTGGCAGGATATGCACCACTTCGGATCAGTGCACTGTGGGTCAGTGGGGTTCTTGGCAGTGCAGCTTGGGACCGTTTTTGGCTTTCTGTTTCTACGACAGAACTGAGAGCAGATATTTAAAAAAAAAAAGTATCTCGGAAACCACAGGAGAGTCTCGCTGTCTTCCTTGCCAGCAGACGCAGTAATAACAGTGCAGTTCAGTAAAAGCCCACAATCTGTTTCACCTTCCAGATTTGCATTTTTTTAAGACCAGTGCATCTGCTGGCTGCTCAGAAAGTTTGGATAGATAAAGAGCGAAAGCAAGAGCTTCTGTTTTTTTGTTTTTTTTTTCCTTCCCATAAAGAGTTCTGCTTTGATTATCAATGACATTAGTAGAGTTTTTGAATCTCATTATGAGGCGGATCTGAAGGTCACTGGGGATGTGTGAAAGAATAATCTGATGTGAAGCGCACCCTGAGACGAGCCCCTTCAAACTGACTAACTGCAGCAGATTTCATATCCTCCGGAGGAACGTCCTGTCTGCCTACCATCTGGCCTCGTAGTGCTCTGTGTGTCTGTGTTTACACATTATATATGACATAATTATTTCCAACAGCAAACGGCCTCCTAAGTAGTTTCCATCTACTTTTTGAACATCACTGTGCGTGTGTGTGTGTTTAAAACTTAAGGGCGTAAGGGAATTGTTCCCGGTCTGATTCAAATAAACCATTTAAAGCTAGACGGCCTTTCGATTTCATAAAACCGGTGAAATTTAGTTCCCTCTGAAATGTGGTCATTGTGATATATGTTTATTTCTGTAATATCTAAAAATATCAGGCCGTTCTGTTCTGCGGCTGGGAAGTTATTTAATTTCAGGGGATTAAAGCAAATAATGTGCATGAAATGGCTCGCTTTGCGCAGTCAAGCAGACAGAGGAAGTCCAGTGTGCGCATGCGCAGGTTTACCTTCTTCTTTTGGGTTTTACAGCAGCTGGCATCCACAGTGTTGCATTACTGCCATCTACAGGCTTACCTTTGAGCGTGCGCTGACAGTTCCATCATTCTGTCGCTAAACGAACAGCTGATCACACCGAGGTGCTCGCTGGCTGCCGATATTTATTAGTCTGGTCCTGCGTTTCCTTTCCTTCGCAACATAACGTCTTTTCTTCTCGCTTTCCGTTACTGTAGTCGGTCTTTCATGTTTCATTCACGTACTCCATTTTTCTGTCCTGTTTCAAATTTGTATCCCACAATGCCTTCTACGAGCAGGGAAAGCCCACCACGTCACGCATGACATCGTATCTTGTATCTCGTCACGGTGAAGCAAGAAATAATAGCGGTGAATTTAGGGCCATGTGGCTCTGAATTCATTAATTGTTCTATTTAAAAAAAAAAAAGAATAAAATTAGAAGTCTGTGATTCGAATTCAGTAGCTTTCAGTCCACTAAACAAAAATAACTGAGTGTCGGGGAAAAATTTTTTTTATGACCTAAACCTGAAAGGCAGTCTATCTTTAAAATGCTTCTATAGGAAGGACATTTAGCTAGCGTTTCTTTCTAGCATGTGGATTAATTGAAATGTTGTGATAGGAAAGTGCAAACATATTTGTGGCTCAAAAATTAAAGGGGAAGGAGCTTTTATTTTATATTCCTGTTCCTCTCTGTTAAATCATACCTGAAATTTATGGAAAGGTCTTTGGCTGGATGGGTTTTTATGAAACTCTTCCTGACTAAACAGTTTCCAGCCTGGCTTCTGACTTCCTAACCCGTGCTAATGTGTGTATTAATGTGTGCGTTTACTCCTCAGGAGAGAAGGGCACTCTGACTCATGGTTCAATTGTGGATGGAAAGTTCGAGGGCTTCATTCAGAGTCATGCGGGCATGTATTACGTGGAACCAGCTGAGCGATACCTCGGAGAACGAAATGTACCCTATCACTCCGTCATCTACCATGAGGACGACATCGGTGAGTGCATGTTCACAAACGTGTGTGTATGTGTGCGCACATGGTTCGACTTGGAATCAACTACATCAGTGTTAAAAGCTTCAAATGGCCCAATTCGCAATTTTTTACCAAAATGTGACCGAGTTGTATCTGATCTTTTTTAAATCAGACTTGGACCATTTCAGCTGTATTCACACTGTGCCCAATCAGTTTTTCCCCACAAGCGACACAGGCCTCGGTCACACTGCAGACAAAAGTGATCAAATCCATTTTGTCTTAAGACCTGATACAGACCTGTCTTTGACAGTGTGAACTCAAAAAAATCTGATTAATCTTGCTTTTTAATCATTCAGTTTCACTTTTTTTTCCCATCTAAACAGGCGTTTAAATGAAAAAAAAAGGCTTTTAAAATGACTCAAAACTATACACGGTCATATCATTTGGCATTCAGACTAAAATCTGCTGCACTAGAACTTAGAAAATAGAAGAAAATAAACACTATGAAAATGTAAATCTACATCTTCTAAAAGCATATGACTGACTCATTCTTATTGTTACGTGCATTTCTTTTTTCATTCATAATAATAAGATAAACACTGATTGGCAGTTTGGCACTTAAAGTGCTGATGACACAAACATGACTCTATGCAATTTCTTAAATAAACTATACAACATGGCAAACATGTTAGATTTCTGTTATAATTACGTGAAAAGAAGCTGTTGTGGCTCAGGTGGATAAGGCACCATACCATAAATCCGGGGACCCGGGTTCGATTCCGACCCGAGGTCATTTCCCGATCCCTCCCCATCTCTCTCTCTCCTGCTCATTTCCTGTCTCTACACTGTCCTATCCAATAAAGGTGAAAAAATCTAAAAAAAAAAAAAGAAGCTGTTGTTGTGCAAATATCCAACTTTTAATTGCACAGCGCAAGAAAACTGGGTCCGTGGCTCGCGGCCATGTTGTGACGTCAGCGGAAGAACACGCTGCGGTTCACTGGCTGTTCTACTCAATGGAAATGGCGCATGAAAACGCCGGTGAACTTTCTAGTGCTAGCTCTTCAACAACCAAATACTGGTACTTTAAGCAGTGATCATGATGGCATGATTTTATCTGATTTTAAATAAATGAGATTGATAATAATGTGAATGTTCACAACTAGTACATACAAACTCTGCAGCTTCTGATTCAGCAGCTGCGTCATACTGCGCAAAAACATCAGCAAGAACCTACAATATAAATGGAAATGCAATACACTAAGCTCAAATGACTTTTGGAAAGTATAATTTCTAAATTTTTTCTACATATTCTTGAAGTCGGTCATCGGGGTACTTGCTACCGTTCCCTAACAACGCATGGCAAAGGGTAAAGTGTAGTGTTGCTACAAGTACTTGCTAAAGCCTCCGGTGGAAGATCCTCGATGTGCTGATAAGACGTACAGTTCTATATAACACACAAGTGTCACGATAATCACAAAACAGATGCAAATAGTTAAAATACCTAATTTTTAAGCAATCATGTGTCGATCTCATCCGAATAGAATCTATGATAGCCTACCCTCTTTACCCTTTGCCTCTCGTTGCTAGGCGGCAGTTACATGAAAGCCGCAAGCTTTCACAAGCAAATACGTACATGACTGATATCACGCCGACTTTATGATTACATTTATGATTATCATGAATGTGTACTCTATGATGTGTACTCTATGAGCGCTCTGGAGCGAGTCACTTCCAAGATGGCTGCGCAGACCGCAGTGTTACTATTTTTAGCATCATGTCGGAGCACTCTATAGCTCTACGTACCTTTATCTTATGTCGTTTCTCAACACATGTTCTGACAGGAGGACTGTCTTTGGAGGAGTCGCCTTGTCCCAGGCAACTGCTGGATCCGGCATAGCTACTAGTAGACCCCCTCCGGAATACTGTAGGCACTGCTGATGGTAGTAACACACGTTTGTGCTGAACTGAACACCCAAGAGATTCTTTTAAGCTGGGAAGGGTGTCAAAACAATCCAAATCGAAGTGTTCAGAGCACAGGACGGATGTTGGTGAGGGCTCCCACTTGTCACGAGTGCGCCTGACTTGCTTCACCCACTTCGCATGCAGCTCGGGATCTCTGGGAAACTTGAATAAACTTACCCCATCCTTGTGGGTTTTGGAGCAAAAGCCGGCAACACAACGCGAAGGCATAATAACTATATAATAATGTATAATAATGTCTAATAAAAATACTAATAATGACAAACTGAACACCTGCCGCATCAACAACAAACTGGTAAGTTAGGAGGAAGGTTCTTTCGCTGACGTCATATAGCTCCTCCTCCTCATTCGTCTCCTGGGTGCTGCAGCCCCGTCAAATTTGCCCAAATAGCCACGTTTTTTATCATAACTTGTAAAATAGGCGCCTTCGTGAATTAATATATGGATCATCGGGAATTACTTTTTATGTTATAAAACATGGCCAAAGATGTCAAAAACGTGTCATCAGCACTTTAACATAATACTGTACTGCAAACTTTCATATACACCGACTGGATCAATCAGATACGGTCAACCCTAAAGCACTAGTTCAACTGCATCGTGCAAGAAAAACAACAGTGAATACTGCGTGAACGATTGTCTTATTTAGCGTGCCACTCGGGGAAATGGAGGTGCCTGTAAATTTTGACGGGGCTAGGACCTTGATCGGTTTTTTGAATTTCAATTGTTCAATCCCCGCACATGCGAGCAGCTGGAACTAGGGCTCGCGCTAAAGCTTTCTGCAATCTGCGCTCACTCCTGACATTGGATTCGGACCGAGCCTGGGCTGGTTCAAAAGCTCTTGGGGAGAAGGAGGTGCCTGTAAATTTTGGCAGGGCGAGGACCATCGGTGGCCGAGTTATGAATTTTTAAAGGCTGGCTCAAACCAGGGCTCATATTAAAGTTTTCGGTGAGTAGCACTCACGCGGGGGTTTTGGGGGTGAATAACGGGCCAAGGCGGGGTCGTAGCAGGCCGTGCCTGTACTGGTTTGAAAGGGCTCGGGGAGAAGGAGGTGCCTGTAAATTTTGGCAGGCCGAGGACCATCGGTGGCTGAGTTATGAATTTTTACAGTCGTGCCTGCGGGGGCCTCTGTTCCACAGGCTGTGTTACAATATAATATATTCACCCTGTGTAACATTTGGAAGAAAATTAGAAGTAGATTAGACCCATATCTTTACAGTTTTTCATGTGCCATCCGGTTTGATGCTTTTGAAATACAGATGGACACATTTGAATAATTTTTTATCGGCCATGCGGTCCGATGCTTTTGAAATACAGACGGATAAATGCAAAAATTACGGGTCAGTGTCCACCGGTCCGACCTTATTTCCTACACTGTACTCGAGTCTTCAGGACGACGCTCTCTTTATTCCCTCCTGATCATGTGGTGTTTGCACCCTCAACAAAACGTGGTTTCAGGCTGCGCAGGAGCACAGTGTAGGGATCGACCGATATGTTTTTTTCAGGGCCGATACTGATTATTATGGAATTGGGATGCCGATAACCGATATGTGCAACCGATAAATGTAAACATTATAATTCACATGAAATTAAACATAGCACACACTGACACAGACCTTCATATCCATGAAATGTATGTTTAATTGTAAAATTGAACCTGAAATTTGGTGCAGGGAGATGCCAGCAGCATTTGTACAATAAAGTCAAACATTAGTTAGAATAAAATGAGAAATTAAATAATAATAAAATAAATATTCACCAATAAAAAAATAAATCACTCCCTACTATATTACGGCTCACCATTTTCAGTGGAAAATAAATGAAAATACACTCTGGATTCTTTTACACTAAGAACTAAGTAAGACTTACCAACTTCAAGTAGTTTTTAAATAACAAATCAAGTGTAGGGAGCTGCCTGCAGCATTTTTTAAAAAGTAAAATCAAACATAAAGTCGGCTATCACTCCCTATTATGTAACAACTTAACAAGTAACCATCTACATTCTAATGCTTTTAATGCCCAAGCCTAATATTCCCAATTTAGGAGGATTATATTGTAGTGAAGGAAGTATTACATGCAGTTTCAGCGAGACTAGTTGGTTGTAGGCTAATTCAAGTGCTTCCTTCCGTAAGCTAAGTTTGCCTGGCTACACAGATGCAAATGGACAATTTTAATGAGTAGTAGAAGAAGAATGTAAACATATAATGATGTTGTGCTTTTGCAACTTGTGTGTTTGTGACTTATTGCGGCAAAAGCAGCGTGTCCTTACCTTGAAGTGGGATCTGCTTCTGCCCGAGTGTCCATACGGCCGCCTTGAAACAGTTCACAGCGTTTAGCTACGCGTGTTGATTGGCTGTATCCCTTGTGCCGCTTCTGCCCGAGTGCCCGTACGGCCGCCTTGAAACAGTTCATAGCGTTTAGCTACACGTGTCGATTGGCTGTATCTCTTGTGCCAAACAAATCAGATGTTGTGGTGGGCGGGACCGTGTTCTTGAACTCAGAGAGGCGAGTGCAGGAAAGGACGTGCAGTGACAGTCGCGTTAGGAACGAAATGGCTGCAAAAAGGCATGTTATCGGCATATCGGCGGAAATTATGGCCGATACCGATAACCCTAAAAATGCAGAATATCGGCCCGATATATCGGCCAGGCCGATTATCGGTTGACCCCTAGCACAGTATGTAGACATCGTCACATTCAGGGTCTGCCTCATACCCGGTGTTTCTGGGATACGATCCGGATCCACCACGACCCTGACCACGATAAAGCGCTTCATGAGCGCATGAGTCGGGCTTTTCTTTTCTTGTATCGCAGTCTGGCTGCGTATTTCTGCCTCTAGTTTAGCAGGTGATGTCATTCAGGAAAGAGTAGCGATGCGTCGCACCACGAGGGAATACTGCATGAATCAAATGCAGTTTAAACGTAAAGATCTGGTGATTCGCTACTCGTGCTTATTGCACTGCCACGTAGCTAGTTACGCCTTTTAAAACTAGACGATCGATATAAGCCGGGAAACTAAACAAATTACACACTGCAGCTTTAGTATGAGCAGAGAGCCAGTTTGAGGTCCAGAAGTGCGCGTGTATGATGATGCATGCCATTGAGGTATTTCACCTGACGTCACAGGGTCACGTGACGCCCTGGTGTCCGCCATTTTGAACGTCAAGCTACATACTAACGCTGCAGACAGAGAGGGAGAACCGGCTTGAAAAAAAACGTGTTACAGACACCTAGAATAGATTAATTTGTCAGTAAGCACTCTATAAATAACCATGGTGTTTGCTTGTTGTGCTGTGGGCTGCCACAACAGACAGGGACAGCGTGCAGGACGCTCCTTTTACCGGTTTCTAGTGATGGGAATTTCGGCTGTTTTTCGGGAGCCGGCTCTTTTGGCTCTTCTTACTATAAGGAGCCGGCTCTTTCGGCTCCCAAACGGTTCCTGAGATTTTATTTTTGATTTAATTGCTGCAATTAACTAGTTAATTAATTACATTATTTATATTTTATCAATAGGATGTTTTCCATTTTATTTTTTAGTTTTTGTAGCCATTGTAAAGCTTTGTAAAGTATAGCAGTGTAACAATGTTCTAGCTATAGAAATAAAACTTACTTACCAATTAATAAATTATTTTCTCACAAACATAATGCAAAACTGTGTTATATTACCAATATAAAATACACAGCTGATTTTCCCCTCCTCAGGTGCCTCACAGACTCCTCTCCCCTGTGCTCCACAGCTTTAAGCATTACACCAATTTTCGTATTTTCGCAGCTGTGAACGACATCAACCAAAAAAAGTAGGCGTACACCAGGGGTTGGCAATTATTTTTTCCATGGGGCCACATGAGAAACAGAAAATTTTGTGGAGGGCCGGACCATAAGGCTGAACTAAATTCTGCATAATATTAATTGTATTTCTTTATATAAAGCAGTAAATAACATTGTTTTACAAGCTGCTAAGACTGGTAAGAGTATGGAAGAAACGAGGTTGCCTTACAAAAAATGTCATTTATTCAATCAAATTTCCCAAAACAATGGTTAACAAAATGTGAACGTTTGTACCATTTTTTTTTTTCAGTCACATTCACCCCAAAACACAATAAAGACATCATAATATTGTCTTTCTACTCCAAATATCAAGCAAGATACATCATATTATAATAATGATGCCCACATTTGTAGTTTAATCACCTCATTTGGTGTTTTTTATTTGTTCAGTGAGAGAAATCTCGTCTCTGTTGGTCTTTAATGAGTGCATCAGAGTCAGGTTGAATGTCTGAGGCGGAGATGCGAAGCACAGCTGACAGATGATCATCAGTCGATTCGGTGTAGGTATCAGATCTACAGATCGGCTCGGGCTCCGGCGCCTGCTGGTGACGTCACACTATGTGATTGGCTGGACCGTTTGAAGGATGACGTACAAGTTTGTGGTTGGTCTGGACAAATTCGCGGGATTAGGTTTCGTGGGATTTCATGTCATGTTCATGTCGCGCGCATTGCGTTTTTGTTGAACACAACTTCAAAATAAAAGCAATGCACCTTCAGTCCATGCATGAGGTAAAATTAGAAAATACGTTTATTTTGTAATTTATAATTAACCTTACGCGGGCCGGTCAGAATGAACCAAAGGGCCGGATGCGGCCCGCGGGCCGGAAAATGCCCAGGCCTGGCGTACACCATGCTACTTTTTTCCTTTGAATGGTAATAGACAACACAAAGACGCAATCGGACAGCAACTTTTTTTGTGAAAGTCTCTCTCTCTCTCTCTCTGAGGCACCTAAGGACAAAAAAATAATTCGGCTCCCCAACTCGGCTCCCACCGATGAGCCGGCTCCCGTCGTTCACTTCAAAAAGCCGGCTCTTTGAACCGGATCGTTCGCGACTGACACATCACTACCGGTTTACTACTGACCCAGACAAGAGGGATTACAGCTGTGAAGAGACAGGATTGGGAGCCAACAGAGTACTCCAGACTTTGCAGTGATCATTTCATTTCAGGTTAGTTTATCAGTTAACGCAATTTTGATAAAATATATAGCAAAAAGTAAATGGGTCAGTGTTTGTTAACCCATCTGAACAGTGAAACAAGGCAGTGTTAATTTGTCTAGGGTTGCATGTAGCAGACATCAGACATAAAACGCAATAACAGAGGCTAGAAAGAAACGGGACACAGAAATAAACAGGGAAATTAAGTAGAAAGAAAGAAAGAAAGAGGAAAAAAAGAGCGCAGATCTCCAAACACATGAGAAGCCTATCTTACACACATATCACGCGGACTCCACATCTCCACACACGCATCGCGTCTGATGTCATAACTCATCAGGGGAAATCGTGTCCACATTCAAAAAACAACCTCGCGTCAACAATGATACCAAACGCAAGAAAAAAAAAAAAAAACAGTCAGGCTACTCAACAACCAACCTGGCAGCAGCAGTCGTTGTCATGTAAACACAACACTTCGGATATGCAAACGCTTCCCGTTACTCACGATTGCCATGTCAATAAACATCATTTTGCCAATATTTTAGAGACCCCCCAACATTTCCCAAATCATGTTTTCAAAGGATCTCATGTCTGTTTCAGGGGATCTCGGATCCCCCGAGTAACAAGACAGTGTTGTGAACATAGCCTACCTTGTACCGTTTCAAACTGCTGGGGTCATCCTTCATCAAACTGTTGACTTCTGTCGACAACCTTGGCTCCATACCAAGGCTGGGTACAGTGTTTGTGATAAAAGACAAATCCAATTTAACACGAATCACAGCTTACTTTCTTGTTAAAATGTGCAAAGGTCTCCACCATCTCATACCGCCTTGCACTGAAGGACTTTTTTTTTTTTTTTTTTTTTTTTTAAAGATATTTTTTTGGGCTTTTTGCACCTTTATTGGATAGGACAGTGTAGAGACAGGAAACGAGCGGGAGAGAGACGGGAAGGGATCGGGAAATGACCTCGGGCCGGAACCGAACCCGGGTCGCCCGCATTCACGGCACGGCGCCCCAACCACCTGAGCCACGACGCCCCCCGCACTGAAGGACTTAAGCGTGCCGTCCAAAATGGCTGCATCACGTGACTTGGTCACGTCGGTGAAATACCTCAATTGTGTTTACGAGCAGCCAACAGTCCGATGTGGATTAACAGCATGAGATTATTTAAGAGAACTGCTTTCATATAGAAGAGGCGATAAAAATCCTCAATATCGTTGGAAATGGGGTTTATACCAAAGGATCATTACTACACACAAATGAGGGTTCGACGCCCTCCATTCCCCCATGTACCAGGTAGATGTTACAGGTCAGAATTGTAGATCAGGTGGAATTTTTCAACCTCAGTTAGAATTTTTAACCCAGTTCATAATTTGCTACTTGGGAGACTTAGTGTATAATAAATTCAAAATATATCATTCATCGCTGGTCTAGTGGTTAAGGTGCTGGGTTAAGAATCAGAAGGTTCTGAGTTTGAATCCTGGTTAAGTATGAAAAAAGATATGTAAAACAAATGCTAATTA
The DNA here is from genome assembly GCF_027579695.1 of Neoarius graeffei. NCBI lineage: Eukaryota > Metazoa > Chordata > Actinopteri > Siluriformes > Ariidae > Neoarius > Neoarius graeffei. The sequence goes on from NC_083595.1 coordinate 30,726,530, forward strand.
GTTAGATAAGAATAGACAGACAAGGAAGGAGTCGGTAGGTCTAGAGAGGAAGTGCATGAAAGAAGTGATAAATCCCTTTTACGACTCTTAGATAATCCAACATTTTACTGAGGTTGGAAATTATGAACCAGGGTTAGGCGTGGCATTATGGAGAATCAGTGATACACAGTTTTAATAATGAATACTAAAACTAAGGCGATTTCATGCCGATGAAACCAAAGACAGAAATCATTTTATTAAAATCTCAGATTGTGAGCGCTGCTACAACATTTGTAGGACAAGTGAGGAGATTTTGGCTGGTCCTGACTTCTTCGAAGGACTGTTTGAGGGTTAAGACTTAGTTTTAGGGTTCAGGTTAGAATTACAAGGTTTAGGTTAGGGTTGTGATTAGGCCCGGTCCTACAATACCGATAACTATAACTAATAACTAAATCGGTCCCCTGCAGGTTATGTGGTTGGTGCTCAGACCAGACCGCTAACGATACCTATAGCCCAGGCCTGGGTTTATCCGTATCAGTGAGATTGCTTCTGGAGTGATTTTTCCAGGCCTGGACCTGATCCGATAAAACATCTGACTAACCAATCAGGTAATTGTTGACATGTGACGTTGTCTGGGCATGTGCTATTTTCCACGGGTGTCTTTGTACATCCTTGCTGCATCACAAAGTCACGGAATACGGATTCACAGAAAATAAAAAATATAATACAAAGCACGGATCTTTTATTCACAGATATGTGATTTTCCATGAAATATCAATCGTAAATTATCTCATCTCATTATCTCTAGCCGCTTTATCCTGTCCTACAGGGTCGCAGGTGAGCTAGAGCCTATCCCAGCTGACTACGGACGAAAGGCGGGGTACACCCTGGACAAGTCGCCAGGTCATCACAGGGCTGACACATAGACACAGACAACCATTCACACTCACATTCACACCTACGGTCAATTTAGAGTCACCAGTTAACCTAACCTGCATGTCTTTGGACTGTGGGGGAAACCGGAGCACCCGGAGGAAACCCACGCAGAGAGACACGGGGAGAACATGCAAACTCTGCACAGAAAGGCCCTCGCCGGCCACGGGCCTCGAACCCGGACCTTCTTGTTGTGAGGCGACAGCGCTAACCACTACACCACTGTGCCGCCCATCGTAAATTATTAAACGTATAAATTCAGGTAAGATATTTTAATTATGAACTTCGGCAGTCCAAACATTTAATTGTTTTCGACGACGACTTAATTTTTTTTATCCGCGATACATCGTCCATCCGTATGAAATCCGTAATATACTGAACCATCCGTGACCAATCTGTAAATTATTATAGCATCCATGATGCATCCGTATTAAAATCTGTAACCACTCCGTATTTTGTATCCTTTTTTTTTTATGTTTCTGTAATCAGTGACCTATATGTATTTTATCAACCACCGGAGTGTGTACATGGGTTGTTTTGAAGTCCAAGCTGTACAGTACGACCCGGAATAATGTACTACGACTTGGAAAAACTTCCATGACTATTCCTAAGTTGCTTACATTTATTTCCCTGAGTGACGGCACCAAGCGATATTATAGTCGGGATTATTATAGTTGTCGTGTGACTGCTCCAGACTGGGACTGAATTCAGGCAGAGGTACAGTCAGAGTTGTAGTTATCGGTATAGTTATAGTTATCAGTGTTGTAGGACCGGGCCCTTAGGCGTTTAATAGATGACTTGCAACCACGTGATCAAAATGTGCTACGTCATGAGCATCCGCCATGATGGTGGATATGCAAAGCAACTAGGATGGCAGCTGCTGAATTTTGTCAGTGTTACCACGATTTGAACGGTTGAGCGAAGATAGATATGTGTGGGTTTTGACCGATATTTCAAAAAGTCAGGCTTTTCTGAAGATAAGATGTTTCAAACTGCCAATGAAGTACGAATACAGGTCATTTCATCCAAAGCCTTTTTCATACGCACTATCAGTTATTTTATATTTCAGATATTTGTTTGTTCGAAAAAATGAGGAATTCTCAATGGAATTTGACCGAAGCAAAACACATTTTTGTAAAGCAAATGAGTGCCATAGTATGGATCATATTAAATCTTTAGGTGTGGAGCAGCGCTCTCACGGGGGCTTCGTTCGCGAATCCCGGGCTGAGGACTTTCCAAGAGGGAGGCTTAGAAGGAGGTGCCAGTCAAATTTGGCTTCGCTGCTCACTCTTTGCGAGCTCCATTGGCCGAGTTATTAATTTTTAAAGCCGTCTGGATCATGTTAAATCTTTAGGTGCGGAGCAGCGCTCTCGCGGAGGCTTCGTTCGCGAACACCAGAATACCTGAAATATAAAATAATTGATGCGTCCAAGTGCGTCTGAAAAAGGCTTTGGATGAAATGTCTTAACTATTAGACGAAGTGTCCTGATTCCCTTGTCTCCTCTCCATACTAAGCCTCAGAGTTTCCTCGCCCTCTTTCCGAATCACGGATGGAATTCTAAAAAATCGGAGCGTGCCACGGTCACGAGTACTGTTGTGACCATGACCATATACAGCACAAAGAGATGGCAGAGCTAAAAGAACGCTTAAAGCAGTGGGAAAAGCAAACAGAGTTGCACATGCATGACTATGTTTTGTATGGAATGTCGCTTGTATCTCCACCAACATGGCCGGCATCCGGGTTTCTATTTTGCTTTGACGTCATTTGCAAGTCAAGGATTGTGATAGTTAAGGATTGGGGGAGGGGCTAGGGAATGGATTATGTCAGTGAGAGTCTCCATAAAGATAGAAGTACATGTGTGTATGGATTCTTTTCTTTGGGTGTGTCTGTTTATCTAAAGCAGCCTTTCTCAACCGGGGTGCCGCGGCACCATCTGGCTTCGTTGGGGTGCCGTCAAAAAATTATATATTCTAACACTGAAATAAATAAAATGAATTAAAATTCCGGCGGCACGGTGGTGTAGTGGTTAGCGCTGTCGCCTCACAGCAAGAAGGTCTGGGTTCGAGCCCTGTGGCCGGCGAGGGCCTTTCTGTGTGGAGTTTGCATGTTCTCCCCGTGTCCGCGTGGGTTTCCTCCGGGTGCTCCGGTTTCCCCCACAGTCCAAAGACATGCAGGTTAGGTTAACTGGTGACTCTAAATTGACCGTAGGTGTGAATGTGAGTGTGAATGGTTGTCTGTGTCTATGTGTCAGCCCTGTGATGACTTGGCGATTTGTCCAGGGTGTACCCCGCCTTTCGCCCGTAGTCAGCTGGGATAGGCTCCAGCTTGCCTGCGACCCTGTAGAACAGGATAAAGCGGCTACAGATAATGAGAATGAGAATTAAAATTCCAAAAAACGATAGTTACACTAATGCAGATCATCGCCGCCTCATGCATCATCAAAATTTGTCTCACGGCCCCCTTTCCCATGTCACAACGTCACTGCCGGGGTCAGCGTATGGTCAGCGTGACTACGTATATTTTATATGTCTGTGAAGATTCTCGGTGATCCAGGTCATAGTAAACTGTGGGTGGTAGAAAAGAGCAACTGGACTTGCTTGAAGATTCTTGAAAACGTTTCACCTCTCATCCGAAAGGCTTCTTCGGTTCTGTCTGACTAATAAGGAGTATCAGATATTTATCCTCTCATGGATCAGAATCAGAATTCTGATGACAAGCTCATCTAAGGTGTCGTTGAGGCATCATGTTGGTGTGGGTCACTGGAGGCGGGTGTGAACGTAGGGTTGCCACCCGTCCTGTAAAATACGGAATCGTCCTTTATTTGGCAATTAAATCTTGTGTCCCGTATTGAACCGATACGGGACGCGATGTGTTCCGTATTTTCATAAATGTCCAATACATGTCTGTCTCACACATATCAACACTAAATCTAACAATAATGAACAAAATAAAACAGGAAAAACTCCGTTGCGGGATCTACCCAGGACACAAACCCCTCCACTCTGTGTCCCGCTCTGTGCGTCTGTGCCTGGCTGCCTGCGTCACTGTGTGTGGTGCTGTCATGGTTGCCTAGAGACAGACAACACACACCGGCGCTGCTCAAAAAACCCGGGCCTTTTAAAAATGTCTGCTGCACCCGGGAGTCCACCACGTCCTCAAAAGCGTAAACGCTTACAAAAATACAGACATACATTTACAGTGATATTAAGTTCTCAATATATTTAGATTATATTTTAAAAGTTCATTGTTGCCCACTTGTACATTATACATTTTTACAGCATTGGCAATAAAGCATTTCAAGCTTTAAGTATGAGTAATTGCTTTCTTGATCACCCCTTTACTAAAAACACCTACAAAATAAAACATACCACTGCTGCGGGCACCCCACCCCATGGGAGTCGTGCCCGTGGTGGTCATGGCCCCAAGGAGCCGTGGTGGGCGTCCCTTATTTTCATTTCTGAATGGTGGCAACCCTATGCCCATGTTTACATTAGACGGTATCAGCGGATCATCAGATTAACGTTTTTAAAACGATTAGTGTGCACACAGCAACACCAATACACGATTTGCGTGCACACAGCAACACCAATACACGGATACGCTCGGCTCCGCAGGCATCCTGTGCTCCAAATCACTCCGCCCTGAACAGCGAGTGCCCTCTGGAGGGTGCGCACTCCGGCCCTGCGCAGCTCACAGAGCACGCGAGTGAAGTGAACAAGCTGTGATTCGGGACTGAGCCGCTGTGTGTGTGATCCCAGCGCATATCACTTACCACTTGCAAGTGGAAGGATGGCAAGCCTAAAGACAATCATAACTACACAATGGGCAGTATTTGCATCAATATTTGCAGTATTTTCATACTTTTATACTCTTTAATGAAAGGTGATACAAGGCGGAAGTCGGCGCCGTTTTTCAGCAGTCGCGTCACATGACCAACGCCAGCGAATCAGGAAGGTGGATGTCACAGTGACGTTGTCCAATGACGACGCCAGCTAGAGCTCAGCACAGCGTATCCGCGTATTCTCACTGTTTACACAGCACCGGACCAGACACGATCTGGATTGAATACGTGGACGCTGGCGGATTCCCGTTTCCCGGCGTTTCCAGGCGGTTTAATGTAAACGGACAGTGCATCCGCGAAGAAAACGAGACAGATACGGTCTAATGTAAACGTAGCCTAAGTGAACGGCGAGTCATTAGGGTGATCAATGGATTGCCCGTTAGGGTGATCAGCTTTCCATTGATCACCCTAATGACTCGCCGTTCACACCCAGCCTCCAGTGACCCACACCAACATGATGCCTCAACGACATCAGAATTCTGATTCTGATCCATGAGAGGATAAATATCTGATACTCCCTATTAGTCAGACAGAACCGAGGAAGCCTTTCAGATGAGAGGTGAAACGTTTTCAAGAATCTTCAAGCAAGTCCAGTTGCTCTTTTCTACCACCCACAGTATATTTTATATGGGGGTGCCTTGAGAATTTGCATACTTCTGAAGGGTGCCATGACTGAAAAAAGGGTGAGAAACGCTGATCTAAAGCAAGTTTATCAGTGATGACTGGATAATTTATGACTTCCCATAAGTTAGCTCTGCCCACCGTTTCCCAACAGCCCTGTAACCACAGCACGGTTATCATCACTGTTAATATCCTGTTTATTATCAGAGACCGTTTGTGTTTCTCTATACACTCTACCCCTCCACCTAGATATTCCGTCGAACCCTCATCAGAATGACTTGTGTATTTTACTTGGGCATGTTTTGAATGAAATGTGCTGTGCTTCATTTCTGTAATAAACACACGCGAGCATTTTTCAGTCTTATTACCAAACAATGCTCTGCTTTGAACGTAACAAAGTGAAATAAAAGTGTTAAAACGAACTGGCGTTTGACATTTAGCGTTCGAGCGATGTGCTTCGCCACTGCCCTTTCTTTCATCTTTTATTTACACTCCCACACACACACCTGCCATCACGTTATTATTATGAATAATGGATTAATCTCATTAGTAGAGATTATAAATAGAAGGGGTAACCAGAAGATGAGCCTTTGGGAAATGCATTGTTTGTAAGAAAAAAGTTCAAGTGTGTGTGTGTGTGTGTGCATTACAGAAGTTCTTTATTTCCTTTTTTTTCCCCCCTTATGTCCTGTAGTTGCATTGCTAGAAATGGAGAACATGCTGTGATAGGACATGTGTGCAGCAGTTACACAGGTTTTTTTTTTTTTTTAATGTATTTTTTTATTGAGCTGTCTTCAGAAGAAAACAGCTCAGTGTGTGTCAGTCTGACTCACACGTGTTGTGCCGACGCCCCTGGTTCTTCCGGACATGTCCGGATGTTTGCTTCCCCTCACTGGTTGCACAGTTTCAAATTTCACAATGTGTTTCCTGTTTCCTCGATGAAAAACATTTTACTTTTAGCGTCACTGAGTGTGTTGCTGTTTACAATAACCAATAATTGATATCTGATTGCATTAAACACCGTACTACATCACCTTAAACAGTGTTGCCTCAAACCTGTTACCAGATTGCAGAAAATATGTTAAGGATAATTAACTGATAATCAGATTATAATCAGAGTACATGAACATGCAGCTGTAGGATCTCCCAAATAAAAAAAAGTACAACATTTTGAATTTTATGATGCATCTTTCTTCTGTGTTTTTTTTTATAAGGTTATAAGGTGTGTGAGTAAAAAAAAAATAATATATATATATATTAGGGTGCATCAGTTGCCCTCACTTTCATAAAATCTGATGCGTTTTTGTTTGGGCGTTCCTTTTCACCAATAAAGACATCCTGTGAAATGTTTTGACCACATTCAAAAGTCTAATGGTGGCACCATGAGGTTCATGTTTTGCCAAAAAACGCTTATTTTATGTTTTCGCGTAAGGTTTGAATCACAATGTTGGACTCCATTTATTGATTTCTTGTGAGCCAGAGATCATGTTAAGAACCTTTGCAAGGGATTGAGAAGCGTTAATGTGATTCATAATACATTTGTACTGTTTAAAAGTAATTGAACAATGATTCAATGAACAGCTAAAACTCAAACTGTGCTTGATAATATATTTAGAATATGGACTAAAAATGTGTATCTAAGATATTTGGTATACTCTATAAGGTGCCATAATGTTTCATGAAAAGTGATCGAAATTTTGTCATAAAAGTCATAAAATAGCAGCTTTTTCCATAACTTTGAGCTCCTGGTGCCACCATTAAACTTTTTTTGAATTTTGTCAAAATATTTCACCCAGTGTGTTTTCTTACCAAAAGGAACATAAAAACAAAAATGCATCATGCACACTCTAAAAAATAATGGGGCCAGTACCGGTTCTTCAGGGCGATGCCATAGAAGAACCTTTTTCAGGGCTTCAAAGAACCATTCATGCAACAGTTCTTTAAAGAACCATTGAAACCATTTGTTTGAGCAGTGAAGACAGACTTGTGTAGACATAGCCTATGTGCATTGACCAGCAAATGGTAAGAGAATGCCAGGCTCTGAAGAACCATTTCCAATGTGAAGAACCTTTCGCATAATGTAATGGTTCATCACAGAGTTTTGACTCTCCATGGAACCATCCAGAGATTTGAAGAACCACTGAAGCACCTTTATTTTTTAGAGTGTGATCGGAGGAACTTTTAATTTTTAGGGGGCAACTAATGCACCCTAATATATATATATATATATATATATATATATATATATATATATATATATATATATATATATATATAGAGAGAGAGAGAGAGAGAGAGAGAGTATATTCTGAGCTGACTTTGTGTAAACCCAATATCAGGTTACTTAAGTGCGTATTAACCTGTTGCTCCAATAACTGAAATGTTTATAGTTATTATTATCGTGTACATGTGAAACACTGCTGAAAAAAAAAAGCCACCAGAATGCTGGAATCTCTAAATCTCATTATTTTCACTCGGTCGAGCTCCAGAACCCTCAATTCTGATAATCCTGGTTGGGGAGTATTCTCCAAACAGCCCAAGATTAATACAGTGCCATGACATGCACACACACACACACACACACACACACACACACACACCCATATGTGAACTCCGGTGCCATGACTAGATCCATCACGCCGCTTTCTTTACTGCCCCCTTGTGGAGGAACACCTCTGCATGTCCGTGCCCCTCTTTCATATTAGAGCTCTCAAATGGACCAGAACAAATGAACAGATGTGTCACAGGATGGCTTTATTTCTGGATTATTTGTTTAGTCTATAAAGTATTTCCAATGAAACATTTCCTTCTAAATGTGTTCCATAATTTACCAGGACGTTTAAATTAAAGGTCGTACGTTTCTGGAAAAACTCCCAGCGTCTCTTTCCAGTCCATCGCCCTTTTTGATACTGATGCTCAAGCAAGTGTAAAAAAAAAACAACTTCTTGCTGATGTAAAAGTCTTAGGCACATGTAAAGAAATGCTGTAGACTTAAAATGGCTTAAAAATAATGAAATGAAATGTTTCAACATTAAAAAAATACTATAAGCAGTAATCAGTAAGCCATAATAAATGAAACAAAGTCAATATTTGGTGTGAGACGAGCCTTTGCTTTAAAAACAATAGTAGTCGCAGGTACATCGAGTGCAGTTTTATAAGGAAATGAGCTGTAGGTTTTACTGAGCATCTTACAGAACCAGACACAGTTCTTCTGGACTCTTTGACTGTCACACTCGCGTCTTCATTTTGCCCCAAAACCCAGCGGCCTTCATTGTGTTTTCTTTTTTAATCTGAAAAGTGGGCTCTTATGTAATATGCTGCTCAAATACAAACATTTTTTTTGTGTAGCATTTAATTTTTTTCTGGAAAACGAACATTTGGACTCTAAAATGTTTTTGTACCGACTTGATAATGTAGAAGTCATAAAATAGAAATCTATAACAAAGTTTGTGTGAAAAAAAAAATAGGGTGCCTAAGACTTTTACACAGTAGTGTGTGTGTGTGTGTGTGTGTGTAAGAATTTACATCAGAAATGGTGATACGGCAAAAATCCCTATGATCTGTAAAACATTTTCAACGTAAGTTTTATTTTGCTGAGGTTTGTAAATGCCTATACTGCATTACTGCATATCAGTGTTTTAGTCGAGTCACTAAACCTCGAGTCCGAGTCCAGTCTCGAGTCCCCAGCGTTCAAGTCCGTCATTAAAACGATTTCGAGTCAAGTCCGAGAACAAGACTCCAAAAATGGCTGTTTCAGCACCATTAACGTTAGTTTGTTCCTGAACATGACGTATGAACAGGTGAATGTGCTTCTCTTTATCAGGGAGTGTGAAGTATTCTGTCAGAGCTGGTTGGTAGATGGATGTAAGTGCAGAAGGTGTGTTTATTAATACAAGTGAAGACAGTAAACAATCCAGAACGGCAGGCAAAATCGTAAAACGGTGAAACGGGCAATAGGTCGAGCGAGGCACAAACAGGCTATCGTAGACTCGGCAGAATCAAAGACGAGAAACAGGAAATCATAGCCTAGTAAACTAGACCCACCCGCCTAGCGGCCAAAAATATTTTTTGCCTAGCGAATGGGTCTAGCCTTGCACCATATAAACAAAAACACCCCGGGCATCAAATCGTGCCCGCCAATCACAACGCAAGGTTTTTGTTTGGATTCTTTGGACAGGCTTTTGCAGGAGTGACGACAAAGCTGCGCGACGCTGGAGAAAGCACAACAGGAAAGATGGCTACGGCTAGTGAACAGCACGCGTTTGACTCCGCTTTGGAATCAGTTTTAGAAGAATTAGACTTGGAGTTTTCGTTGAAACATGAGCAGGAAGAGGCTCTCCGCTCATTCCTTTTCAAGAAGGACGTTTTCGCTGTTTTGCCGACCGGCTATGGCAAAAGTCTGATCTACCAGCTGGCTCCGCTCGTAGCCAAAAGGATGGGGCTAGTTTGTGCAGTATGAAGAATTAATAAACAGCTTTGAAACATTACTTTTTGATTGTTTCTTATTTTTCCGTTATTTTAAATTTAAGGGAAATTATTTCACCAAACACCACTAAATAAAAACTCTCAAAAATAGTTTAAACAAACCCTTGAAAAACACTTGAAAAAAATAAGAGTGTATGTTAAGTATGTGGTACAGACTCCAAACTTGTGGTCATTATCTCCAAACTTCTTAATATCTAGAACCGGTTTATTAATTAATACGCATTTTGAAAAATTATTTATTTCAAGGTCTCCCCCACTGCGCGCTCTGACTACGTCACAGTCACTGTTTCGCTGATTGGTCAGAGCGTTGGCCTATACACACAGAGACAGTTTGAAAGACAGCGGGTTGTTCCTCCCACACCCGTCGGAAATGTCTACGGATCGAGGCCAGACTAAATATTCACATTTAGTCTGGCTTGCCAGGCTAAGGAAATCAGGGATCCGGAACCCAAACAAGGAAATAAGGCTCGGTAATGTGTCAGCAACGCAATTCAATACTTCGTAAAGTAAGTGTGTTTTCACAGTTTTTATATAGGTGCGCTGACTGCGCCTTAATCCTGTGCAGGTGCGAGTTGTTTACAGCGCGCACACATGCTGTCCAGAGCGTGCCCTAGAGTCTATCTGATGCACGTGCCAAGGCGCGAAATTAGTGCAAAAATTAATGTTGACATAAATATCTTATGCCAAATTATTATGGCATGTTACAAAAAATAAAGAAAAAATATCAGAGTCCTCGTCTCCAATTTACGAGTCTGAATGCAGTTAATGCACAAGTCTGAGTCATCAGTGCTCAAGTCCAAGTCAAGTCATGAGTCCTTAAAATTAAGGCACAAGTCAGGACTCGAGTACTATAAGCCTGCTACATATAGCATAGGTATATACTGTATAAACGATATAATTTATTGTCATATCTCTCAGCTCTGTAGTCTTTCCAGTGGAGTCCTGGGATTGTAAATGAAAGTTCAGTTTGGTAACTGTGATGGTCTCTCTTGCTATGGTGTTATAGATGAAGAATAGTGAACTGCCTGTTTAAGTGGCATGCGGGAAATTTCAACCAGACTGCTGCCTGTTCCCATAATAAATAAAGAAATCAACCAGAAATATAAAACTCTATAGTATTCAGTCTTCGTGGTATATTTGTCATCAGGCTCCTTGACATTCTACAAATGAGCAAAAGAGTTTTCTAAGCATAACTGCCTCAGAGTCATTCAAATCTCTGGCAGCAGACCGTATCAGACAAGCAGCACTTTCTCATTCCTGCAAGAAACGTCATGCAGGAGCTCAGTATTCGTCAGGACCATCAGTGTAAGATGGCTCAGCTGCCAGTGCAGTTTAAAGCCCTGTCAGAAATACAGTTTCTTTGGCTGAAATCCTTTCTGTGGTTAACTTTACTGCTGACACAAATACAACATGGTGTCTCACACTGCCATCTTTGCCAGTGCCAGAATAAAAATAAATTTAACAGATTGACGACCCCCTTTGATCATCCGCCAGTCCCATCCTCCAGCCAGCTCTCCCTATCACAGTACAGCAGCTTCATGAAGCCAAGATAACTACATCTATTCGAACTGTTTCTCATGCTGCGTGATGCACTCTGAAGAAACCGCTATCTACCCTCTTCCACATACACGACCTTACGGGCACCTACCATAGGCTGGTGTTGCTGTGATTAACAGGGAGAGAGAGAGTTTACGGTCTTGACTCCCAGCCATGGATGGCTGTAGCATGTCGGGATTTGAACTCATGATCTTTGGATGATAGGACAAATGTTTCCGAGTTTTATTATTTCACTTGCTAAATTGTAGCTATCTAGTAGCACCAGAATATAAGATATTCAATAAATTTAGATTCGGAGCTAAACTACAGTGGGTTAAAGATCTGATGACACGTTTTTGACATCTTTGGCGATGTTTTATAACATAAAAAGTAATTCCCGATGATCCGTATATTAATTCACAAAGGCGCCTATTTTACAAGTTATGATAAAAAACGCGGCTATTTGGGCAAATTTGACGGGGCTGCAGCACCCAGGAGACGAATGAGGAGGAGGGGCTATATGATGTCATCGAAAGAATCTTCCTCCTCACTTACCAGTTTGTTGTTGATGCGCCAGGTGTTCAGTTTGTCATTATTAGTATTATTATTATACATTTTGTGTATATATATATATATATATATATATATATATATATATATATATATATATATATATATATATATATATACACACAATATATATATTAGTGCTGTCAAAAATGTCGCGTTATTAACGCATTAACTTGACTCAATTTTAACGGCGATGATTTTTTTTACCACGAGATTAACGCTCTGTGACATGATGTAGGTTTTTCATAAGCTTTTGAAACTGCCAGGAACTTGGAACAGAGACTTTGCTTAGAAAAACGATAGCAGCTAGACTGTAATGCCCTGCACAGCCAGAGTCCTCTGCCTTCCCCCGAAGAGCCACGGTGCTCGGCTTAGGTTTCGTTTTCCCATCGGCGGCTCCAGCCCGACTTTGCAGTGGCTGTGACAAGACGTGTTATGCTCTGCAATTAAAAAAAAAAACATTGGTACAACCAGTGTTCGAACTATGCCGATATTTTCGGGGGTCCCTTTTTTTCCCTTGGGAGGGTGCTTGCGCTTGTCTCAGAGCGCGGCTCTCCATCGCGCGCTCACTTCGGATATGCAAATGCTTCCCATTACACACGATTGCTATGTCAATAAACATCATTTTGCCAATATTTTAGAGACCCCCCCAACATTTCCCAAATCATGTTTTCAAGGGATCTCATGTCTGTTTCAGGGGATCTCGGATCCCCCGAGTACCCCCGTAGTTCGAACGGTGAGCAAGCCCATTCACTTTTTTATGCTGATAAGAGAATTACAATGGTTTTTCATGTGACAAAAATGTGCGATTAAATTGCGATTAATCGCAAGTTAACTATGACAGTCACGACATTAATCGCGATTAAATATTTTAATCACTTGACAGCACTAATATATATATATATATATATATATATATATATATATAGTTATTATGCCTTCGCGTTGTGTTGCCGGCTTTTGCTCCCAAACCCACAAGGATGGGGTAAGTTTATTCAAGTTTCCCAGAGATCCCGAGGTGCATGCGAAGTGGGTGAAGCAAGTCAGGCGCACTCGTGACAAGTGGGAGCCCTCACCAACATCCGTCCTGTGCTCTGAACACTTCGATTTGGATTGTTTTGACACCCTTCCCAGCTTAAAAGAATCTCTTGGGTGTTCAGTTCAGCACAAACGTGTGTTACTACCATCAGCAGTGCCTACAGTATTTACAGTGTTCATCACAAATATACAGATACAAAATACAGATCTTTCAATAACAGTGTTATGTATTCACGGTAGGCACTGTCTTCGACGGTGTTGGATGGTTTGTTTACGTCTTCTTAGTACTAATACAAAAAAAAAACTGATCTATGGGTATGGGCATCATATCGCCTAGTCTTCCTCCCCACTTGCTGGTTTGTTGATGTGACAGATTTGTAGTAGCAGTTGTAGTATTTTGCCTTTGCATTGTGGTCTCTTATTGCCAAGTTGAAAGAATTTGTTTCTCAAAGCAAACACTGAGGGAACGCTAACTTAGCCAGACAAGTAGGCTACAGATTGTCATTTGCTTACGCTGATGTAGGTTATCAAATATTTTGCTTCATTCAAGGATAAAACTAAGAAGCCATAAACTAGAAGACGTGCCTGCCAATATTATCCTAAATGTACCACGGATCAGGCATAGTCGTAAGCTTATTATGTTAGCTGTTTGATTCCGTAACATTTTGAACAAATACGGGTTGACCTACCAATCCTTGTTATCCAACCTTGTGTTGTTCGTCAATGCTGGGCTGTCTGCCTGTCCGCTGTCCATCTCGGAGTCAGAGTCGCTCTCAGATCGGTGCACAGTAACAGGTTCAAACCTGTACGGTTGGATGCACCCGTGTTCGTCATCACTAGATTCTTCCGATCTATCCCACTCACAACACAATTCTAGACTCCCAGAAGAGGAAGAGCTAGCACTAGAGAGTTCACCGGCGTTTTCATGCGCCATTTCCATTGAGTAGAACCAGAGTAGAACAGCCAGTGAACCGCAGCGTGTTCTTACGCTGACGTCACAGCATGGCCGCGAGCCACGGACCCAGTTTTCTTGCGCTGTGCAATTAAAAGTTGGATATTCGCGTAACAACAGCTTCTTTTCACGTAATTATAACAGAAATCTAACATGTTTGCCATGTTGTATAGTTTATTTAAGAAATTGCATAGAGTCATGTTCGTGTCATCAGATCTTTAAACTAAGTGACTTGAATAGCTTGGATCAGTCATGAATAAGTTTCTGTAAAGATGTGGGCTTTTTTTTTTGAGATTTTTTTTTAAAGTGTTTTTGGAAGGAGCTTACAGTGTCAGTGCTTTGTAGCAGGTAAATCTGTTCCACACCAGCAGTTTCCATTGCAGTTATGTTCAAAATAGAAGCAATATTTAAAAAGAAAAAAAAGTCGGCAAAACATAATTGCGAGTGGTCTGTATTTCCATTGAGTGATGTTATGTGATTAAAGCTGGGTTTTCACCTTTCACGATGGCTCTTACAGCGCACTCTTTTTTTTTCAGAAAGGTAGCATTTCTATTTGTTCGTCATGTCATGTGGCTTAAAACCACCTTATGTAGTCGTAAGAACATTTTTGCGATATTTGAGTGTTTTTCAAAATTCACATTTCTGTTACTTGTTTTTTAAGTTTGCGGTTTCAAATTAAGCAGGTTGATGGAAACACGGCTATTGATTATTTTCCTATCACTGCAGTTAGTAAATGTTACTGAGAAAAAGTAAGTAAAGTGTATAACTTGTTAACTGAACATTGTAACCTAGATGCAGTTCTGAAGTGTTTTGTGGTGTTTTTGTTTTTATCCTCCACTGGCTAAAAGGCCTGAAGGGGGATTATGTCGTGGCGATTTCCGTCTGTCCGTCCCAGGAAGGGTGCTTACCTTCCGAAATCAACCCCTCTCACAATTTTTGGAGGAATTTCACAAAACTTGGCAGGATTCTTTGTTATATGTCGGTAATACACATATTCTAATTTCATTAAATTCGGTCACATTTGACCAGAGTTACAGCCCTTGATTAACAAAATTACACTTTTCATGAGAGTGTGTTTTCCTTCTGAAATCAACTCCTCTCACAATTTTTGGAGAATTTCACCAAACTTGGCAAAAGGCCTCGTTATATGTCGTTACTACGCATGTTGTAATTCCGTTCAATTTGGTTGCATTTTACCAGAGTTGTGGCCCTTGATTAACAACCTTGTACTTTCACATTTTCATGAAGGTGTGCTCGCCTTCTGACATCAACTCCTCTCACAATTTTTGGACGAATTTCTCGAAGCTTGGCAAAAGGCCTTGTTATATGACGGTAATACGCATATTGCGATTTAATTTCATTTGTGAAGATTTTCCCAGAGTTTTAACCCTTGATTAAATAACTTGTACTTTAACAATTTCATGAGGGTGTACATTCTTCTGAAATCAACTCCTCTCACAATTTGTGGAGGAATTTCACCAAACTTGGCAAAAGGCTTTGTTATATGACAGTTATACGCAGATTGAAATTTCATTTAATTTGGGCAGATTTTACCAGTTATGCCCTCGATTATTAACAAACTTGTACTTTGGCAATTTCATCAATGTGTGCTTGCTTTCTGAAATCAACTTCCCTCACAATTTTTATCCCCCGCTGGCCGAAAGGCCCGAATGGGGATTATGTCGTAGCGATGTCCGTCCGTCCGTCCCGGGAAGGGTACTCACCTTCTGAAATCAACTTCTCTTACAATTTTTGGAGGAATTTCACGAAACTTGACAGGATTCGTTGTTATACGTCAGTAATATGCATATTGTAATTTCGTTCAATTCAGTCGCGTTTTCCCCAGAGATATGGCCTAGTTACTAGCGAGGGATATTGTGCTCTCTCTGACCACTCTTGTGGGTGTTTTTTTTTTTTTTAATGACGGTGATCCAGCTTGGGTACTACACCTGCTTTAGACTTGTTTCCTCTAAGAATGAAATGGACACAACAACAAAGCACTTCTTCGAAAGGCAGTAAATAGTGGCGTATTTGAGGTGTGCAGTCTGCTTCGCTTTGATCAGCAGCTGAGAGAGCTGTGTGGAAGTGTGAAAGGCAGGACTGCGAGTCTGTGCTCACTAATGAGGCAGTATTTTTAGCAGGGAAGGTAACAAGGTGAAATCTGCTTTCACTGAAAGAACTGACTCACATGTTAGACACTACACATTTTTCTCCTTCTCCCATCACACCACAGGAAGACTGCATACCCACTCACTTCTTCCAGCTTGTCCCACTTGTGTGTGGGGTCGCTGCCATGTGGACCCTATTGATCCACATGTCATATTAACCAGGGCATAGTTTTACGCCGGATGCCCTTCCTGCCACAACCCTCCCATTTCCACGCTTGGGAAACAACGGAAAATTTAGAGTAGCCAGTTAGCCTAACTGCATGTCTTTGGACTGTGGGGGAAACCCATACAAACTCTACACAGAAAGGCCCCCGCCAGTCGCTGGACTTGAACCCAGAACCTTCTTGCTGCAAGGCGACAGTGCTAACCTGGAAGTTGTGGCTTTTTTAATATGTCCACTTGCTTATTTAGCAGGTGTAGCGAGGTATAATAAGAAATACAGTACTATGTATGCTTCAGTGTTTTATTAGCTCAGCTAATTATTTTGTTTCTCGTGTTGAGTGCAATTCTCTAATCTGACTGCATCATCATCATCTTAATCAGCTCTGTACATTCAGAACGGCACTGCTGATGTTTGAGCTCATTCAGAGAGAATCATCAGATCTTCACCGAATCATCTTCATCTGCATATTTTAATAAAAGTTCCCTAAATGATGTCCCTGACTTGTTAGCGTTGTTGGCTAGTCAGCATGATCTACTGTATAATTCATAACCCACAGGCCCTTAAAAAGCCTTTTTGCATATTACATGCGTTTCGTGTATTACAGCCCTGACTTAATATGCATTTTGTTGTCTTGAAATGTCTTGCATTTAAAGCTAGACGGCCTTTCGATTTCATAAAACCGGTGAAATTTAGTTCTCTCTGAAATTTGGTCATTGTGATATATGTTTATTTCTGTAATATCTCACAAAAATCAGGCCATTCTGTGGTTGGGAAGTATATAATTTGAGGGGATTCCTGAGCAAATAATGTGCATGAAATGGCTCGCTTTGCGCAGTCAAGCAGACAGAGGAAGTCCATGTGTGCATGCGCAGGTTTACCTTCTTCATCTTTTGGGTTTTACAGCAGCTGGCATCCACAGTGTTGCATTACTGCCATCTACAGGTTTACCTTTGACCGTGCGCTGACAGTTACATCATTCTGTCGCTAAACGAACAGCTGATCACACCGAGGTGCTCGCTGACCGCCGATATTTATTAGTCTGGTCCTGCGTTTCCTTTCCTTCGCAGCATAACGTCTTTTCTTCTCACTTTCCGTTACTGTAGTCGGTCTTTCATGTTTCATTCACGTCCTCCATTTTTCTGTCCTGTTTCAAATTTGTATCCCACAATGCCTTGTGCAAACAGGGGAAGCCCACCACGTCATGCATGACGTAGTATCTTGAATTGGGTCATGGTGAAGCAGGAAAAAACAGTGGCGAAGTTAGGGCCATGTGGCTCTAAATTCATTAATTGTTCTATTTTTAAAAACCTAATAAAATTGGAAGTCTGTGATTTGAATTCAGTAGCTTTCGGTCCACGAAACAAAAATAATTGGGTGTCAGGGAAAATACTTTTTATGACCTAAATTTGAAAAATATGAAAGGCAGTATAGCTTTAAATTCCCATCTTAGTTTTAGGGCACAGATACAGTATTATTAACCGAGTGTCTTTTTGATTTTTTTTTTTTTTGAGGTGCTTTTAGATTCTGTATGTCATCCCGTAGGTTTGGTTTTAAGTTACATTTGATGAAGCTTTGAGAGATGTGCATTAGACAGAGCGCATGATTATTAGTATTGTTAAGAAATTGTGATGAGTAAGAAGGTTAAGAATGCTGTTAAAACTTTACGGATGAGAGAATGAAAGGTGTTGACAGATTTCTCATTCTACATGCTTGGTGCTTGTTTTGTGTGTGTGTGTGTGTGTGTGTGTGTGTTTGTGTGTGTGTGTGTGAGAGAGAAGGAAAGCTGGTAGAGTCACATGACCCTATCATGTGATTGCTCATCCAGAGGTTAAAGGTGCAATTCAAATCTCACCTCACTACTGTCGAGAGCAAGACAAACCTGTGATAAATTAGGTGGTGTTTACATTAGACCGTGTCCGTCTCGTTTTCGTCGCGGATGCACTGTCCGTTCACATTAAAACGCCGGGAAACGACTCCACAGGCGGAACAACTTGAATCCGCCAGGGCCCACGTATTCAACCCAGTTCATATCTGATCCGGTGCTGTGTAAACATTGAGATACGAGGAAACGCAGTGCTGAGCTCTAGCTGACGTCGTCATTGGACAACGTCACTGTGACATCCACCTTCCTGATTCGCTGGCGTTGTTCATGCCACGTTGGTCATGTGACGCGACTGCTGAAAAACGGCGCGGACTTCACTTCCTGCTATTGTTTCCGCCTTGTATCACCTTTTTGTTTTTCATTAAAGAGTAAAAAAGTATGAATATAATGCTTTGCTTTGTCATTCTTAATGTTGTTCATGGTAAGATGCAAATACTGCCCATTGTGTAGTTATGATTGTCTTTAGGCTTGCCATCCTTCCACTTGCAAGTGGTGAGTGACTTGCGCATGCCCGATATGCACTGGGATCACACACACAGCGGCTCAGTCCTGAATCACTGCTCGTGCGCTTCACTTGCGCACTCTGTGAGCTGCGCAGGGCACTCGCTGTTCAGGGCGGAGTGATTTGGAGCGCAGCCGCTGAGGAGGAAGCGCTGAGCCGCACTGACACATTTCAACTTACGTGCCGAATTAGTCATGTGATTAGCGTATCCGTGTATTGGCGTTGCTGTGTGCACGCGAATCGTGTATTGGCGTTGCTGTGTGCACGCGAATCGTTTTAAAAACGTTAATCTGATGATCCGCTGATACGGTCTAATGTAAACACCACCTTATTGATGTGTGTGTGTGTGTGTGTGTGTGTGTGTGTGTGTGTGTGTGTGTGTGTGATAACAGTGTGTTACAGCAGTGGTTCTCAAAGTGGGATTCAGGGACCCCCAGGTCTCAGGATGTGTTTTTTTTCTTTTTTTTTTGGTTAAATCAGTCTACTATTATGAAAGGTGTTATATTTATTCCATGAGTTGTTTGTCACAAGTCTAATGGGTTTAATCCAAACCTCAGTTATTCAAAAAAAAAAAAAAGTCACCCTTGAATTTTAATCCTGACCTCGGAACAGCCAGCAGATTTTGTGAGGAAGACCTCAAACATCTTTGCATAATCAACAGTGGTAGAAGGTGACAGTAATGAAGAGTTTTAATAAGACAAATACATGCACTGTAATCTGAAAACTTAAATGAACATGGAGCCAATGACAAGAACCGAAAGACAAATGAGAAGAGAGGAATTTCTGAGTTGCTGGATTATGTTGTAAAAGCAGTTTGTGTGTGTGTTTGAGAGAGAGGGCTGTTCCATGCTATGCTGGAAAGGTTTGATGGAAAAGTCCTGTTTTCTTTTGCACTGTGTGTATGGAAGTGCTTCTTGTTTCCTGCTCTGTATTACATCATGAGACAGTGAGAGTCAGAACAATAGGACCAAGCAGTTCTCGGGACTTACTGAGAAGAGCTACCCGATGTGGAGCTCCCCTGAGAGCTACATACCTTCAAGGGCTTTTTTTTTTTTTTTTTCCTGTTTTTGCATTCGCACCACCAGTAGTAAGTAAGCCGGCTTGCTAGAGTGATGCTAGCAGGAAATGCGAGCTAAGATTTTTATATTTCACTTAAACCTGTCACAATCATGCTGCATTTCCTCTGTCACATATACGCTCAATAAAGCCTGGACTTCACCGTACCTCAAAGAGCACGCTAAAAAAAAGTGAAGTCAAGTTTATTTGTACAGCGCTTTTAACAACAGACATTGTCGCAAAGCAGCTTTACAGAAGATAAAGACTTTAAACATGAGCTAATTTGATCCCCGATGAGCAAGCCTGTGGCGACGGTGGCAAGGCAAGTTTATTTATATAGCACATTTCATACACAGTGGCAGTTCAATGTGCTTTACAGAAGTAAAAGCAAAAGAGTAAACAATAGAAAATAAAATTACATAAAATAAATGGGGAAGAAGAGAGAAAAAAATAATAAGAATAAGGTGGCAAGGAAAAACCGCCTCAGACGACACGAGGAAGAAACCTTAAAAGGAACCAGACTCAAAAGGGAACCCATCCTCATTTGGGTGATAACAGATCTCATCTCATTATCTCTAGCCGCTTTATCCTGTTCTACAGGGTCGCAGGCAAGCTGGAGCCTATCCCAGCTGACTACGGGCGAAAGGCGGGGTACACCCTGGACAAGTCGCCAGGTCATCACAGGGCTGACACATAGACACAGACAACCATTCACACTCCCGACAACCAATGACACAGCCATCGCTGGGTGTATCAGTAATGACAGAGAGGAGGCGTATAGGAGCCTGGTGAGGGACTTTGCTGTGTGGTGCAACAGGAACCATCTGCAGGAAACTCCTGTGGATGTTCTATCAGTCCGTGGTCGCCAGTGTCCTGTTTTACACCGTGGTGTGCTGGGGGGGCAGCACATCCAAGAAGGACACATCCAGGCTGGACAAACTGATCAGGTGGGCCGGCTCTGTGGTCAGCATGAAGCTGGACTCTCTGGTGACGGTGGCAGAGAAGAGATCTATGGACAAACTATTGAACATCATGGACGATGCCAGTCACCCTCTGCACACCGTCATCAGCAACCAGAGGAGCCTGTTCAGTGACAGAATGCTCCTTCCCAAGTGCAGGACGAACAGACTTAAAAACTCCTTTATCCCTCACGCCATCAGACTGTACAACTCCTCTCTGGGGGGTAGGAGGGGGAACAGGAGGACAGAGGACAGGAAGGAGCAGTAGCCTAGCCTAACAATAAGCAATACCGGACAATGTGCAATATAATGTGCAATATAAAGTGCAATATCTCTCCTGCCGCGCCCCCCCTTTTTTTCCCCTCCTTCCCCCTCCCTTCCCCATATCTTATTCTTTTTATATTTGTATATGTAAATAATTTATTTTAATTTATCTAGAAGTTTTCTCTATTTCTTTTCTCTGTTTATCTGTAATGATGCTGCTGGAATCTTAATTTCCCTGAGGGAACCCGCCCAAAGGGATCAACAAAGTTTTATCTAATCTAATCTAATCTAATCTAATCTAATCTAATCTAATCTAATCTAATCTAATCTAATCTAATAAAAACTATTAACAAAAGGCTTGACTAAAAAGATATGTTTTCAGTCTAGACTTGAACGCTGAGACTGTGTCTGAGTCCCGAACACTACTTGAAAGGTTGTTCCATAACTGTGGGGTTTTGTAAGAAATGGCTCTGCCCCCTGATGTAGCCTTCACTATAGAGGTACCAACAGATAGCCTGCACCTTTTGTCCCTCAAATCCCAAAAGTCCTACAAATGGCATTCTAAGAACTGTGATCGTTCTCAGTTCCTGCAGTGAGGGCCCACAAAAAAAGGAGGAACTTCCTGTAAATGTTCGAAGAACTATGAAAATGTTTCTCCAGTCCAAAATTGCCTACCGCTCTTTGCTTTTTATGAGGTGTGAACGAGGTGGTTTTCTCTCATCGTGAACACATCCGCTGCCTCATCCTGTTTCCAGCCTTGGCCTCAGTAATTAGGGACGCACAGCACATCTTCACATTGTCCTGCTGTGTTTTCTAGCACTTGTCACCTTTACACTGCATGTCGCATATCCCCAAAATAGCTCTTGTTCTCGTCTCCTGGTCTGGCATGTGTCAGCATTTGTTTTATTTTTTTGGGTAAAAATGTTTTTTGTAGTAGGGCTGTGTTCTGAGGCAGCCTCGGGCCTTGTTAAGGTTCAGGACATGGCCGAGCTGAGGTTGCATCAACGGAAAGCCTCAGTATGGCTTTAAATTCTGACCTGTGCAATGGATATGGACAGAGTAGACAGATGAGAAGACAGAGCGAGAGAGGAAGAGAGAGCGAGAGAGAGAGAGATGTTGGAGGTTTTAATTCCCCAGGCACTTGTTAGTTCTCAGGCCACTGTGTATCTGTCTCAGTCAAACAGCAGCATAGCAGGTCTCAACCACAATGCAGTTTCTCCAGGCTTTTACATATACACACACACACACACACACACACACACACACACACACACGCACACACACACCTCTGAACAATACGCGTTTCTATTAGTCTGTGATGTGGATATGGGTCTGGATATGGACATGAAAAGTATTTCAACAGACTGGAACAAGCACTTGAAAAATACTGTGAACAATGGATTTAAAAAAAACTGGCCCTAGGTTGTAAAACCATTGCGGCTTTTGGAGCAGATCTTCTGTTGTGGATAATAACGAGCATTTATTTTTTTCGCGGTCAGATTTCCATCAAATTGTGCACTCTGATTGATTGGCTCACGAGCGGTCTGGCATCCTACGATACGGACCCCGGTTACGGATCTTTGGCGACTCGCTGGTTCACAACAACAAGCATAGTAGCAATTTTTGTCAACATTTATTTTCGCATTTCTCAGTATAATAGCATTAATTTTACAGCATGGATAGCGATAACGACAGTGTTCACAGCAAAAGTGAGTTTTACTACCCTGATGAAGACGAAATAAAAGAAAACATTTCAGGAGAAAGCCGAAAACCTGTAAATGTTGCTAACGGCGAGCAAAAACATGGCTGAATCCTGAATGACTCAATTTTGTATAAATAGGGGACTACATAGGCAGCAAAATGTAGGGTTTTTTTTCCTGCCATGGAAGTGCACTTGTATACCGAGGAGGAAGCCATTTGCATTACAGCTGTGAATGAGGATTCAAAATGCCAGTTCACCTTGGCTTTGGTTTCCCTTTCGGGCGCTCTCATTTTCTGTTAGAATTTGGTAAAGAAAAAAATAAATATATTATTTACCAGCTTAAGGTCGTTCCGTTTTGTGAAATACCGTGACCTCAGCCTTGAATACTGACCTCGGCCCAGATGCCTCGGTCAGTACTTTCAAGACCTTAGTCACGGTATTTCACCATACGGATCTCCCAGCTGGTAAATAATATATATTTATGTCAATTAATATTTACCTGAAGGCCGCTCATTGAGAGAGGACAGATTTCATAGATTTTTGTTTCATATCCCGTCTCTGATCTGATTAATGAAGTGATGAGACGGCTTGTTCAAAGTATGACAACATACTACAGATTTTACTGGAATATGCCTGTGTTAGTGTGTAACCTTGAAGTGGATTTCATCCACACTTTTATTTCTGAAACCTGCTGAAGTTTGCACTAACTGTGTTTTATTGCAGGGTTATTACCCAGCATGGTCTCTGTTAGTTATCGGTTTAAACCTGGCTTACGGCCATGCAGGAAGACACCAATTACTTTAATTAGGATATTGGATAAGCTTCTGTTTAATATGGAGTCATTGTAGCAAAAACAAAATACCTAATAATCCATTAATAATCTTATTGTTTCTTTTTATAACATTTGACCCTAAATGTTACATGTGGGGCGGCACGGTGGTGTAGTGGTTAACACTGTCGCCTCACAGCAAGAAAGTTCTGGGTTCGAGCCCAGCGGCCGGCGAGGGCCTTTCTGTGTGGAGTTTGCGTGTTGTCCGCGTGGGTTTCCTCCGGGTGCTCCGGTTTCCCCCACAGTCCAAAGACATGCAGTTAGGTTAACATGGGGTGGACATGCAGGTTAGGCTAACTGGTGGCTCTAAATTGACCGTAGGTGTGAATCTGAGTGTGAATGGTTGTTTGTCTCTGTGTCGGCCCTGCGATGACCTGGTGACTTGTCCCCGCCTCTCACCCATAGTCAGCTGGGATAGGCTCCAGCTTGCCTGCAACCCTGTAGAACAGGATAAGCGGCTACAGATGATGGATGGATGTTACATGTGTATTCATTTGGGTTACATGTACCATGCAGGTGAAAGACCAATTCATTCAAATGGACAAGAATCCAGCTATTTGCAGATCGGATTGAATCACCCTGCCCTGTGTGCATTTGTGTTTTATCTACCTTCATCATTCTTCATCCCTAGAATACCCTCACAAGTACGGCCGAGAGGGAGGTTGTGCAGATCACTCCGTCTTCGAGAAGATGAAGAAGTACCAGGCATCTGCTGTGGAGACTCCCACTGAGGTCAGTCCACAACTCCACAATGTCGAGAAATGCACTAGCTTCTAAAACATCGGGATGTAACAATACATTTTCATGACTGTCTCCTAAAACAGGTTGAGATTTAATAAATACAGTGTATCAGAAATATGAAATAGTAATACAGAGTTGTTTTTCTTCTTCTGTTCCTGAAATTAAAATGGTTGTGTTTCTGTCAGAAGTGATGTGTTGCGTCTCGCTTCACCTGATATACGCTTTGAGGAAAAGTGACAACAGCGCAGAGAAATGATTAAATTACTCGGAGACGTTCCGAGCTTTTAAAAGCGCCAGGCTCCATTTTGTAGATTCATCTGTCTTTATCTGTGAGCTTTTAAATGTTGGCTTGTTTTGGCCAAGTTTTCCTGACTGTCACTCAAATATGCAGCACAAAAATATACAGTCTAAAGCATCAACAAATCTTCTGCTTAGTGTGTAGTAAGTGTCTTATTGAAGACATCCAGACTGTTAAACTTTGTTGACGGCTAAAACAAAAAGTTATATGGTGTTATTTGTCAAAATTCTTCCTTTCTTTGTTTCTCTGTTACCGTAAAAGTGTGACTGACGACTCCTGCATTGAACAAGCAGTGTTCTAGTCGAGTCACTAAACCTCGAGTCCACTATTGATCCGAGTGGAGTCCGAGAACAAGACTCCAACCGCACCATTTGACGGTGGCTGTTTTAGCACCATTAACATGAATTTGTTCCTGAACATGACGTATGAACAGGTGAATGTGCTTCTCTTTATCAGAGTGTGAAGCATTCTGTCAGAGATGGTTGGAAGACGGATGTAAGTGCAGAAGGTGCGTTTACTAATACAAGTGAAGACGGTAAACAATCCAGAACGGCAGGCAAAATCGTAAAACAGTGAAACAGGCAATAGGTCGAGCGAGGCACAAACAGGCTATCGTAGACTCGGCAGAATCAAAGACAAGAAACAGGAAATCAGGGATCAGGAATGCAAACAAGGAAATAAGGCTCGGTAATGTGTCAGCAATGCAACTCAATACTTCGTAAAGTAAGTGTGTTTTCACAGTTTTTATAAAGGAGTGCTGATTGCGTCTTAATCCTGTGCAGGTGCGAGTTGCTTACAGAGCGCGCGCGAGAGTCTGCTTGGCACGTGCACTGTCTGGCGCGCGCCCAAGAGTCTATCTGATGCACGTGCCAAGGTGCGCAGGTGTGACACTTTTGCACGAAATTAGTACAAAAATTAATGTAGATAAAAATATCTTATGTCAAATTATTATGACTTTACAAAAAATAAAGGAAAAAATCAGAGTCCTCGTCTCCAATTTACAAGCCCGAATGCAGTTAAAGGAGAACTGAAGGCAAATTTTTTATTATCAAAATTCTATTTATCTCATTTTATTAAATGTAGGAATGCATTTTTGATAGCCATTGTGTCATTGCTATAGCAGGTTATGAGTGTTTGAAATACGCTATGTAATATATCAGTCCATATGTCAAAGCAATGGCCGTAAACGAGATTCGTTGAGATTTGTGCGAGACATCGTAGGACGGAAGTAAAACGTACAGCAGAAATTAAAGTGACCAACATCTGCCAACGTTGTCAAAAGACGCGCGCACCCTCTTTCGAATGCTGATGTGATCAAGCCAGAAGTTTTGTTTGTTTTGATAGCAATCAGGAAAGTTTAAAAAAAAAAAAGTCGGCAGTAATCGTCATTTAAACTCGTTTTTGTGCAATATTTCATTTGGAAAACAGTTTTCAAAATGGCGGCACTGACAACTGGCTGACACTTCACTTTTCGAAGTCTCGCACAAGTCTCCTGAAGATCACGCGGATAAGCGACGCCTGCTGTGGACCAAACAAACTAAATTCAACATGGCTAAAAACCGAATAGGCCGATAAGTATAATATTTAATTGCAATTAGTTGCCCATATGAGTCACGATATAAGGTTACTAAAACCGAAAACGCAATTGAATAGCACGTTAAGAAATAAAGCAAATTTAAAAATGACTTCAGTTCTCCGAATCCAAGTCCGAGTCATCAGTGCTCAAGTCCAAGTCAAGTCACAAGTCCTTAAAATTAGGGCACGAGTCAGACTCGAGTACTACAAGGCTGTGAACAGGTAAAATAGCTTTGTCTGAATACCTTTGTGTTCAGGGCAAATTCGAGCTTTTGAATTTTACTTGCTGGTCTTTTCCTGGAGCTGATGCCAGCAGTAATATAACTGAAGGCTGCTACAGATATTAATGGATTTTTGGATAGGTTCGACAATGTGTTGCACTGGTATTTCCATACTTAATTATTGTTGCTCTTTGGCTGCTGCAGGAAAAGAGCAGACAACATGCAGTGGACAAGGAGGAGCAGACGGATGAGCCGGTGATCCTGAGGAAGCGCCGAGCCGCTCAGGTTGAGAAAAACACCTGCCAGCTCTTCATCCAAACAGACCACCTCTTCTTCAAATACTACCGGACTAAAGAGGCCGTCATAGCTCAGGTACTGTGCGGTCGCACTATCGCACTAAACACACCACTGACCGGCTTCAGCAGAGCCAGATACACACTTATGCCTTATACTTTTGACTGGTAGGAGAAACAAGATGAGGTCCAACTCCACCCCCTGGACGGGACTAAAACAAACAGTAGCAAATTCCGTTACTAGGACGGGTTTTCCATGATCTCGAAAATGTATATTATTCACACAGCACTAATCAGCTGTTGTTCTAAACGTTTAAAACCCAGTTGGCCACGCTGATGCATTGGTGCTTGTGTTTTGTAAAGCTGCTTTAATACAGTATCTGTTTGTCCCAACAGATCTCCAGTCACGTGAAGGCCATCGACTCAATCTATCAGGCCACAGACTTCCAGGGCATCCGCAACATCAGCTTTATGGTCAAGAGGATCAGGGTATGTGTGTGTGTGTGTCTTGTCTGGTCTCTTTTGGCTCAATCAGCATTGTGCTCAGTGCTTGCATCATTTATTGTTGCTGCATGTGTGTGTATGAGAGAGAGAGAGGAGAGAGAGAGAAAGAAAACAAGGTGCATTGTCTGTTAACTCCAGTTATTTTCAAGTCAGCATGTGCTGAATATAAATGATGCAATACAGTCAAGCCAGACAGTCTGCACACCCCTTTCACCTTCTCCACATTTTATTACGTTACAGACTTATTCTACAATAGATTGAGTTCCTTTTTTGCCACAAAATTCTACACAAAATAGCCGATAATGACAAAGTGAAAGCAGGTTTTTAGACATTTCTCATCTCATCTCATTATCTGTAGCCGCTTTGTCCTGTTCTACAGGGTCGCAGGCAAGCTGGAGCCTATCCCAGCTGACTACGGGCGAAAGGCAGGGTACACCCTGGACAAGTCGCCAGGTCATCACAGGGCTGACACACAGACACAGACAACCATTCACACTCACATTCACACCTACGGTCAATTTAGAGTCATCAGTTAACCTAACCTGCATGTCTTTGGACTGTGGGGGAAACCGGAGCACCCGGAGGAAACCCACGCGGACACGGGGAGAACATGCAAACTCCGCACAGAAAGGCCCTCGCCGGTCACGGGGCTCGAACCCGGACCTTCTTGCTGTGAGGCGACAGCGCTAACCACTACACCACCGTGCCGCTCCTTTTAGACATTTGTGCTAATTTATTAAAAATCAAAATGTAAAATATCATATGTACACAGGTGTGCACACCCTTTGATATGACACCCAAAAGTGAGCTGAGGTGCATTTTGTTTCCAATGATACTGCTTGAGATGTTTTTACAACTTAATTGGAGTCCACCTGTGGTAAATTCAATTGATTGGACATGCTTGGGGATTGCCAAGACCTGCCTATATAAGGACCCACAGTTGACAGTGCATGTCAGAGTAAACTTCAAGCCGTGGGGTCAAAGGAATTATCTGCAGACCTCAGAAACAGGATTGTGTCAAGACATAGATCTGGAGCAGGGTACATAAAAATTGCTGCAGCTTCACAGGTCCCAAAGAGCACAGTGGCCACCATCATTCGGAAATGGAAGAAGTTTGGAACCACCAAGAATCTTCCTAGACCTGGCCGCCCGGTCAAACTGAGCAATCGGGGAAGACGAGCCTTGGCCAGGGAGGTGAGTAGGAACCCAAGGGTCACTCTGACAGAGCTCCAGTGTATCCTTGTGAAGATGGGAGAACCTTTCAGAAGCTCAACCATCCAGGCAGCACTCCACAAATCAGGCCTTTATGGTAGAGTGGCCAGACGGAAGCCACTCCTTAGTAAAAGGCACATGACCGCCCGCTTGGAGTTTGCCAAAAGGCAGCTAGAGGACTCTCAAACCATGAGAAACAAGATTCTCTGGTCTGATGAAACTAAAATTGACCTTTTTGGCCTGAATACCAAGTGTCACGTCTGGAGGAAACCAGGCACCACTCATCACCTGGCTAATGCCATCCCTACAGTGAAGCATGGAGGTGGCAGCATCATGATGTGGGGATGTTTTTCAGCAGCGGGAACAGGGCGACTAGTCCTGATAGAGGGAAAGATGAATGCAGCTAAGTACGCCAAGATCCTTGAAGAAAACCTGCTCCAGAGCACTCTGGACCTCAGACTGGGGTGAAGGTTTACCTTCCAACATGACAATGACCCGAAGCACACAGCCAAGAGAACAAAAGAGTGGCTTCGGAGAAAGTCTGTGAATGTCCTTGAGTGGTCTGGGCTCTGGCTGGGCCAGAAAACCTGTTTTCACTTCGTAATTATTGGTGATTGTGTGTAGATATCTCATCTCATCTCATTATCTCTAGTCGCTTTATCCTGTCCTACAGGGTCGCAGGCAAGCTGGAGCCTATCCCAGCTGACTATGGGCGAAAGGCGGGGTACACCCTGGACAAGTCGCCAGGTCATCACAGGGCTGACACATAGACACAGAAAACCATTCACACTCTCACCTACGGTCAATTTAGAGTCACCAGTTTTTTTTTTAAAGATATTTTTTGGGCTTTTTTTTCACCTTTATTATTGGATAGGACAGTGTAGAGACAGGAAATGAGCAGGAGAGAGAGACGGGGAGGGATCGGGAAATGACCTCAGGCCGGAATCGAACCCGGGTCGCCCGGATTTATGGTATGGCGCCTTATCCACCTGAGCCACGACGCCCCCAATTTAGAGTCACCAGTTAACCTAACCTGCATGTCTTTGGACTGTGGGGGAAACCGGAGCACCCGGAGGAAACCCACGCGGGCACGGGGAGAACATGCAAACTCCGCACAGAAAGGCCCTCGCTGGCCATGGGGCTCGAACCCGGACCTTCTTGCTGTGAGGCAACAGCTAGTGTGTAGATATTTGAGGCAATTAAAAAAAAATGACCTCAGTCTATTGTAGAATAAGTCTGTAATGTAATAAAATGTGGAGAAGGTGAAAGGGCTGTGCAGACTTTCTGGCTTGACTGTTCATGTAATTTATAATGCATATGAGGTAACACCATATCGATATGGGAAGATTGCAGAGCTCCTGCTCCCGCGTGCATGCGAGTGAAAACCGTCTGCTCCTGTGACTTTTGTGTTGGTCCTGTGGGTCCTGCACAATCCCTGTCCCTTACACACAGCTCTAATGCAGAGGAGCCCTTTAATTTCGATCACTGTAATCATTTTGTGCAATGAGCATTTGTTTTGGCGCCTTCTTGTACTTGCTTGTCATTGCTAATTCAAGCATGACCTTATCTTCAGTATCTTGTCATGCTGTCACACAGACGTGTATCAGTTAGATGCTTATCTCTGCTCTAACTACTCTGGTGCCAGAGAACTAATGAAGATCGGCTATGTTGAATAACCTGAAACCTCTTACTCAAAACCATTTTATATTGTTGAGATCACCTGGCATTTAGGAGCTGTCGTACATTACAGGCATTTAGCAGAAATGCTCTTATCTCTTATCCAGAGTGACCTACAACATGCCTAGAGCAGCCCAGGGAGCAGTTAGGGGTTAGGGGCCTTGCTCAAGGGCACTTCAGTCATTCCTGCTGGTCCAGGGAATCAAACCGGTGACCTTTTGGTCCCAAAGCTGCTTCTCTAACCATTAGGCTTCCTCAGAATAAAATATATAAAAAGTCCAAATGACCCCAACTGGGATTTCATCTTATTAGGAAAAAAAAATTGTTTCTTTTCCAGTAAGGATTTCTAAAGGATTTTATAAGCTTCTGTAAGAGATTTGATGTATTTCTTAATGAGAGCTGCAGCGACTCCTGAAACATATGTGGACTGATACAGATTGCTCAGCCTACATCGCAGTGCTGCTAACGACGCTCTCTTTCTCTGTCACTCTGTCTTTTAAATCTCCTGTCCGGGAAAAGACTTTCAATTTAAAGAAACTGTTTATCCAAAAAATGAATATATTTGCTGTAACCACTGTTGTTCCTGTGTGATTTTTTTTTTCCCCTTCCTCTTTTAGGTTAACACCACAGAGGACGAGCTGAACAAATCAAACCCGTTCCGTTTCGCCAACATCGGCGTAGAGAAGTTTCTGGAGCTGAATTCAGAACAGAATCATGATGAATTCTGCCTGGCTTACGTCTTCACTGACCGAGACTTTGATGATGGAGTTCTGGGACTAGCCTGGGTTGGAGCTCCATCAGGTACACACACCCACTCTCCCTCTCTCTCTCTCTCTCTCTCTCTCTCTCTCTCACACACACACACACACACCCTTATCTATCTTTTTTTTTTTTACACTCACACAGTGTTTGTGCTGAGTCAAGGACCTAGCAGAGCCTTTTAAGAACTGGGTCAAAGTTCTGCTGGAGTTGAACATCTCACACACCACCAATTGTGTTTTTTGTTTTTTTAAACACATAGCATACAAATTACAGCTATGGAGGATTTTTGGCTTTGAAAACATATTTTACTGCCTTAAGTTAAATTATTGGGTGTCTCTAGGTTGTGTTCAGTCACATGACTTTTGCTTGTGAATTTACTTCCGGTGAATGAAGTGGTGGTCAGACAAAACAATTTAGCTGCCATTATGTAAAGAGCTAGTGAATCCGTCTCCGACTATTTTCACAATTTAAAGGCCAATGCATGGTCAAGATACCTTCAGGAATTTGCTCTTTGCAATGGGATTAGAGCCTTACATGTTCACAAAGGATTTTTCCTACGAGTTGGAAAATTATCCATCCATTGAGTTCCCCGACATCTCAAACTACCTGGTGCTGCAGACATCGTTCTACACGGACACACAGATGAAAACCTGGAAGAGCATGCAGGAGTACAACTTTTTATATGTGGCTGGGTAAAAGATCTGGGGATCAGGACACTACAAGGTAAATCCTGTATTGTTTATGCCTGGGTAAATAGGCATTTTTGGGGTTTTTTTGTACACGTCTTTGCGATGATTGCTAAGATGCTACAAGTTTTAGTATTGGGTCGAAACAAACCACAGCTGTTTGATTCTGACTCCTCCCTGCTCTTCTCTTCTGGATAAATCATTCAAAAAGATCCACAGAAACCCCTTTAAAGACTTGGGGATTGGTGAAACAGGATGGAGAAGTAGTTATCACGGCTCTCTGTAACTGCATGGCCGGGGAAGCAGTTTCATGCCGTTAACTCGTGAGCTCTGCTTTAATGTTTCTGTGGATCGTCTCGATTATCTTATCCATCTAGTTCACTGTAGGAGCCAAATCTACATCATCGCCCTTGTCAAGTGTATGCTGTAAAGATTACTCGGACATCCTGATAAATAAAGTGAAAACACGCGTTAGTTTACAGCATGGCAATCACGATCAAACACTAAACAAAACCACGTGAGGACTTACTGTAAGCGTCTCCTGAACTTCAAAACATCACAAAGTTAAAGGAAAATGGCGAGAAAAGTGATTCGCGAATCCAAACTAAATAAATCCGAGGAATTTACAAACCTTTCACAAAGTGATCACTGCAAACTCGAGGGTTTTTTGACTCGGCTCCTTTCCATCACAGCGAAAGGCTCAAGACCCGCCTTTATCATTTGTCTTTTGGTAAAACCCTTTGCTCTTTCACCCTTTTTTATCACGTCACAGGGAACCTGGAAGACGTTTTCATCAGGTTCACGATTTTTGATTCGACGGCGCAAAACAACCCAAGCATCGGGCATTTTAACGACGAGCACAGTGCCGCAGTGATAGTAACGCTTTATGAACAGTGAGCTCAGCTGACCACCACTTCGTGTCTCATCTCATCTCATTATCTCTAGCCGCTTTATCCTTCTACAGGGTCGCAGGCAAGCTGGAGCCTATCCCAGCTGACTACGGGCGAAAGGCGGGGTACACCCTAGACAAGTCGCCAGGTCATCACAGGGCTGACACATAGACACAGACAACCATTCACACTCACATTCACACCTACGGTCAATTTAGAGTCACCAGTTAACCTAACCTGCATGTCTTTGGACTGTGGGGGAAACCGGAGCACCCGGAGGAAACCCACGTGGACACGGGGAGAACATGCAAACTCCACACAGAAAGGCCCTCGCTGGCCACGGGGCTCGAACCCGGACCTTCTTGCTGTGAGGCGACAGCGCTAACCACTACACCACCATGTTGCCCCCACTTCGTGTCTTGTATATCTAATGAGGCGGATGTGACGTCACATGCAACCCATCTATATAAAGTAAAACGACATCATCATAGATGAGGATTACTCATAAGCCAACTTACTGGATTTTTTAAAAATTAATTTCTAGCTGTTTATTTCATATCACCGTCGTGTGTAGCTGCTTTTGAATTAACAGTTGAATTTCTATTTAGATAGTTAGTTAGTTACTAGTAAAATTAGTGTTTTTGTCTCAGACATAAATTGACTGTCACAATGTTATTTTTTTTATTAATGTCGTCATGTTTTGTTGTAACGGCAACAAATCCATATTTTCATTAGCTAGCTGAATTAATAACACTATTTTTATTCTTTACAATTCATTTCAATTTGGCACATAAGTAAGATGGCCATGTGACACCGTAGGGAGTGTAAGGAGACATGTGAGTCATTTCAGCCACTGGAACACTATGTAGGACATTGGGATGGACCACCACTGACCTGAGGACCAGCTCTTTAGTAGTTTGAGATTAGGAACCAGAACCAAAGACCTAACGCATGCGCTAAATCTCCCTGTCTCGTCTCTGACGCTGTGTCTGGCTGTGGGTCACTGTTCAGAATGCATGCGCTATTAATCTATAATGAGATCTTTCTGAGAGTTTGAGGTGAGGAAGAGGATGATGAAGGCCATGTGAGGTACGTGGCACGCTGTTGTATATCTCT
The DNA here is from genome assembly GCF_027579695.1 of Neoarius graeffei. Lineage (NCBI taxonomy): Eukaryota > Metazoa > Chordata > Actinopteri > Siluriformes > Ariidae > Neoarius > Neoarius graeffei. The sequence continues at coordinate 30,759,986 of NC_083595.1, forward strand.
GCCATACAGAGCAAGAGCGGCCTCCATTAACCTGCACTCATACTGATAAAATCTCTGTCTTACACTGTTGCAGTTCTGCTCTCTGTGTGTGTGTGTGTGTGTGTGTGTGTGTGTGTGTGTGTGTGTGTGTGTGTGTGTGTGTGTGTGTGTTTTCTCGCATGAGTCCACAGGCTCTTTAGGCTTTTAATAGTTTTCTGAAAAAGTCATTAGAAAATTCATTGCCAACAAACGCACATAAAAAAAAAAATCCTGACGATCTATACGAGCTAATTACCGTTGTTCTTATGCTTCTGATTTTATCCCAAATGAAACCTGCCTTGTTCGGAAGAGAGAGTGGAAAAAACCTCTTGAGTACTCCTGTAAAAGCACATCAGTGAACGCTAAGACGGGCTTCATACTGCACTCTGATCATCAATGAGTTTCTACTCAGAAGGGCTTCATACTATCAGACGTGCTGTCTGTATGCAGAGAGTGTGGTGTGTGAAATTACTCATTCACAAAGACATTTTTGTAACTTTTGCAATCTTTGAAGACACACCGGTAAGTGTTGATTGGTCCGTAGTGAATCATATGCTATAGAGATCTTGCAGTCACGTGACCGGAAAGTACACAGCCGCCATCTTGTCGGTCAACAGCACAGCTGAATATTGCTGCACTCGTGTACAGAATGGATCAATTTCAACCGACGGACCACACGGCTCATTTTTCTAATGAACAGATAACTAGATATATGTCTAAAATAAACGATCTACAGATTAGTGACCCTTATGGCTTTCCGGACGGAGTTTTCACGACCGTGTCAGTGGATTTTGAACTGCCAGAGGTGGAATACCCGGATGTGTATAATTACCTCATTAACTTTCCCTCGCTGTTCAGTGGTGAAGCACTGCGTGCTTATAAATCTCTGGACAGTTATTTTTACAGAAATTCAGGATTTGTCAGCGACTCACTTGTGGCATCTTGTAAACAAGAAAATGATCCTCACTGGACGGGTAAGTCACTTAAGTATTGAGTATAGCACTGACCAGCCGATTATAGAATAGAATAAGGTAATTCCAAATCGTCCGTCTTGTTTACATGGATCTGGCGTTGGAGAGGTAGAGGCTTAGCAGTGGAGATTTGAGTGGCTGTTTTCTGAGCTTAGTCAACAGGCCGGCTCTGCAGCCTCGCTTTTGCTTCCTCTCCTGGCGCCACCTCCTTAGCTTTGCTTCCAATAACAATCCACGGAGACCCCGCTGGTCTCGCTATCTCGTCCGGAATGTTTTTTTTTTTTCTCGTCCGGAATGTTGTGCATGCGATGGAAATCGCTACAAACCGTCATTTTCTGCTGGAAACCAATGTCCAGTAAGTCCATACGGTTGTAGTGGATATTGAAGTCCGGTACAGACGAACAACACGCAAAAATACACACAAAAAACATAAAAAACGTGCACAGGTAGGGAGAGCTTGTAGCCGCAGCCGTTGTAGTAGAATTGTATATAGTAGGGTTTTCCAGAAGAAAAGGTAGAAGTAGAAGGCGGAAATATGGCGTTTGACCGACAAGATGGCGTCTGTCACAATCTGGATCGGCTGTGACGTCACATGCAAGTGCTCCATAGCCTTCTCAGTTACCAGATCAACACTGACGAGAGAATTAAGCTGTGTCCGAAATCACTCGCTCATTCACTACTCCCTGCTCACTATCTAGGGAATTCTATTCAAAAGACTATACAGGGTGTTTCAACAAAATTTGATGTCATTTCACAATCTAATAACTTTACCAATTCTCGTTCAGTTGACCTCAAATTAACAGCATGTGTGGAAACAGGTCAAGATTTTATCTTTAATGCTTTTTGATTTTTTAAAAATCTTTTTAGCTATAGAAATGCCATTCAGTGGAAAAGGCGTTTTGTGTGTTTGAGTACGCTTGAACACATTCGAACAAGACTATACAGCATGCGTTTATGAGAGAATTCTCTAAAAATGCACCAACCGCAATGCAGATTAGGACATGGCACAAAAAGTTCAAAGAGGAAGGCTGTCTGTGCAGGGGCAAAAGGACAACCTGGATGACCACCAGCATCGGAAGAGACGGTTGAACGAGCGGGTTCGCAAATATTGAAAATTTGTGAAATCGTTCATGGAATCTACATACCTTTTGGATTTCTCATTCAGATTTTGAGGAATAAATCTTATTGTGGCAGTTCTCGTGTAGGGGCGGAGCACAGAATACGGCAGGACAGAGCTCAGGTTGATAACTGTTTTATTGTCACACTTTTCAGCGAACACTTTACTCAAACACACAGACAGCCACACACACAACCGGCGTCTGGTTCGGGGGAGAGACCCTCTGCTCTCTGCTCTCTCTCTTTAAATAGGGCGCGGTCACTGGGAAGACACACACAAACAGGTTAATTAACGTCAGGTGTAGTGATTCTGCCACTTACCTTCCCTGACTCCGCCCTCCTGTCACAGACTGGCGCTTGACCACGCCTCCGCTGCCACACTTATATCGCTCAACATTAAGCCTGTTCAGTTTCATTTGCCTAGACTATGTACAGTTGTGATCAGAAGTTTACATACAGTGACATGAATGTCATCTTGGATATGAATGTCATGGCAATATTTGGGCTTTCAATAATTTCTTTGAACTGTTCTTTTTCTGTGGCAGAATGTACAGCATACATCTTTAATTAAAAAAAACTAGAATTTGGTGCACAAGTTTTAATTTTCTTTGGGTTTTCTGAAATCAACACAGGGGTCAAAAATATACATACAGCACACCTAATATTTGGGTAAAATGTCTCTTCGCAAGATTCACCTTGACCAAACGTTTTTGTTTACCATGAACAAGCATCTGGCAGAATTCTGGTTGGATATTTCATGACTCTTTATGGTAGAATCGGGAGAGTTCAATAAATTTTATTTTATTTTTTTTCTTGGCATGGACTCGACTTATAAGCAGGATCCATATGTTTTCAATAGGGTTGAAGTCAGGACTTGTTTTAAGTTTAATGTTAGACTGCTTTATCCTCCACAACCAGCTCTGATGCGTGTTTGGGTTCATTGTCCTGTTGTAACTCCCAAGTCGTGCTCAAGTTTCTGATGGTTTATGCTGAAGAATTCTGAGGTAGTCCTCCTCCTTCGTTATTCCATCCACTTTGTGCAATGAAGGCAGCAAAACAGCCCCAGAGCATGATGAGCCACCAGCTGGTACAGTGTCCCATCTTTGTCTTATCTGAACATACAGCTATCCTCCAGAAGGCTTTTTCTTTGTCTGTGTGGTCAGCTTCAAACTTTAAGCTTGAAGGTGTCAATTTTGGAGCAGGGGGTTATTTCTTGGATAGCAGCCTATTAGTCCATGGTGATCTGAACTGTAGACAGTGATCCATCAGCTTCCAGTTCATGGCAGGGCTGCGCTATGGTGGTTCCCAGGTTGTTCCTGACCATCCAAACCAATTTCCTTTCAGCTGAGGGTGACAGTTTGGGTTTTCTTGAAGCAAACTGGCTTGGCAAAGTGACTACACCTCACAATAACTTGGATACAATTATTTAAATTGATCATTGGGATTTGCAGTTGTTTAGAAATGACTCGAAGAGACATTCCGGAGTTGTGTACATCTGCAATCCTCTTTCTCAGATCTGCACTGAGCTCCTTGGACTTTCCCATTGTATTGTGTGTTGGTCAATCCAATGAGTGCGGTAAACAAACCCTTTTCATGAAGGCTCAGAGAAGCTACCAGCTGTAGTCAATCATGATCACTCACAGGAAGTTAAGAGACCTTGGCCTTGGCAAGATGAGAGACATTTTGGAAGTTTCAGCACCTCTGACTTAATAATCTAAGTGAGCGCGTGTACATTTTTGAACCTGTATGTATAATTTTGACCCTGTGTTGATTTCAGAAAACCCAAAGAAAATTAAAACTTGTGCACCAAATTCTAGTGGCTTTTTTTTTTTTTAAATTATAGATGTATCTTGTACAATAATTCTGCCACAGGAAAAAAAAAACAGTTCAGAGAAATTACTGAAAGCCCAAATATTGCCATGATATTCATATCCAAGATGACATTCATGTCACTGTATGTAAACTTCTGACCACAACTGTAGTTTCTGGGATATTTACATCTCAAATAATATCAAATTTTTTGAAACACCCTGTATAGTGAGCTCACTGGTAAAATGTAAAAACACTTTCGGACACTAGTCCGTCGCGCTGGTATTTGCATCATTACTATCGCACAATTAAAACGTGCCAGATCAGTCAGCTGGTGGGTTTTCAAAATAATAAACGCCTGCATGTATTTTTGTGATAAATCCATATTATACTGAGCGTCTTTCCCACATTAATCAATACAAAGTACCTGCATCTTTCAGTTCTTTTAAATCAAGGCTGAATCCTTTCTTCTTCGCCGCTGCCTTTTATTAAATCAGATTTGAGACTTTTGATTAATTCCTCGCTCTGCACTGTAATTTTTATTCTTGTATTTTATCTCTTGTGCTTGTTGTCATCAGGAAAAACAAACTATTGCTATACTCAATCTAAAATACTTAACGGTCTTAATGAAACAGCTTTTCTTTCAGCATGACCGCAGTGCATGATGGTACGGTATATATTGCTTGGTTAGTGACCATCGGTTGTACACTACTTTTCACGGTGCATTGTGGGATACGGTGAGTCCACTATATAGGGTGTAATAATTCTCACTATACATTCGGACAGCACTACAAAATGGCGAACTCACTACATAGTCCACTATATAGTGAGTGAGTAGTGAGTGATTTCGGACACAGCGTTAGACGTGACTTCCTGCCAACATCATCAAAGCACTGATTAAGGGACCATGTTTTGAGAGGTGCAGAATCTCTGCCTTTTTTCCCCTCACATGTGTCACCTGTTGATCAGGGTGTCTGTGGTTGTGACTGTTATAAAAGGAGTAATACTATAAATGTTTTCCACTATTTCCAGGAAGCTCTGGTGGGATTTGTGAGAAGAGTAAGCTCTACTCAGATGGCAAGAGGAAGTCTCTGAACACTGGCATCATCACCGTTCAGAACTATGGCAGCCACGTTCCCCCTAAAGTCTCTCACATCACCTTCGCACATGAGGTCGGGCACAACTTCGGCTCCCCTGTGAGTAGCAGCTGCTGGTTCTAAGGACAGTTCAGGATGCTAAAGGATTGTGGAATGACCCTGTATTCACACTAGCAACCAGCAAGTCACGCAAGAATAACCTTTCTGCATCATTTGCGTAAAATGAATAAATTCTCTGTTCACATGTCGCTTGCTGCACCGTTGCTCACCGCTTTCTCGGACATTGCGACTTCCTGGCGCAGACATTCGTAGAAAATGAACAAGCGTCTGTACATTTGTGGCTTGCTGTTGTGAATGTAGGATAAGAACCACACACGTTCCTGTTTTGCGGTTCTGATACACTGCATTAACTCTGGCACTTGTGTAAAAGAATAGTTCTTTTAAAATCAGCTGCATACTATGTATGGGCTGTATTGTAGCATCAAAATACAGCAGCTAAAGGCTAATTGAATGCATTCATTGCAGTATCTGCCTACGACAAACAAAAGGCCACTGTCCAAGTTTATATTGTACATTTTGCCTTTGGTCTGGAGTAACTGTCATGTCTTCACCTCTCTCCTCCTCTCCACTTGGCAGCATGACTCAGGCAGTGAGTGTACTCCTGGAGAGTCGAGGAACTCTGAGATGAAGGAGCGAGGCAACTACATCATGTACGCCAGAGCCACATCTGGAGACAAGTTAAACAACAACAAGTTCTCCATCTGCAGCATCCGTAACATCAGCCAGGTGTTGGAAAAGAAGAGAGCCTTGTGTTTTGTCGGTAAGAGTTTTCTGCATACAGCCAGTGTCTCCAAGCACCTAATGGGATTAATGTTAAAGGAAAAGATCAGCTACAGAAAGTCTTCCTAAGCCTGAATGTTTGGTGTGTGTGTGTGTGCACAGTTTGCTACTGTGTTTTTGCTCTGGAGCGATGACAATGATACAGCTAACAAGTATTAATTCTATCCACATCATGGGCGATTGCTCTAAGACAACGAGGGAGGCTCAGCCTCCTCTAAAAATGACGAACATCGTGTAGGATGAATTGCGCTAGGCTTATGTTATAGCCGACCTTATAACATTGCTATTTCAGATCTAGAATCATAGAAATATATGTGCTCAACCCAACTACAGTGCGAAATCATTCCCTTATAACTTTCCCCAGTTCGCCTAATGTGTGCGTGAGTTTTTCCCCCTCGTGACAGCGCGATGCAGCCCAGCCTCAGTGGATTGGGAGCTATGTGCTTGTCAATCTCAAAATGCAAGACGATTATTGGACAAATACTGCGAAAACGCCCGCCCACGGAGTCCCACGGACTCCCAGCCTCAATGGACTTCAATGGCATTTGGGAGCTATGCGCTTGTCAGTCTCAAAATGCAAGACGGTTATTGGACAAATACTGCGAAAATGCCCGCCCACGCACTCCGAGCCTCACATGGGAGGGACATGGCAGTTTCCGCGAGGAGACTGGTGATTGGTGAAAGCGACCAGATATTTTCTTTGATTGACAGCTCGTTTCAACTATAGACAGGCAGCACAGTGTTGCCAGATTGGGCGGTTTTAAGTGCATTTTGGCGGGTTTTGAACATATTTTGGGCTGGATAACGTCAGCAGTATCTGGCAACATCAGTTCAGTCCCATGCGGATTCGCGAGTGCTGTGGTGTATTGTAAGAGATCGGCTTACATTTCGATTTCATTCATTACATACGGTTTCTACCAGCTTTTTTAGTTTGTATATATTTTCATTGTAAATAAAGTGTAAATATAGTGTTGTCAAGTTTGCTATCTTAGTTCCAGAAATTTCGTTTATTTGAGTGACTGAACTTGAACTTGAGGGGGCTAGTCAGCTAGCAAGAAAGCTGCGCACGGATGCCAAGCATTGCTGATTTAATTTTGGCGAAGCCATTTGCCAGTCTTCCTTTCGAGGAAAAAATTAAAATTAAAGAGCAGGGTAGACCAACGCCTCAAATTGACTTGGTGAAAAAGGTAGGGAATAATACTTGTTCCTTTCAGCTCTCCTGGTACGAGAAAGTGAATTGGCTAACAGCAAGTGACCCACATCAACAACAGTAAATAGGCTACTTTAGTAATATGTCATGGATGGACCAAAAATATAGAATCTATTTAAAATGTTTATGCTGAGTATATTATATTGGAATATATGTTTTTCTGGATATGAATTAAACACCGCTACAATTTGGAAAACATTTTTAAACAAAAACACAGCCGAGGTCAATTTTTAAACAACATGCCACAATTTTAAAATATAAAATGCTAAAATATATACCCCCCCCAACACCACCATCATGTATATTGGACAGTAGGCTAATGGGCCAAAAGAACCTGTTATTTCACAGTTTGTGACCCTGCCAACAATCAGCCAGATCAGAGGCAAGAGTATGGGCAAAATTGATGTGTTTTTTCTTTTAAAATCTGGAAATATCGTAACCGACCAGCCTCCCCTGTTTGAAAGACTACCAGCCGCCACTGATCCACATTCACTGGATATGAGCAATCACGCACTCTGATTGGCTACTCTACTACTAGGATATCAGCTCATATACCGTGAGTAGACAAAAACAAAATGGCAGAGCGTGTTGCTGAACCAACCGAGGATGAAATAAAAACTCTACTTGAAAACTAACCCCCCCCCCAAAATGCAACAAAATATGGAATGAAAGTATTTGATGGTAAGAACGTATCTTTTTATTTTTCAAGAATTATGATTAGTATAGCATTTTTCACAAATTGCTCCCGTCATTTCGCCGGTTTGTTTACATTCTAAGTGAAAATTATTTTGTCGGATGTTTTGTATAAAGTTTTCATCTATCGAATTTGCGAAAAATAAAAATGCTCTGTTTGTCAAAATCCAGTGAATGTGGATAGAATAAAACAGTTATTCCACTCAATCTCGTCGTACATGGTTTATAGTTGACTCAGCGCTACATGCCTCATCGGCTATCAGCTCATATACGACTCGATTTCGTGGTATAACCGTTAAATATAGGCACTAGTTTAGCAACGTGCAGCTATATATGCAGGAAGCTGCATCAGGACATTGCAGCGCTGAAACGGGTAGAAGAATCTTATTTCCAGGTAGGAGGTGTTAGCCAAAGGGTGAAGGTGGAATTGTGTTTTCAAAGTGATTTGGAGATTAATTTGGTTCCACTTTCATTTCAAACTTAAAACATGTTAAAAAAATAAATCAGGACTGCATTGGGACTAAAAATAAAAAAAAATTTCACATTATTGTTTTGATGAACCAGTTCCTTTAAGTTTTCTTTGTGCTACTATCATGTCAGTTTCCCAGCTTTGCTGAAAACAGTCTCTAAATTTCCTCCTCTCCTCAGAGTCTGGGCAGCCGATATGTGGAAACGGTATGGTGGAGGCTGGAGAACAGTGCGACTGTGGCTACAGTGATCAGTGTAAAGACCGTTGCTGCTACAGCGCCAATGAGCCAGATGGCAGAAAGTGCACACTGAAGCTTGAGACCAAGTGCAGGTATGTGCTGAGGGTGGAACGCCCACTGCAGCTTTCATGAATGTTCATGAGATCATCCAATCCCCTTTTGCGTGTTTTAGCAGCGGACAAATCCAATTCATTATCATCATACAAGTGAAAGCTCAGAGTGCTCACTAAGCCCCGTGATGTGGTTGCTCATAATTAAATAGGATAGAAAGTGTTAGATAATATAATTAATGCAAATTTATGCTAAGATACTTAGCTAGTTCAGTGCATTAATACAGATAAGGGATATGAGGAGGGATGCCAGCAACTTGACGGCAAAAATGAATGTGTGTTCAAATTGCTAGGTCTTGGGGGAAGGTGATCTTATAAATCACATTTCTACACAAGATATGTTTGGATTCTCTGCAAAGCTTAGTAATATTATTCACACATTTATTTGTTGGTATGATTAATCATTACTAATGCTTCACTTCTACTTAAGAGTGTATATCATCTGCTAAAACAGACAGGTGTTATAATGTATTTGAGTAATATTCATTATTATCCCTGGAAATCCATGCTGTGTTAATGTACAGAAGGTGGTTGCTCTTAAGGCAGCCTGGATTGTTTGTGCCTGTTGGTCTCTGTACCCAGCCGGCGCTGACTGAGTGTGTAGTTTGTCAGTGCGCTGTCACTATGCTGACTATGCCATGGTGTATGCACTTGGAACGGCCAAATAGCTTTAGATTCTCTCAGATTTCTTCTGTGTCCCAATATGTAATGTACAGTGGTGCTTGAAAGTTTGTGAACCCTTTAGAATTTTCTATATTTCTGCATAAATATGACCTAAAACATCATCAGATTTTCACACAAGTCCTAAAAGTAGATAAAGAGAACCCAGTTAAACAAATGAGATAAAAATATTGTACTTGGTCATTTATTTATTGAGGAAAATGATCCAATATTACAGATCTGTGAGTGGCAAAAGTATGTGAACCTTTGCTTTCAGTATCTGGTGTGACCCCCTTGTGCAGCAATAACTGCAACTAAACGTTTGCGGTAACTGTTGATCAGTCCTGCACACCGGCTTGGAGGAATTTTAGCCCATTCCTCCGTACAGGACAGTTTCAACTCTGGGATGTTGGTGGGTTTCATCACATGAACTGCTCGCTTCAGGTCCTTCCACAACGTTTCGATTGGATTAAGGTCAGGACTTTGACTTGGCCATTCCAAAACATTAACTTTATTCTTCTTTAACCATTCTTTGGTAGAACGACTTGTGTGCTTAGGGTCGTTGTCTTGCTGCATGACCCACCTTCTCTTGAGATTCAGTTCATGGACAGATGTCCTGACGTTTTCCTTTAGAATTTGCTGGTATAATTCAGAATTCATTGTTCCATCAATGATGGCAAGCCATCCTGGCCCAGATGCAGCAGAACAGGCCCAAACCATGATACTACCACCACCATGTTTCACAGCTGGGATGAGGTTCTTATGCTGGAATGCAGTGTTTTCCTTTCTCCAAACATAACGCTTCTCATTTAAACAAAAAAGTTCTATTTTGGTCTCATTCGTCCACAAAACATTTTTCCAATAGCCTTCTGGCTTGTCCACATGATCTTTAGAAAACTGCAGACGAGCAGCAATGTTCTTTTTGGAGAGCAGTGGCTTTCTCCTTGCAACCCTGCCATGCACACCATTGTTGTTCAGTGTTCTCCTGATGGTGGACTCATAAACATTGGCCAATGTGAGAGAGGCCTTCAGTTGCTTAGAAGTTACCCTGGAGTCCTTTGTGACCTCGCTGACTATTACACACCTTGCTCTTGGAGTGATCTTTGTTGGTCGACCACTCCTGGGGAGGGTAACAATGGTCTTGACTTTCCTCCATTTGTACACAATCTGTCTGACTGTGGATTGGTGGAGTCCAAACTCTTTAGAGATGGTTTTGTAACCTTTTCCAGCCTGATGAGCATCAACAACGCTTTTTCTGAGGTCCTCAGAAATCTGCTTTGTTTGTGCCATGATACGCTTCCACAAATGTGTTGTGAAGATCAGACTTTGATAGATCCCTGTTCTTTAAATAAAACAGGGTGCCCACTCACACCTGATTGAAAACACTTGACTCTAATTTCACCTTCAAATTAACTGCTAATCCTAGAGGTTCACATACTTTTGCCTCTCACAGATATGTAATATTGGATCATTTTCCTCAATAAATAAATGACCAAGTATAATATTTTTGTCTCATTTGTTTAACTGGGTTCTCTTTATCTACTTTTAGGACTTGTGTGAAAATCTGATGATGTTTGAGGTCATATTTATGCAGAAATATAGAAAATTCGAAAGGGTTCACAAACTTTCAAGCAACACTATATTGTTACTTCAGTTGTGCTATAATTTCGTTGGTCCTGAATGACTTTGTTGCTGTGATTTGGTCTTGACTTTATAGAATGATTGTGGATGATTGCTGTTGTTTTGGTGGTTCGCCATTTTGATTTAAATAAGCAAATACATAAGAGCCTTTGATTGGATAATTACTCCAGTGATTAATGTGTGGGGCGGCACGGTGGTGTAGTGGTTAGCGCTGTCGCCTCACAGCAAGAAGGTCCTGGGTTCGAGCCCCGGGGCCGGCGAGGGCCTTTCTGTGTGGAGTTTGCATGTTCTCCCCGTGTCCGCGTGGGTTTCCTCCGGGTGCTCCGGTTTCCCCCACAGTCCAAAGACATGCAGGTTAGGTTAACTGGTGACTCTAAATTGACCGTAGGTGTGAATGTGAGTGTGAATGGTTGTCTGTGTCTATGTGTCAGCCCTGTGATGACCTGGCGACTTGTCTAGGGTGTACCCCGCCTTTCGCCCGTAGTCAGCTGGGATAGGCTCCAGCTTGCCTGCGACCCTGTAGAAGGATAAAGCAGCTAGAGATAACGAGATGAGATGAGATTAATGTGTTTCAGCTAGCAAGAATTCTTTTAACCCAAACTGATGCAGTGAGTAGCTTCTTATTTCTTAAACAAACATGTCGGAAGACGTATCCTGTGCTCATGGAAAAGATGTTACTGTGTTACAGATGGGTCAAAGTATTGGCCTGCATCAAGTAAAGAAAACAACTAAGGAGATTACTGACTGGAATTGGGTTAAGAACTGTCCAACACATTATAAAAACCTGCTGAACCGTCAACTTCGTGGAAAAAATGTGGTTGGAAAAAGATCCTGACTGACCATGATCAGAGATCACTTAAATGCTGAATCATAAAAAAAAATCGACAGTAGAACTCACGGCTATGTTTTATAGTGGAAGTAAGAGCATTTCCACACTGTGTGATGACGACTCACAGGATTGATAATAAACAGCTGGATGTCCATAAGAAAGCCACCTGTTAGTCAGACTAATGAGGAGAAAAGGCTTCAGTTTGCTAGGGAGCACCAAGATTGGACTCTGGAGCAATGGAAGATCATCACGTGGTTTGATAAGTCCAGATTTACCCTGTTCCTGAGTGATGGGTGTGTCAGGGTAAGAAGGGAAGCACATGAAGCGATGCATCCATCATGCATAGTGGCCACTGTACAAGCCTCTGGAGGCAGTGTTCTGATCCGGGGTTGCTTCAGTTGGTCAGGTCGAGGCTCAGCAACGTTATGGGGCAATAAAATGAAGTCAGTTGACAACCTGAATGACCAGGTTCACATCAATGGATCTTTTCTTTCTTGATGGCATAAAATTAGGGCTCAGATTGTGAAAGAGTGGTTCAGGGAGCACGAGGAATCATTTTCACACATAAATTGGCCACCACAGAGTCCCGACCTGAACCCCATTGAGAATCTTTGGGATGTGCTGGAGAAGACATTATGCAGTGGTTTGACTCTCCCATTGTCAAGACAAGATCTCGGTGAAAAAGTAATACGACTCTGGACTGAAATAAATGTTGCGAAATTGCACAAGTTTATCGATACAATGCCATGACGAATGCATGCTGTAATCAGAGCTATAGGCAGTCCAACCAAATATTAGAGTGCGCAACTTTTTTTTTTTTGGAAGGGCAGTGTGTATGATGAATATCCATCCATCCATCCATCCATCCATCCGTTATCTGTAGCCACTTATCTTGTACAGGGTCGCAATGCCTGAGAAGAATGCACAAGAAGTGGTCGTAATGCACAAGAAGTGGTCCTAATGCCAAAATAATTATACCTGGCTAAGCGAGTGTTTTCTTTTGTGCCTCATGTACAATGTATGTTTTATTCCCTGGGATCTGGATCCTTTTTGAAATTTAGATGTATCGTGTTCGATTGTCAGGTCCTAGGTGTGATAATAGTGTTTGAGTTGCCTTGGTTAGCACCTTAAACATAACAGATCTGCTTTCAGTGATGAAATCTGTTCATTTATTGGCTCTTTAGTACTGCATTTGTTGCTTAATCAGGTCATTCTCTCTTTGCTTTAATCTTCTATCAGTCCTAGTCAGGGCCCATGCTGTACAGAACAGTGCGAGTTTAAGGGCCGTGATCAGAAGTGTAGGAACGAGTCTGATTGCGCTCTTGAGAGGATGTGCAGCGGCAACACAGCACAGTGTCCAGCCTCTGTACCAAAGGCGAATTTAACAGCGTGCCACGGAGACACACAAGTCTGCATCAATGGGGTATGTATTCTTGTGTGTGTGTGTGTGTGTGTGTGTGTGTGTGTGTGTGTGTGTGTGTGTGTATATGATTTTATCTCTTGGTGGAAATCAAATTTGCCTGGTAATTTGAAGATTAATGTCAGACTTTTTATACCAGTACATTTTTCTAGCCTTATGTGCTTACATTGAGCCCTCTGTGTCTATTTCTCTTTTCCCCCTCCTTCCCCTCTCAGGCTTGCACTGGCTCTATCTGTGTTCGTTATGGTCTGGAGATGTGCACGTGCGGCACTGAAGATGGGAAGGACGAGACAGAGTTGTGCCATGTTTGCTGCATGAAGAAGAGTGAGTGCAGTACGCCAACCCAAGCACTGGGGTTAAACGTTGTTCAGCTCCGCTGTGCACAATTTACACATACACATGCACACAGACATGTAGAACGTAATTGTCTTTAAACCAAAATCGGGGACCTAGCGGGGAGTTTATAATGTGCCACATTATGACCATTTAAGCAAATCCGGACTGTGCACACAAAATAAACCATTTTTTGTTTCCTGTGTGTGTTTTTTACATGTACACCTGCATCGGCACGTCCACAGATCAGCCCGACACGTGCAGAAGTACGGGCTCTGATGAATGGGCAGAACACTTCAAAAACAAGGTTCGCACGCTGCAGCCCGGATCTCCCTGTAATGACTTTAAAGGCTACTGTGATGTATTTATGAAGTGCAGACTGGTGGATGCTGACGGGCCACTGGCCAGACTCAAGAAGGCTATCTTTAACCCTGAGCTTTACGAGAGCATCGCTGAGTGGATAGTGGTAAGTACAGCTTTCTACATTCTCCTTCAGTGAGCCAGTGTGTGCTCAGAACAGTGTGGTTTTCAACAACCCAGGAAAGGGTTCTTTGTCTTTGTGGGATATGGTTTGCTGTGTTAGAATGCTTAACATGTGTGTATGTGTTCCAGGCTTATTGGTGGGCTGTGCTGTTGATGGGTATCGCTCTCATCCTGTTGATGGCTGGATTCATTAAGATCTGCAGTGTTCACACGCCAAGCAGCAACCCCAAACTACCCCCACCAAAACCACTGCCAGGTAATGCACCCACCAAACTGCTCCTCCCAAACCATTTCCAGGAAAAATACTCAATTAACCTGCCCCTCCCAAACCACTGTCCATAATATACTAAATTAACCCGCCCCTCCCAAACCACTGTCCATAATATACTAAATTAACCCGCCCCTCCCAAACCACTGCTGGATAAGATAAAACATAAGAACCTGTCCAAATGACCTTTTGCATTTGGATCTTACATTCCAATCACAAACTTTAAAAAAAAAAATTAAAAATTAGCCATTGTAAACATTCACTGCGAGTAATAAACCTCGCTTCTAGCCACCTGACCCCTCACACCACCTTTAAGAGTGTTAAGCTACTGCCAGTTAATTTACTACCCCACTAATCCCTTATGCATTACTTTAAAGGGCTGATGACATGAACATGACTTTATGCAATTTCTTAAATAAACTATACAACATGGCAAACATGTTAGATTTCTGTTATAATTACGTGAAAAGAAGCTGTTGTTACGCAAATATCCAACTTTTAATTGCACAGCGCAAGAAAACTGGGTCCGTGGCTCGCGGCCATGTTGTGATGTCAGCGGGAGAACACGCTGCGGTTCACTGGCTGTTCTACTCATAGACATCCTATGGTTCTACTCTGGTTCTACTCAATGGAAATGGCGCATGAAAACGCCGGTGAACTCTCTAGTGCTAGCTCTTCCTCTTCTGGGAGTCTAGAATTGTGTTGATCTCTTCCGAATAGAATCTATGATAGCCTACTCTCTTTACCCTTTGCCTCTCGTTGCTAGGCGGCAGTTACATGAAAGCCGCAAGCTTTCACAAGCAAATACATGACTGATATCACGCCGACTTTATGATTACATTTATGATTATCATGTAGAATCTATAGCTCTACGTACCTTTATCTTATGTCGTTTCACAACACATGTTCTGACAGGAGGACTGTCTTTGGATCCGGCATAGCTACTAGTAGACCCCCTCTGGAATACTGGCTGGCAGTGTTGCCAGATTGGGATTTTTCCCGCCCAGTTGAGCGGTTTCAAGTGCATTTTGGTGGGTTTTGAACATATTTTGAGCTGGAAAACGTCAGCAGTATCTTTTGCCAGATACTGCTGACGTTTTCCAGCCCAAAATATGTTCAAAACCCACCAAAATGCACTTGAAACCGCTCAACTGGGCGGGAAAAATCCCAATCTGGCAACACTGTGTAGGCACTGCTGATGGTAGTAACACACGTTTGTGCTGAACTGAACACCCAAGAGATTCTTTTAAGCTGGGAAGGGTGTCAAAACAATCCAAATCGAAGTGTTCAGAGCACAGGACGGATGTTGGCGAGGGCTCCCACTTGTCACGAGTGCGCCTGACTTGCTTCACCCACTTCGCATGCAGCTCGGGATCTCTGGGAAACTTGAATAAACTTACCCCATCCTTGTAGGTTTTGGAGCAAAAGCCAGCAACACAACGCGAAGGCATAATAACTAATATATATATATATATATATATATATAATGTATAATAATAATATTAATAATGACAAACTGAACACCTGTCGCATCAACAATAAACTGGTAAGTTAGGAGGAAGGTTCTTTCGCTGATGTCCTATAGCTCCTCCTCCTCCGTCTCCTGGGTGCTGCAGCCCCGTCAAATTTGCCCAAATAGCCGCGTTTTTTATCATAACTTGTAAAATAGGCGCCTTCGTGAATTAATATATGGATCATCGGGAATTACTTTTTATGTTATAAAACATCGCCAAAGATGTCAAAAACGTGTCATCAGCACTTTAATGGTTGTCTTCTGCCTTCTCTACAGAACACTGTATCAGATGAATTCTCAAGTGACTTCCATATCGAAACTCTGCACACTCTCACTTTAAATATGTGACAGTCATAAACTTTCCTCCTCGACGTAAACTATATTCAGGGCATCAGCTTTGGTCTGAAATTACTTTCTCTGAATCACAGCCAAGTCGTCCTATAGCACAGTGTAGCTCTGTGCCCCTGTGCAATAAAAAAAAACGCCAAGTGAAGTGAAGTGAAGAAATGAAAATGACTTTTGTTTGTACCTTCTCTCTCATCGTCAATAACACTGGAGCTCTTGCAGACACAGCACCCTGCTCACCTTCACCACTTCACTTTCTCATCCATTTGTTTAAAATCGAAGGGCTTTTTTTTTAGTCTTAGACCCACATTATGACACAATATCTGATATCAACTCACCGAGGGCTTGTCATGCCTTTCCTTCTTTTCTACCTTTGTACCTTACTCCCTTTACCTCATATCCATCTATGATCTGTTTCTCCCTGATATTCTCTCTTTTCTTTTTTTATCTCCCTCTGTCTTTGTCACTTCTTTCATCTTTGTGCTTGTTGTCTTTTGGGTACTACCTCTTTCTTTCAATTGATGTCCATTTCCCTCTATCTCTGTCTTCACCTTCCTGTCTCTCCTCTGTCTGTTTTTCTTATTAACCCATTGCTTTCTTCCCTTTCTGTTCCTTCCTCTCCTCTTTCTACATTTTTGTTTGTATTCTGTATATATGTATATTCTATTGGCATGAAAAATTAATCTACGACGTTACTGAATCACAAAGTATAGATGCAGTAATATCAACCATTGAAAGTATATAAAATTGGAAACAGTTTGTGTTGTGGCCCTGCGTGGGTGAGGAAGCGCGGCCCTGCGTGGGTGAGGAAGCGCGGCCCTGCGTGGGTGAGGATGCGCGGCCCCTGCGTGGGTGAGGATGCGCGGCCCCTGCGTGGGTGAGGATGCGCGGCCCCTGCGTGGGTGAGGAAGCGCGGCCCCTGCGTGGGTGAAGAATTGCGGCCCCTGCGTGGGTGAGGAAGCGCGGCCCCTGCGTGGGTGAGGAAGCGCGGCCCCTGCGTGGGTGAAGAATTGCGGCCCCTGCGTGGGTGAGGATGCTCGGCCTCTGCGTGGGTGAGGAAGCGCGGCCTCTGCGTGGGTGAGGAAACGCGGCCTCTGCGTGGGTGAGGAAGGGCGGGCCCTGCGTGGGTGAGGACGCGCGGGCCCTGCGTGGGTGAGGACGGGCGGGCCCTGCGTGGGTGAGGACGGGCGGCCCCTGCGTGGGTGAGGATGCGCGGCCCCTGCGTCGGTGAGGAAGCGCGGCCCCTGCGTGGGTGAGGAAGGGCGGCCCCTGCGTGGGTGAGGAAGGGCGGCCCCTGCGTGGGTGAGGAAGGGCGGCCCTGCGTCGGTGAGGAAGGGCGGCCCCTGCGTGGGTGAGGAAGCGCGGCCCTGCGTCGGTGAGGAAGGGCGGCCCTGCGTGGGTGAGGAAGCGCGGCCCCTGCGTGGGTGAGGAAGGGCGGCCCCTGCGTGGGTGAGGAAGCGCGGCCCCTGCGTGGGTGAGGAAGGGCGGCCCCTGCGTGGGTGAGGACGCGCGGGCCCTGCGTGGGTGAGGACGCGCGGCCCCTGCGTGGGTGAGGAAGGGCGGCCCCTGCGTGGGTGAGGACGCGCGGCCCCTGCGTGGGTGAGGACGCGCGGCCCCTGCGTGGGTGAGGACGGGCGGCCCCTGCGTGGGTGAGGATGCGCGGCCCCTGCGTGGGTGAGGAAGCGCGGCCCCTGCGTCGGTGAGCAAGCGCGGCCCTGCGTCGGTGAGGTAGCGCGGCCTCTGCGTCGGTGAGGTAGCGCGGCCTCTGCGTCGGTGAGGTAGCGCGGCCTCTGCGTGGGTGAGGAAGCGCGGCCTCTGCGTGGGTGAGGAAGCGCGGCCTCTGCGTGGGTGAGCAAGCGCGGCCCTGCGTGGGTGAGGATGCTCGGCCTCTGCGTGGGTGAGGATGCTCGGCCTCTGCGTGGGTGAGGAAGCGCGGCCTCTGCGTGGGTGAGGAAGCGCGGCCTCTGCGTGGGTGAGGAAGCGCGGCCTCTGCGTGGGTGAGGAAGCGCGGCCTCTGCGTGGGTGAGGAAGCGCGGCCTCTGCGTGGGTGAGGAAGCGCGGCCTCTGCGTGGGTGAGGAAGCGCGGCTTCTGCGTGGGTGAGGAAGCGCGGCCTCTGCGTGGGTGAGGAAGCGCGGCCTCTGCGTGGGTGAGCAAGCGCGGCCCTGCGTGGGTGAGGATGCTCGGCCTCTGCGTGGGTGAGGAAGCGCGGCCTCTGCGTGGGTGAGGAAACGCGGCCTCTGCGTGGGTGAGGAAGGGCGGGCCCTGCGTGGGTGAGGACGCGCGGGCCCTGCGTGGGTGAGGACGGGCGGGCCCTGCGTGGGTGAGGACGGGCGGCCCCTGCGTGGGTGAGGATGCGCGGCCCCTGCGTCGGTGAGGAAGCGCGGCCCCTGCGTGGGTGAGGAAGGGCGGCCCCTGCGTGGGTGAGGAAGGGCGGCCCCTGCGTGGGTGAGGAAGGGCGGCCCTGCGTCGGTGAGGAAGGGCGGCCCCTGCGTGGGTGAGGAAGCGCGGCCCTGCGTCGGTGAGGAAGGGCGGCCCTGCGTGGGTGAGGAAGCGCGGCCCCTGCGTGGGTGAGGAAGGGCGGCCCCTGCGTGGGTGAGGAAGCGCGGCCCCTGCGTGGGTGAGGAAGGGCGGCCCCTGCGTGGGTGAGGACGCGCGGGCCCTGCGTGGGTGAGGACGCGCGGCCCCTGCGTGGGTGAGGACGCGCGGCCCCTGCGTGGGTGAGGAAGGGCGGCCCCTGCGTGGGTGAGGACGCGCGGCCCCTGCGTGGGTGAGGAAGGGCGGCCCCTGCGTGGGTGAGGATGCGCGGGCCCTGCGTGGGTGAGGACGCGCGGCCCCTGCGTGGGTGAGGAAGGGCGGCCCCTGCGTCGGTGAGGAAGCGCGGCCCCTGCGTGGGTGAGGAAGGGCGGCCCCTGCGTGGGTGAGGAAGGGCGGCCCCTGCGTGGGTGAGGAAGGGCGGCCCTGCGTCGGTGAGGAAGGGCGGCCCCTGCGTGGGTGAGGAAGCGCGGCCCTGCGTCGGTGAGGAAGGGCGGCCCTGCGTGGGTGAGGAAGCGCGGCCCCTGCGTGGGTGAGGAAGGGCGGCCCCTGCGTGGGTGAGGAAGCGCGGCCCCTGCGTGGGTGAGGAAGGGCGGCCCCTGCGTGGGTGAGGACGCGCGGGCCCTGCGTGGGTGAGGACGCGCGGCCCCTGCGTGGGTGAGGACGCGCGGCCCCTGCGTGGGTGAGGAAGGGCGGCCCCTGCGTGGGTGAGGACGCGCGGCCCCTGCGTGGGTGAGGAAGGGCGGCCCCTGCGTGGGTGAGGATGCGCGGCCCCTGCGTGGGTGAGGAAGCGCGGCCCCTGCGTCGGTGAGCAAGCGCGGCCCTGCGTCGGTGAGGTAGCGCGGCCTCTGCGTCGGTGAGGTAGCGCGGCCTCTGCGTCGGTGAGGTAGCGCGGCCTCTGCGTGGGTGAGGAAGCGCGGCCTCTGCGTGGGTGAGGAAGCGCGGCCTCTGCGTGGGTGAGCAAGCGCGGCCCTGCGTGGGTGAGGATGCTCGGCCTCTGCGTGGGTGAGGATGCTCGGCCTCTGCGTGGGTGAGGAAGCGCGGCCTCTGCGTGGGTGAGGAAGCGCGGCCTCTGCGTGGGTGAGGAAGCGCGGCCTCTGCGTGGGTGAGGAAGCGCGGCCTCTGCGTGGGTGAGGAAGCGCGGCCTCTGCGTGGGTGAGGAAGCGCGGCTTCTGCGTGGGTGAGGAAGCGCGGCCTCTGCGTGGGTGAGGAAGCGCGGCCTCTGCGTGGGTGAGCAAGCGCGGCCCTGCGTGGGTGAGGATGCTCGGCCTCTGCGTGGGTGAGGAAGCGCGGCCTCTGCGTGGGTGAGGAAACGCGGCCTCTGCGTGGGTGAGGAAGGGCGGGCCCTGCGTGGGTGAGGACGCGCGGGCCCTGCGTGGGTGAGGACGGGCGGGCCCTGCGTGGGTGAGGACGGGCGGCCCCTGCGTGGGTGAGGAAGGGCGGCCCCTGCGTGGGTGAGGAAACGCGGCCCCTGCGTGGGTGAGGAAGCGCGGCCCTGCGTGGGTGAGGATGCGCGGCCCTGCGTGGGTGAGGATGCGCGGCCCTGCGTGGGTGAGGATGCGCGGCCGTGCGTCGGTGAGGATGCTCGGCCTCTGCGTGGGTGAGGAAGCGCGGCCTCTGCGTGGGTGAGGAAGCGCGGCCCTGCGTGGGTGAGGAAGCGCGGCCCTGCGTGCTTGAGGAAGCGCGGCCCTGCGTGGGTGAGGAAGCGCGGCCCTGCGTGGGTGAGGAAGCGCGGCCCTGCGTGGGTGAGGAAGCGCGGCCCTGCGTGGGTTTGGAAGCGCGGCCCTGCGTGGGTTTGGAAGCGCGGCCCTGCGTGGGTGAGGAAGCGCGGCCCCTGCGTCGGTGAGGAAGCGCGGCCCTGCGTGGGTTTGGAAGCGCAGCCCTGCGTGGGTTTGGAAGCGCGGCCCCTGCGTGGGTGAGGAAGCGCGGCCCCTGCGTGGGTGAGGAAGCGCGGCCCTGCGTGGGTGAGGAAGCGCGGCCCTGCGTGGGTGAGGAAGCGCGGCCCTGCGTGGGTGAGGAAGCGCGGCCCCTGCGTGGGTGAGGAAGCGCGGCCCCTGCGTGGGTGAGGAAGCGCGGCCCCTGCGTGGGTGAGGAAGCGCGGCCCCTGCGTGGGTGAGGAAGCGCGGCCCTGCGTGGGTTTGGATGCGCGGCCCTGCGTGGGTGAGGAAGCGCGTGGGTGAGGAAGCGCGGCCCTGCGTGGGTGAGGAAGCGCGGCCCTGCGTGGGTGAGGAAGCGCGGCCCCTGCGTGGGTGAGGACGCGCGGCCCCTGCGTGGGTGAGGAAGGGCGGCCCCTGCGTGGGTGAGGAAGGGCGGCCCCTGCGTGGGTGAGGATGCGCGGCCCCTGCGTGGGTGAGGATGCTCGGCCCCTGCGTGGGTGAGGAAGCGCGGCCCCTGCGTGGGTGAGGAAGCGCGGCCCCTGCGTGGGTGAGGAAGCGCGGCCCCTGCGTGGGTGAAGAATTGCGGCCCCTGCGTGGGTGAGGATGCGCGGCCCCTGCGTGGGTGAGGATGCGCGGCCCCTGCGTCGGTGAGGAAGCGCGGCCCCTGCGTGGGTGAGGAAGGGCGGCCCCTGCGTGGGTGAGGAAGGGCGGCCCTGCGTGGGTGAGGAAGGGCGGCCCTGCGTGGGTGAGGAAGGGCGGCCCCTGCGTGGGTGAGGAAGCGCGGCCCTGCGTGGGTGAGGAAGGGCGGCCCTGCGTGGGTGAGGAAGGGCGGCCCTGCGTGGGTGAGGAAGCGCGGCCCCTGCGTGGGTGAGGAAGGGCGGCCCCTGCGTGGGTGAGGAAGCGCGGCCCCTGCGTGGGTGAGGAAGGGCGGCCCCTGCGTGGGTGAGGACGCGCGGGCCCTGCGTGGGTGAGGACGCGCGGCCCCTGCGTGGGTGAGGAAGGGCGGCCCCTGCGTGGGTGAGGACGCGCGGCCCCTGCGTGGGTGAGGACGCGCGGCCCCTGCGTGGGTGAGGAAGGGCGGCCCCTGCGTGGGTGAGGATGCGCGGCCCCTGCGTGGGTGAGGAAGCGCGGCCCCTGCGTCGGTGAGCAAGCGCGGCCCTGCGTCGGTGAGGTAGCGCGGCCTCTGCGTCGGTGAGGTAGCGCGGCCTCTGCGTCGGTGAGGTAGCGCGGCCTCTGCGTGGGTGAGGAAGCGCGGCCTCTGCGTGGGTGAGGAAGCGCGGCCTCTGCGTGGGTGAGCAAGCGCGGCCCTGCGTGGGTGAGGATGCTCGGCCTCTGCGTGGGTGAGGATGCTCGGCCTCTGCGTGGGTGAGGAAGCGCGGCCTCTGCGTGGGTGAGGAAGCGCGGCCTCTGCGTGGGTGAGGAAGCGCGGCCTCTGCGTGGGTGAGGAAGCGCGGCCTCTGCGTGGGTGAGGAAGCGCGGCCTCTGCGTGGGTGAGGAAGCGCGGCCTCTGCGTGGGTGAGGAAGCGCGGCCTCTGCGTGGGTGAGCAAGCGCGGCCCTGCGTGGGTGAGGATGCTCGGCCTCTGCGTGGGTGAGGAAGCGCGGCCTCTGCGTGGGTGAGGAAACGCGGCCTCTGCGTGGGTGAGGAAGGGCGGGCCCTGCGTGGGTGAGGACGCGCGGGCCCTGCGTGGGTGAGGACGGGCGGGCCCTGCGTGGGTGAGGACGGGCGGCCCCTGCGTGGGTGAGGAAGGGCGGCCCCTGCGTGGGTGAGGAAACGCGGCCCCTGCGTGGGTGAGGAAGCGCGGCCCTGCGTGGGTGAGGATGCGCGGCCCTGCGTGGGTGAGGATGCGCGGCCCTGCGTGGGTGAGGATGCGCGGCCGTGCGTCGGTGAGGATGCTCGGCCTCTGCGTGGGTGAGGAAGCGCGGCCTCTGCGTGGGTGAGGAAGCGCGGCCCTGCGTGGGTGAGGAAGCGCGGCCCTGCGTGCTTGAGGAAGCGCGGCCCTGCGTGGGTGAGGAAGCGCGGCCCTGCGTGGGTGAGGAAGCGCGGCCCTGCGTGGGTGAGGAAGCGCGGCCCTGCGTGGGTGAGGAAGCGCGGCCCTGCGTGGGTTTGGAAGCGCGGCCCTGCGTGGGTTTGGAAGCGCGGCCCTGCGTGGGTGAGGAAGCGCGGCCCCTGCGTCGGTGAGGAAGCGCGGCCCTGCGTGGGTTTGGAAGCGCAGCCCTGCGTGGGTTTGGAAGCGCGGCCCCTGCGTGGGTGAGGAAGCGCGGCCCCTGCGTGGGTGAGGAAGCGCGGCCCTGCGTGGGTGAGGAAGCGCGGCCCTGCGTGGGTGAGGAAGCGCGGCCCCTGCGTGGGTGAGGAAGCGCGGCCCCTGCGTGGGTGAGGAAGCGCGGCCCCTGCGTGGGTGAGGAAGCGCGGCCCTGCGTGGGTTTGGATGCGCGGCCCTGCGTGGGTGAGGAAGCGCGTGGGTGAGGAAGCGCGTGGGTGAGGAAGCGCGGCCCTGCGTGGGTGAGGAAGCGCGGCCCTGCGTGGGTGAGGAAGCGCGGCCCCTGCGTGGGTGAGGACGCGCGGCCCCTGCGTGGGTGAGGACGCGCGGCCCCTGCGTGGGTGAGGAAGGGCGGCCCCTGCGTGGGTGAGGAAGGGCGGCCCCTGCGTGGGTGAGGATGCGCGGCCCCTGCGTGGGTGAGGATGCTCGGCCCCTGCGTGGGTGAGGAAGCGCGGCCTCTGCGTGGGTGAGGAAGCGCGGCCTCTGCGTGGGTGAGGAAGCGCGGCCCCTGCGTGGGTGAAGAATTGCGGCCCCTGCGTGGGTGAGGATGCGCGGCCCCTGCGTGGGTGAGGATGCGCGGCCCCTGCGTCGGTGAGGAAGCGCGGCCCCTGCGTAGGTGAGGAAGGGCGGCCCCTGCGTGGGTGAGGAAGGGCGGCCCCTGCGTGGGTGAGGAAGGGCGGCCCTGCGTCGGTGAGGAAGGGCGGCCCCTGCGTGGGTGAGGAAGCGCGGCCCTGCGTCGGTGAGGAAGGGCGGCCCTGCGTGGGTGAGGAAGCGCGGCCCCTGCGTGGGTGAGGAAGGGCGGCCCCTGCGTGGGTGAGGAAGCGCGGCCCCTGCGTGGGTGAGGAAGGGCGGCCCCTGCGTGGGTGAGGACGCGCGGGCCCTGCGTGGGTGAGGACGCGCGGCCCCTGCGTGGGTGAGGAAGGGCGGCCCCTGCGTGGGTGAGGAAGGGCGGCCCCTGCGTGGGTGAGGATGTGCGGCCCCTGCGTGGGTGAGGATGCTCGGCCCCTGCGTGGGTGAGGAAGCGCGGCCCCTGCGTGGGTGAGGAAGCGCGGCCCCTGCGTGGGTGAGGAAGCGCGGCCCCTGCGTGGGTGAGGAAGCGCGGCCCCTGCGTGGGTGAGGAAGCGCGGCCCCTGCGTGGGTGAGGAAGCGCGGCCCCTGCGTGGGTGAGGAAGCGCGGCCTCTGCGTGGGTGAGGAAGCGCGGCCTCTGCGTGGGTGAGGAAGCGCGGCCCTGCGTGGGTGAGGATGCTCGGCCTCTGCGTGGGTGAGGAAGGGCGGGCCCTGCGTGGGTGAGGACGCGCGGGCCCTGCGTGGGTGAGGACGCGCGGGCCCTGCGTGGGTGAGGACGCGCGGGCCCTGCGTGGGTGAGGACGCGCGGGCCCTGCGTGGGTGAGGACGCGCGGGCCCTGCGTGGGTGAGGACGGGCGGCCCCTGCGTGGGTGAGGAAGGGCGGCCCCTGCGTGGGTGAGGAAACGCGGCCCCTGCGTGGGTGAGGAAGCGCGGCCCTGCGTGGGTGAGGATGCGCGGCCCTGCGTGGGTGAGGATGCGCGGCCCTGCGTGGGTGAGGATGCGCGGCCGTGCGTCGGTGAGGATGCTCGGCCTCTGCGTGGGTGAGGAAGCGCGGCCTCTGCGTGGGTGAGGAAGCGCGGCCCTGCGTGGGTGAGGAAGCGCGGCCCTGCGTGCTTGAGGAAGCGCGGCCCTGCGTGGGTGAGGAAGCGCGGCCCTGCGTGGGTGAGGAAGCGCGGCCCTGCGTGGGTGAGGAAGCGCGGCCCCTGCGTGGGTGAGGAAGCGCGGCCCTGCGTGGGTTTGGAAGCGCGGCCCCTGCGTGGGTGAGGAAGCGCGGCCCTGCGTGGGTTTGGAAGCGCGGCCCTGCGTGGGTGAGGAAGCGCGGCCCCTGCGTCGGTGAGGAAGCGCGGCCCTGCGTGGGTTTGGAAGCGCGGCCCCTGCGTGGGTGAGGAAGCGCGGCCCCTGCGTGGGTGAGGAAGCGCGGCCCTGCGTGGGTGAGGAAGCGCGGCCCTGCGTGGGTGAGGAAGCGCGGCCCCTGCGTGGGTGAGGAAGCGCGGCCCCTGCGTGGGTGAGGAAGCGCGGCCCCTGCCTGGGTGAGGAAGCGCGGCCCCTGCGTGGGTGAGGAAGCGCGGCCCTGCGTGGGTTTGGATGCGCGGCCCTGCGTGGGTGAGGAAGCGCGTGGGTGAGGAAGCGCGGCCCTGCGTGGGTGAGGAAGCGCGGCCCCTGCGTGGGTGAGGACGCGCGGCCCCTGCGTGGGTGAGGACGCGCGGCCCCTGCGTGGGTGAGGAAGGGCGGCCCCTGCGTGGGTGAGGATGCGCGGCCCCTGCGTGGGTGAGGAAGCGCGGCCCCTGCGTCGGTGAGCAAGCGCGGCCCTGCGTCGGTGAGGTAGCGCGGCCTCTGCGTCGGTGAGGTAGCGCGGCCTCTGCGTGGGTGAGGAAGCGCGGCCTCTGCGTGGGTGAGGAAGCGCGGCCTCTGCGTGGGTGAGGAAGCGTGGCCCTGCGTGGGTGAGGAAGCGCGGCCCTGCGTGCTTGAGGAAGCGTGGCCCTGCGTGGGTGAGGAAGCGCGGCCCCTGCGTGGGTGAGGAAGCGCGGCCCTGCGTGGGTTTGGAAGCGCGGCCCCTGCGTGGGTGAGGAAGCGCGGCCCTGCGTGGGTTTGGAAGCGCGGCCCTGCGTGGGTGAGGAAGCGCGGCCCCTGCGTCGGTGAGGAAGCGCGGCCCTGCGTGGGTTTGGAAGCGCGGCCCTGCGTGGGTTTGGAAGCGCGGCCCCTGCGTGGGTGAGGAAGCGCGGCCCCTGCGTGGATGAGGAAGCGCGGCCCTGCGTGGGTGAGGAAGCGCGGCCCCTGCGTGGATGAGGAAGCGCGGCCCTGCGTGGGTGAGGAAGCGCGGCCCCTGCGTGGGTGAGGAAGCGCGGCCCCTGCGTGGGTGAGGAAGCGCGGCCCTGCGTGGGTTTGGATGCGCGGCCCTGCGTGGGTGAGGAAGCGCGTGGGTGAGGAAGCGCGGCCCTGCGTGCGTGAGGAAGCGCGGCCCTGCGTGGGTGAGGAAGCGCGGCCCTGCGTGGGTGAGGAAGCGCGGCCCTGCGTGGGTGAGGAAGCGCGGCCTCAGCGTGGGTCAGGAAGCGCGGCCACTGCGTGGGTGAGGAAGCGCGGCCCTGCGTGGGTTTGGATGCGCGGCCCTGCGTGGGTGAGGAAGCGCGTGGGTGAGGAAGCGCGGCCCTGCGTGCATGAGGAAGCGCGGCCCTGCGTGGGTGAGGAAGCGCGGCCCTGCGTGGGTTTGGAAGCGCAGCCCTGCGTGGGTTTGGAAGCGCGGCCCCTGCGTGGGTGAGGAAGCGCGGCCCCTGCGTGGATGAGGAAGCGCGGCCCTGCGTGGGTGAGGAAGCGCGGCCCTGCGTGGGTGAGGAAGCGCGGCCCCTGCGTGGGTGAGGAAGCGCGGCCCCTGCGTGGGTGAGGAAGCGCGGCCCCTGCGTGGGTTTGGATGCGCGGCCCTGCGTGGGTGAGGAAGCGCGTGGGTGAGGAAGCGCGGCCCCTGCGTGGGTGAGGACGCGTGGCCCCTGCGTGGGTGAGGAAGGGCGGCCCCTGCGTGGGTGAGGATGCGCGGCCCCTGCGTGGGTGAGGAAGCGCGGCCCCTGCGTCGGTGAGCAAGCGCGGCCCTGCGTCGGTGAGGTAGCGCGGCCTCTGCGTCGGTGAGGTAGCGCGGCCTCTGCGTGGGTGAGGAAGCACGGCCTCTGCGTGGGTGAGGAAGCGCGGCCTCTGCGTGGGTGAGGAAGCGCGGCCCTGCGTGGGTGAGGAAGCGCGGCCCTGCGTGCTTGAGGAAGCGCGGCCCTGCGTGGGTGAGGAAGCGCGGCCCTGCGTGGGTGAGGAAGCGCGGCCCCTGCGTGGGTGAGGAAGCGCGGCCCTGCGTGGGTTTGGAAGCGCGGCCCCTGCGTGGGTGAGGAAGCGCGGCCCTGCGTGGGTTTGGAAGCGCGGCCCTGCGTGGGTGAGGAAGCGCGGCCCCTGCGTCGGTGAGGAAGCGCGGCCCTGCGTGGGTTTGGAAGCGCGGCCCTGCGTGGGTTTGGAAGCGCGGCCCCTGCGTGGGTGAGGAAGCGCGGCCCCTGCGTGGATGAGGAAGCGCGGCCCTGCGTGGGTGAGGAAGCGCGGCCCCTGCGTGGATGAGGAAGCGCGGCCCTGCGTGGGTGAGGAAGCGCGGCCCCTGCGTGGGTGAGGAAGCGCGGCCCCTGCGTGGGTGAGGAAGCGCGGCCCTGCGTGGGTTTGGATGCGCGGCCCTGCGTGGGTGAGGAAGCGCGTGGGTGAGGAAGCGCGGCCCTGCGTGCGTGAGGAAGCGCGGCCCTGCGTGGGTGAGGAAGCGCGGCCCTGCGTGGGTGAGGAAGCGCGGCCCTGCGTGGGTGAGGAAGCGCGGCCTCAGCGTGGGTCAGGAAGCGCGGCCACTGCGTGGGTGAGGAAGCGCGGCCCTGCGTGGGTTTGGATGCGCGGCCCTGCGTGGGTGAGGAAGCGCGTGGGTGAGGAAGCGCGGCCCTGCGTGCATGAGGAAGCGCGGCCCTGCGTGGGTGAGGAAGCGCGGCCCTGCGTGGGTGAGGAAGCGCGGCCCTGCGTGGGTGAGGAAGCGCGGCCTCAGCGTGGGTCAGGAAGCGCAGCTCTTGTTTAGTTTTTTTTTTTTGTATCTTTGCTGTAGCCTTTGCTGTTTATGTTGTCAGCTTTGATTGTAGCTGCCAGTTTCTGTATTAAGCTGGTGCTGACTGCTTCTCAAGGTTTTATCAGTCACAATTCTCAGGTAATCTGCACCACTTTCTTCAGAGCCAAATAACACTATAATAATTTGAGATTGTTTTCAATTGAGTGTGTTGGGGTCCGTGTGGGAGTGTGTGCAGGAGTGTGTGCTGTTGTGCGTGCTGCTGTATGTGTGTGGGAGCATTTGTGGGAGTATATTTAAGTTATACCACGAAATTGAGTCGTGCGTGAGCTGATAGCCGATGAGGCGCTGAGTCGGCTATAAGCCATGTACGATGAGATTGAGTGGAATAACTGTTTTATTCTATCCACATTCACTGGATTTTGACAAACAGAGCATTTTTTATATTTTTATTTTGTGCAAATTCGATAAATAAGAACTTTGTACAAAATGTCTGACAAAATCATTTCTGCTTCGAATGTAAACAAACCGGTGAAATGACAGGAGCAATTTGTGAAAAATGCGGTAGTAATAATTCTTGAAAAAAAAAGATACATTCTTATCTTCAAATACTTTCATTCCATATTTTGTTGCTTTTTTTTTGTTGTACTGTATTTTTCGGGGTTTTGTTTTCAGCAACACACTCCGCCATTTTGTTTTTTTCTACTCATGGTATATGAGCCGACAGCCAATCAGAGCGCACGATTGCTCATATCCAGTGAATGTGGATAGAATAAAACTCTATAG
Organism: Neoarius graeffei; assembly: GCF_027579695.1. NCBI lineage: Eukaryota > Metazoa > Chordata > Actinopteri > Siluriformes > Ariidae > Neoarius > Neoarius graeffei. The sequence goes on from NC_083595.1 coordinate 30,788,129, forward strand.
CTCAGGACCAGTTCATGGCTCATATCTCCTCTCCTTCTGTAGGTACACTGAAGAGGAGGAGAACTCAAGCTGCGAGTTCTCAGCCTCCGCAACAACGTGCAGTCCAGCGCCATCCCAGAGAGAACTATCACATGGGTCAGATGCGCCACTGAGCTCTGCACTCTGCCTTGGTTCTTCCTAGTGCCTACAACAGGAAACACTCCAAAGAGTTAATGAACCAATCAATTAACCACATCCACAGACTTAAAGAACTGACTAAAGGAAACAGATCTCCCACAGCAAACTTCAAACTGCTCTATAAAGCAGTGATGCTGTTCTCATACTGAAGAACGACCGGATGAGGAGAAGAGAAAATCACTGCTTTACGTTCTTATGAGGATAAAATATATATATATATAATTTTTGTTTGTTTGTTTGTTTTCACACCTAATTTTCTTGGGCATCTCTCAGTGCACAGAGTGCTTCAAGGTTCTTGTCTTTCTCCACGTTTAATCCCCCCCACCCATATTTCCCCTAAACACTGCCATCCTGCTCCGAATGACATGACGGGGAAGTGCAGTGGTTCTGTGGTCCAATAAGGCAAGGCAAGGCTGAGCAAGCAAGAGTCCCTTCTGCATAGACTCTTTTGCCAATGTGATTAAAAAATATTATTAAGGAAAAGTGGAAGAATATAAAATGCAAGCTTTTTTAAAGTTCACATTCTCTCTTTCTTTCTTTTTCTTTTCAGTTGTACAGTTTTTAACAAAAATGTTTTTTTTTTCCTAGTGTATCTTATGATTGTGTTTTTTCTTCTGATGAATACAAGTTATTTACTATTTTAATTGACACTCAGGACAAATTACAAAGCCTAAAGCATTGTGTGTATCAGAGGGGTGAATGGAAAATGCCTGATGATTCTTGGTGATGTGGGTTTTTGTTTTTTTTCTTTTCATCTTTTAATCTTGCGCTTGTTCTATGACCAGGATGGAGTCTTCTTCTTCTTCTTCTTTTTGTAAGTTTAATCCTGATCTCATGCACTTGTTGCATTTGATGAGTTGCGTAGTTTAGACTGAGTGAAAATTTTAAAAATCCTTAGAAAGGAAGCAAGAGAGAAAATTTGACTTGTGATTGTGTTACCTTTTGGTGAATGGCCTTATTTCGCATACATTCAGCTGTGAAAGATTGTGAGAAGTGTGTGTGTGGGTTTTTTTTCTCTCCCATGTTGTATTTGGAGTGTCGAGTTCATGCCCGCTACCAGATCCACCACTGTCCGAGATGTTTTACATACAGCTACCTAGAAATTTCCTGGGGCATGACTATCGTCTAAACTTTCGTTGCTCTGAGAGCAGCTGCTAATAGAGAGACCTGTTGGGGAAAATTTTGAAGTTTGGAAACCAAACTAAAGAAAAACTCGAAGGACTTACAGGTCCTAGTTTCTACATGACCACTTTCCATATCAAAACGAATACAGAAAGTTCATTCAGGAAAAAAGCAGGATCTGAAAACCACATGATCATAGTGGAACTGTGTAGATAAAAATGTAGATTTTCACCTATTTATACCCGAGTTGTTGATAAAATCATGGCATCCCTTAAGCCCTGTTCCAGATCCACAGTATTTATGTGGTTGATTTTTGTTAGCCAAAAATAAATTTGTTTGTGGTGTAAAAGTGTGACGTTGTGAGATGAAGCACCGGCTGGGAAACCACGAGCACCTTTTCGGCGTAGAAGGGCTATGAGAATATTTTCTTATTCTGTCCCGTATCTACTGTACACAATGTGTAAAAAATCCGTCACAAATTTCTTCTTTCTGTTACACCACCTGCAGTCTCACCCTTATTCTGTCGCCCATGTGCAGAAGACGGTCTGTAAACACTTTCAGTGCCTGATGAGCAGCAGGACAAATCTGTGCCAGCCTCTTTACAGGGTCATATACAGTACACATCTGCTGCGTTGATTTGATTTTCTGAGATGTTCATTTGCGAAGAAAACGCTCCGCTCAGAGAGGGCAGACTGTCAGGCAGTAATTAAAGCAGCGCTAATTTTACTGCCTTTTTTTTTTTTTAAATATTCTTCATTTTTCTCTTGCTGCTGCAGACCTTGTGTACCAAAACAAAATTACATTATATTCCGTCCGTAATAAAACATTGCAGTACAAATTTAAAACAAATTACAAGATAATCTAATAAAACTCTTTCCCTTGTTGGAGCATCTGTTGGTTCATATAACACATTTGAAAACTGTAGCTAATGCTTTTCCTGATTTGGAGCTTTCTTGAAAAGAGCAGTGGAGCAGCTCAGTCAGAGATCCAGCGCCTCAAAGCATGTTTTTCTTTTTATTTATTAGTGAACAGGTTACTTCAAGTCATGCCATCCATCTGTCATTAGGAAAGTGAGGTATTCCCTTATTCTACTCAAGTGTTGTTCTGCCGAGCAGTGGTTGGCGGTAGTGTTTTGCTTGAATTTCGAGGCCCAGATGTGACCGAATCATTCTTGTTCTTCTGTGGTAAAGTGGTGTAGTTGGGGTTTTCAGGGCAGGGAAGACTTTTTAATTCAAACGTCTTTCTTTTTTTTTTTTTTTTCAGGTCTTGCTTTAAACATACAAGAGGAATGTGCACTGATACGGATGCAAAATGTGTGGAATTTGAAAGATTGAGAAATGTCTAATACTACTGTTTGATTTTAATGGCCGCTGTGTTTTATACAGTACCCGATCTCTTGTTTTTCTTTTTCATAATTCTGATTATTTTTTCCCTTTTCCTTTTATTTGCGCTCAATTTGAAAACTTTTTACTAAAAATGCAAAAAGTATTGTGCAAAGATATGTAATTTTTTGAAGTACTTGAAATGCGTTAATAAAAATAGATTTGGTCAATTTCTCAGTACACAGTTTATTCACATTAATAAAAACAGACTTGAAAAACATTTCCGCGCAGTGTTTCTTCATACCGCTGTGTGTTAACAGCAGGTACATTCATTCCTCATGGCATTTGTCTGGAAATGCTGTCTATGTTCGTGTGGCTCCTGGCTGTAGAGTTGATCACAGGGCATCTAAATTCCTTCACAGTATCGAGGGAATGCCACCAAAGGAAACTCACATTAGCCACTGCAAAGTGCAAAAGCACTTTTATAAGGTGGTCTGTTCATTTCTCCTTACACACCCTCACAGACTGTAGTAATCAGGTTGTAACGTACAACAATATTGCAGAAAACTTAATCATACGCCTTGGTGTTTGTCACAATACTGGTAAAGAAAAAAATACAAATGTGTGTTTTTGTTTTTTTCCTCCTGAGCACAGTTCAAATTTGAATTTTCTAAGAAGGCTAAATTATAAACGTGCTACATACAAGTACATCTCAAACAATTAGAATTTTTTTTTGTAATTTAATTCAAAAAGGTAAAGTTTCATATATTCTATATTCATTACACATAAAGTGAAATATTTCAAGCCTTTTTTGTTTTAATTTTGATGATTATGCTTTATAGCTCATGAAAATCAGAAATCCAGTATCTCAGATTATTAGAATATTTCCTAAGATCAATCAAAAAAGGATTTACGATACTGAAATGTTCATCTTCTGAAAAGTATGTTCATTTATACACTCAATACTTGGTTGGGGCTCCTTTACCACAAATTACTGCATCAATGCAGCGTGGCATGAAGGTGATCAGCCTGTGGCACTGCTAAGGTGTTATTGTGTTACTGAAGCCCAGGTTGCTTTGATTGCGACCTTCAGCTTGTCTGTATTGTTGGGTCTGGTGTTTCTCATGTAGGGACAGCCACAGTCCCCGTCTAGAACTACAAATCCCATCAACTAACTTCCGCAATGACCTACGTCACGGCATCCATGATTACGTCATGTCACGTGACCAACTCTATAAGTGACCCGGTCATCCTCAACTCACTCTCTCTGCCTGTGGATCTTCGCATCATACAGACGTATAGAGATACTCCCCGCTCATCGGACAATCCGAAAATCACGACATTTGCCTTGCAAGAAAGAAGACTCAGCGCGCTTTTGCATATACCACTGGCCACGGTAAAGAGTACCTAAGTTGCACCGTCTCACTCAATTGAGTTACAACCGGTTTATTTGTTTTTTATAAGTAACATTACGACTGCAGCCCAAGCAGTTAATTAAAAGTTAGAAGCGACCGGATTCCTTCTGACTTAATCGCTGTGCACATGATCGGTCAGAGACTTTTCCTCACGAACGACGAAGCTTCAGATCAGGAATTCTCTGTGCCTTTACAGAAGCGACCCACGAACCTTCTGCGGACCTCCGCAAGCACCCGAAACTCCGCGAAACTTCGGGACATCTCTGCATAGAAGCAAGATACTGGAAGTAAGGCTGGCATTTGGGCAAACTAGTCTTAGGAATTAGCTTTATGAAGTGGTGTGAATTTAAACTCAGAAACGGTTTAATTGTGCATACTGTAGACACTTAGAGTGTCGAGTTGATCATTGTGTTCTACATTGTTCTCTCTCCGTTGTTTTCATAGATAGGTTGTTGCATGCTCTTCTCTAACATCCCTTAATTTCATTATTACACACATTTTGACCTCATCAAGATTTCAGTGGATTTGGTAATGTTATAGGGTAGTGGAATTAGCAACCACGACGAATTCCTTTGTCTCAAGAAAACCACGAGGTGATTTTCCCTTCCCCCCCAACACCTTAGATAACATTCCAATCTCAGATTTATTTACAGCGCACCTCCCGCGCGCATACTCAACATCTCCCCCTCTCATAGACACACACACACACAGACACAGACACACACGCTCATCGAGTACTACCTCACTGTTTGTGCCTTGTATATATATTGCTGCTGACCATATTGAATGTATTCAACTGCTATTACCCATTTAGTATCATTGTTATAATAAATTCAATTATTCTGTTAAACTGTGCTTGTCTGTTTTTTGCTGCTGTATTCTTGAAGTCACACAATCTCAAAGAACTCCAAATTGCTTTCACCCAAGTGTATATGAATGCTATTGGCTGTAGTGTCTATGTAATACGGTAAGTCAGGGGTTTTCAAAGTGTGGGAGAGTGAGCCCCCCCTCAGAGAGCAAATAAACAACAGCGCCCCCCTTACAATTTTTGTTGTTGCTATACTTAATGTTCCATTCATATTTAAAAAAAGAATGGTTGTTGTACACATTATTTTTTTCTTTTTCACATTTTAAACATCTGTGCTTTTTAAAACATCTTGTTTTACACATTTTAAACCTCTCATAGCATCGTTAGCTAGCACCTCTTGGCAGACAACACACTGTGGCAGTGGAGCATCTTCAGATCCAGTCCATGAAAATCCAGACTTTAGATAATCGTGGTCATACTTCCTTCTTTTTTCAGTCCCCCCAGGATTCCGCGGGCCTTTTTTGTGATTGTTGCGGGCTAAAATGTCTGATGTTGCGGAGGGGGGGTTCCAAAAAATTGCGATGAAAGTTGCGGTGTTTTTTAGGTTTTTGTTGCGATTACATTGCGGGAGGAAGTGAAAGTTGCGAGAAATTGTTGCGATTTTCTCTTTTTGTGATTAAAATTGAGTGATATGTTAAATATTAAGTTATTACTGAAAAACTATTGATTAAAAAACAAAGACACTAAGAAATGGTCCTATAAACAACTTTACCAATATAAAAGATTACCAGGACTACAAAAATGCAGAAAAATAGGCTTTACTTATCCAACTGCACCTCTCTCTCATCTCTCATTATCTCTAGCCGCTTTATCCTTCTACAGGGTCGCAGGCAAGCTGGAGCCTATCCCAGCTGACTACGGGCGAAAGGCGGGGTACACCCTGGACAAGTCGCCAGGTCATCACAGGGCTGACACATAGACACAGACAACCATTCACACTCACATTCACACCTACGGTCAATTTAGAGTCACCAGTTAGCCTAACCTGCATGTCTTTGGACTGTGGGGGAAACCGGAGCACCCGGAGGAAACCCACGCGGACACGGGGAGAACATGCAAACTCCACACAGAAAGGCCCTCGCCAGCCCCGGGGCTCGAACCCAGGACCTTCTTGCTGTGAGGCGACAGCGCTAACCACTACACCACCGTGCCGCCCCCAACTGCACCTGTTGGTTCAAAAGTTAAAGTGCAGAGAACCTCACAGCACAACATGAAGTTACCTTAAAATATAAATGCCTCAGCTTTCATGTAAGAAAAAAAAACTATTAATACTAGTACTGTGTGCAGGCAGTCTCTCCTGAAGACTAAATTAAACAATAATTATAAACTAATAAAATAAATGGCTCAGGCTTCATAGAAGAAAAAAAAAACAATTTGAACAGAATCTCACAGTATGATGCTGAAGCTGCCTAAACAATGGAAAAATAAAATACCATTTTGGCAAAAATGTTGGCATCCATTAATTTCTTGTATTAAGTAAAAAAATAAAAAATAAAGTGCACACAGTCCTTCACTGTAAACATACACTTTCAGCAACAGAATTTAAGCCTACATAAACACTGACTCGCACATCATGCAATGTTGCCAGATACTGCTGACGTTTTCCAGTCCAAAATATATTCAAAACCCGCCAAAATGCACTTGAAACCGCCAATCTGGCAACACTGCGCACATGCTGCTTCTCTTGAACATAGACATCCGGAAGTAAGGCGGAAGGTAGTTTGTCGACGTCACCTCAAGACGATGCCAACGATTGGTCAAATTTGCGGGAAAGTTGCGGTGATTGGATATAATTGCAACACCGCCCTGAATTCGCGGGGATTGGTTGAATTTGCGCTGAAGTTGCAAATCGCAACATCCTGGAGGCTCTGTTTTTTTGCTTGGCCGTCTCCTCACTCCCTGTAGCTTTAGGTACTAAAAATTGATCCATTTTGTCTCTCACATTGCGCCCCCCCCGAAGAACTCTGGTGCCCCCCAGGGGGGGTGCGCCCCACACTTTGAAAAGCCCTGCGGTAAGTAATACATTATTGCTGCATCAGTAGTGATCATAATAATTTGGAATATACCATAATTTAGCTATTTGGTAATTTATTATTAAACACCAAAATTAATGGTATTATTAATGAGACTGATTTAATGAGACTGATCACTTAAGACCAATTGCACCCACACTCATCTTCCTCTTAAAAACATCCTATAGATTTTCTACAGCGTTCAGGTCAAGTGAGTTGGCTGGCCAATCAAGCACAGTAATATCATGGTCAGCAAAACATTTGGGAGTAGTTTTGGCACTGTGCGCAGGTGCTAAGTCCTGCTGGAAAAGGAAATCACCATCTCCATAAAGCTTGTCAGCAGATGGAAGCATGAAGTGCTCTAAAATCTCCTGGCCAATGGCTGCATTGACTTTGGACTTGATAAAACACAGTGGACCAACAGCAGCAGATGACACGGCACCCCAAATCATCACCGACTGTGAAAACTTCACACTGGACTTCAAACACCTTGGATTCTGTGCCTCCCCACTCTTCCTCCAGACTCTAGGACCTTGATTTCCAAATGAAAATCAAAATTTACTTTCATTTGAAAGGAGGACTTTGGACCACTGAGCAGCAGTCCAGTTCTTTCTCTCCTTAGCTCAGGTAAGACACTTCAGACGTTGTCTCTGGTTCAGGAGTGGCTTGATATGAGGAACGCGACAGTTGTAGCCCCTTTCCTGAAGACGTCTGTGCGTTATGGCTCTTGATACACTGACATCAGCTTCAGTCCACTCTTTGTGAAGCTCTCCTAAGTTCTTGAATCGACTTTTCTTGACAATCCTCTCAAGGCTGCAGTCATCCCTGTTGCTTGTGCACCTTTTCCAGCCAGCCTTTTCAGCAATGACCTTCTGTGGCTTATCCGCCTTGTGGAGGGTGTCCATGATTGTCTTCGGGACAACTGTCAAGTCAGCAGTCTTTCCCATGATTGTAGTTGTGTGAACTGAACTAGACCGAGAGATACACTGTATTTATTATACTGTTTTACTCAAACTCACAATGAAATATTTTCATATTTTGAGATGTGTTTTAATTATTTTGCACTGTAGGTCATAATTACCAAAATTAAAAATAGAAAAATGCTTGAAACATTTTAGTTTACGTGTAATGAATCTAGAGTAGATTGAATTTTCACTTTTTTACATAACTGATGGAAAATATTGAACTTTTTTGTGATATTCGATTTGCTTGAGATGCACTAGTAGATGTAACCTGTTGATATTTTTAACAGATTACAACATTTAGGTTACATACACTGTATATAACCAAACTATTTATTCATTCATTCATTTTAGTTGATCTTCACTTTTTGTGAAAATTGTTACTACATTTTTCTGTTCAAAGATACTGCTACAAGGCATGAAAGTGCTGTGTTAACTGGAATTTTCACTGCGTTATGTTGAATGGTGTCCAGTGAGGTAGAGAATTAGTCTGGCTGGTGGATGACTGCCTCTGAAATGTCCTGTTTCTGGAGCTTTTTTTCCCCCTCTTTTTTCTTAAACTGCTGAAATGCTGAACCGTTCTGGCTTCTCCATATCTCCCTTTTTATCAAAGGTAATTATAGCTGTTATTTGTAGATACAGGACCCTGAATAGGTAATTAACTGGACTGCTTCGTGTTTATTGATTTATCTGCTCAGGGAAATCCAACAAGATTATGACTAACGTCTTGTTCAAATGCATCCATGGACCAGTCGTTTTTCCAAAAAGGATTGCATTTGTTGAATAATCAGTTTAATGGCGCATTAAGTTTTTACAAACCATTTACACACATAATTACAAAATCAGGCTTGCCTTATGGATGAACAAAAAGCAATCAACATCAAACTTTGTCCATATTACAAAGGATTATGTTGAAAATTAGTTGCATACTAATTAAAATGGTGGCTTTCCTTCTCTGAATTTCCCCACTCAAGAACGCACTCAACTGTGAAAGCAAGAAAAATGGAAGATCACCTGACTCTTAGCAATAGATTGGCATCTATGCCTATAACCTACAACTATATCAAACTATTAATCTTAATAGGCTAAACAGAAATATTTGCAAGAATTAAATGCAAGTTCAAAAGCCTTCTGGAAAAAACTTGGGCAGGGTTTGCATAAAATGGAAATTTCAGCCGTATCATTATTGCAAGATACTGAAAAACTACATGAGCAGAATGTGAAATAATCAGCGGTCAGATTTCCCATGTTCAAACGATTAAATAAACCGCAAGGGGAAGGAGGGAATGTCATTCTCACATCCTCACCTGGGGTTACTTTCTGAAGTGGCATGGAAAAGTAGAAGAAGGTTTTTAAAACAAGGATGAATGATGGCTTGGAAAGTAGACCATGAAATAGCGTGTAGTACTTCGAGTTGTTCTGCATCAGCAGGCAGCCTGAGCAGGATAACTAATGACAACAGCAAAGCCAACAAATGAAATGTCCCGACAGCCAGAAGCAGTTAACTTTCCAATAAGAAAGATTGATAAAAATCCATTCATGGATTGAATGCTTTTAATCCATAGCTATTGTGTACAGTGTGGTCCTAGTTAACCTTCTAGTTCATGCCATATTTTATTTTGTATACCCCCCCCCCCCCCCCTTTGTTTATAGCCCCCTTTTTTGGCACTTGATGTACTTGGACCACAATAGAAATAAGTGTTTACACTTTATTGTGGTATCCATTGTAGGGTGCTATTGGTCTTAAGTGATCAATCTCATTGAATCATACCATTGAATCAGTCTCATTGAATCATACCATTAATTTTGGTGTTTAATAATAAATTACCAAACAGCTAGATTATGGTATATTCCAAATTATTATGACCACTACTGATGCAGCAATAATATATATCACTTACCGTAGTACATAAACATTACAGCCAATAGCACACTGAAGGCAATTTGGAGGTCTTTTGAGATTGTGTGACTTCGAGGATATATCAGCAACGAATAAACACACAGTTTCACAATAAATTGAATTTATTATAACAATGATAAAAATGAATAATAGCAGTTGAAATATTCAAATGGTCATCAGTGATGTGTGTGTGTGTGTGCGTGCGCGCGAGGGGAGAGAGAGAAAAAGGGTATGTGTGTGTGGGGGGAGGAGGATGACACCCGACCTCGTGGTGGAGACAAAAGGATTAGCCCTGTTGCTAATGAGACAAAATAATTAGCTGTGGTAGCTAACTCCACTAGCTTTTAACATTACTAAATCCACTGAAATCTTGATGAGGTCAAAATATGTGTAATAATGAAATTAAAAGTGTTAGGAAGGATAGAGAAAGCATACAACAGCCTATCTATTAAAAACAACTGAGAGAGCAATGTAGAACACAAGATCAGTGTGCACAATTAAACAATTCCTGAGTTTAAATTCACACTACTTCATAAAGCTAATTCCTAAGACTAGTTTTGCCCAAAATGCCAGTCTTACTTCAGTATCTTGCTGCTATGCAAGATTATAGAGATGTTCTGAAACTTCTGGAGTTCACAGAGGTTGTGGAGGCTTCCGGGAAAATGCAGAGAATTTCTTGGTCCGAACTTCAGCGTTCGTGAGGAAAAGTCTCTGATCAAACAATGTGCACAGCGATTAAGTCAGAAGGAATCCGGTCGCTTCTAACTTTTAATTAACTGCTTTGGGCGGCAGTCGTAACGTTACTTAAAATGAACACATAAAAACCGGTTGTAACTCAATCTGAGTAAAATAATGCACTTAGGTAGTTTTACTGTGGCCAGTGGTAAATGAAAAGCACGCTGAAATCTTCTTTCTTGCCAGGCAGAAGTCGTGATTTCGGACGGTCCGGAGAGAGTGCCTCTTTTTATGTCTGTTACCGCGTGGTTCACAGAGCCAAAGAGGAAGATGGAAGTGTGGTTGAGTCACTTATGGGCTCATGGAGGAAGTGACGTAGGTGATCCCACCCAGGTGTGACGTAGGTCATCGCGGAAGTTGGTTGATGGGATCTGTAGTTCTTAGACGGGCTGTAGCGCTGTACCTACACCATGTATTTTAATGTACACTATCATCATCATCATAGTTTTCCGGCCTTGGGGCACTACTGAATGGATGGAGGTGGAAATCTGACATCCATCAGTCACAGGAGGGCTGCCTTTTCCATCATGGCTTTTCTTGCCTGTTGGGCGTCAACCCCCAGTAGCTTTTCAACAGTCGTCCATATGCTCCTAGACATTCTTACATCAAAGAGTGCCTGTTTTTGCAGGGCATCATTGTCAAGTCGGCAGATATGGCCAATATACTTCAAATGTTGGCGGTAGCAAAACTTGTGGATAGGTAGCTGTTGGTGATCTCCTGCAGGCGTTGGTTTGAGATTGTAAATCTCCAATCTATCTCTCCTTCAAACTGGACATCACTCTGTTCTTTTCTGCCTGGGACGTTTTTACCATTTTCCTTAAGAAATCATGCCACAAAGTCTCAATCTTATCCAGTTCCTTCTCCATTAGAGGCCATGCTTGGATGCTATATATGGTAGCAGGCAAGACCGCACACATGTGGTCAGAAATGCCACACTTGTAGATAACTGTATTCTATGGTCTGTCAACATGTGTTTAAGCTCATTCCATTTCTGGAAAACAAAAACTATACTTGTATTTTGTGCATTATTTTACTAAATCATCGACATCGTCCATCATTTTCACTGTGGTGCAATAGAGAAGATGTTACATTAGATGTGATTCACTGGAAGCAACACACTGCTCAGTTTAACAATTTGCTTTACTGGTTTGAAAACAAAACTGTGTCAAATTACAATGTATTCTAGGCAGATTTTGCTTCTGAGATCTACATTAGGTCCATCTGTCCATAACCTCTCAGTAGCCCAAGAGCCCAACTAACAACCTTCACTTAAGCTACCAAGTGAGCTAGCTTAATGCCGGGATCAGACTACATGATATTTTTGTCTTTCATGATGATCACAATGTCAGATTAGACCATCATAGTGCCATGAATTCTTGCCTCATATTGGTTGGGAGACTGGAAACACTACAAGTTTGACCATGACCAATCATCATTCATGTCCTCGCATGTCATTGGGCAGGAGGGTCAAGAAACTGTCAAATCAGAAGGAACATCAAGAAACATGTCGTAGGAGATGTCAAGCTATGCAAGAAAATACAAAATACTTTGACATGCTCGACTTTTTGGCAGGGTTTCATGAGACATTCTAGATGCCACATACAGTGGTGCTTGAAAGTTTGTGAACCCTTTAGAATTTTCTATATTTCTGCATAAATATGACCTAAAACATCATCAGATATTCACACAAGTTCTAAAAGTAGATAAAGAGAACCCAGTTAAACAAATGTGACAAAAATATTATACTTGGTCATTTATTTATTGAGGAAAATGATTCAATATTACATATCTGCAAGTGGCAAAAGTATGTGAACCTCTAGGATTAGCAGTTAATTTGAAGGTGAAGTTAGAGTCAGGTGTTTTCAATCAATGGGATGACAATCAGGTGTGAGTGAGCACCCTGTTTTATTTAAAGAGCAGGGATCTATCAAAGTCTGATCTTCACAACACATGTTTGTGGAAGTGCATCATGGCACGAACAAAGCAGATTTCTGAGGATCTCAGAAAAAGCGTTGTTGATGCTTATCAGGCTGGAAAAGGTTACAAAACCATCTCTAAAGGGTTTGGACCCCTCCAATCCACAGTCAGACAGATTGTGTACAAATGGAGGAAATTCAAGACCATTGTTACCCTCCCCAGGAGTGGTCGACCAACAAAGATCACTCCAAGAGCAAGGTGTGTAATAGTCGGTGAGGTCACAAAGGACCCCAGGGGAACTTCTAAGCAACTGAAGGCCTCTCTCACATTGGCTAATGTTAATGTTCATGAGTCCACCATCAGGAGAACACTGAACAACAATGGTGTGCATGGCAGGGTTGCAAGGAGAAAGCCACTGCTCTCCAAAAAGAACATTGCTGCTTGTCTGCAGTTTTCTAAAGATCACGTGGACAAGCCAGAAGGCCATTGGAAAACTGTTTTGTGGACGGATGAGACCAAAATAGAACTTTTTGGTTTAAATGAGAAGTGTTATGTTTGGAGAAAGGAAAACCCTGCATTCCAGCATAAGAACCTTATCCCAGCTGTGAAACATGGTGGTGGTAGTATCATGGTTTGGGCCTGTTTTGCTGCATCTGGGCCAGGATGGCTTGCCATCATTGATGGAACAATGAATTCTGAATTATACCAGCGAATTCTAAAGGAAAATGTCAGAACATCTGTCCATGAACTGAATCTCAAGAGAAGGTGGGTCATGCAGCAAGGCAATAACCCTAAGCACACAAGTTGTTCTATCAAAGAATGATTAAAGAAGAATAAAGTTAATGTCTTAGAATGGCCAAGTCAAAGTCCTGACCTTAATCCAATCGAAATGTTGAGGAAGGACCTGAAGCGAGCGGTTCATGTGAGGAAACCCACCAACATCCCAGAGTTGAAGCTGTTCTGTACGGAGGAATGGGCTAAAATTCCTCCAAGCCGGTGTGCAGGACTGATCAACAGTTACCGCAAACGTTTAGTTGCAGTTATTGCTGCACAAGGGGGTCACACCAGATACTGAAAGCAAAGGTTCACATACTTTTGCCACTCACAGATATGTAATATTGGATCATTTTCCTCAATAAATAAATGACCAAGTATGATATTTTTGTCTCATTTGTTTAACTGGGTTCTCTTTATCTACTTTTAGGACTTGTGTGAAAATCTGATGATGTTTTAGGTCATATTTATGCAGAAATATAGAAAATTCTCAAGGGTTCACAAACTTTCAAGCACCACTGTAACTCTTCCTTGATTATGTCACACTACAAGGGCCATTTGTCATTCCTGACGTTCATATTCAGGCCAGACTCTGGAAATTTCTCATCAATGAAAACATCGTGTCAAAATCAGGCTGAATTGGTGTAGTCTGATCCTGACATAATGAAAAGGGATCTGGGATCCAAACAAGGGGAAAGTGATGAGTACCAGTCAACAAGAGCAGGTTAAAAACAGTAACTGTAGTTTCAGCTTCCTTGGCATTGGTTAATCTCAGCAAATCCAGTTTTTCCACTCATATTATGATGTCAAACATGCACGAGCAAAACCCCCCTCCGTGCTGTCCTTCACCCTGTGACCTCACACAGTCCTACATTTCCTGCCTTTCATCACAGCGAACAAACAGCTTCTCCTCCGAGGGCTGGATAAACACGCCATCTTCTGTCTGAGCACAAAATGTGGTTCTGTGGAGATTAGGAGAAAAGAACGGTCACAGGGCAAAAGCTAATTAATAATCATAAAAATAATTTGCACTTTATATCGAAAGAAACAAAATTCACTGTGTGGCTGCTCGGATTTTAGTTTCAATCTCTTCTGAGCCCAGAGGTTCTGCTAACTATTCAGTAGTGCATCATGTTATGAACCCAATCCATCTATTTTCACCAGCAAAATCTATTTTAATATCATATGAAGATATTTTCTTTGTCTTTATAATGAATAAACCTAAATATATTTATATAACTTATTAAATTATGATTAAAATATTGATGGAAATGGAATTTTAATAACTTTCCCATTCTGGTGCTGGTGTGTGTGTATGAGTGGAGCTCATAGCTGTAGCTAAATAACACATGGAGATGCTGCAGATTGCAAACAATTTTATATAACTTTGCTAATATTATATGAAAGAAAGAAAGAAAGAAAGAACGAATGAAAGAACACAAGAAGACAGAGTCATCTATATCCCCCGCCCCATATACCAACTATATACCAAGTTTCAAGATATTGTCACATTTTTCAAGTTCTGCTGCAGGAAACCAACCCTACCTCTTTATACTGACCTCAGCAGCCCATGGCATAAACCCACCGGACCTTTGGTCCAGGGGAGCTAAAAATTAAAATCTCACATTTTTCAGTATCAAAAGGCACATATACATTACTTAATCAACACATATACGGACTTTCAAGACCAAACCACTCATAGTTTTCAAATTCTGCTCCGGAAACAAAACCTACCCTTAAGACTAACCTGAGAGACTAAGTCTGAAATTGTTTCCATGGAAACATGAAAAATTTAAATTTCTCAAAATTTCTTAGTATGAAAAGACACATCTACATCACCTTGTTAACATGGATACCAAGTTTCAAATCTATATCATGAATAGTTCTGGATATATGCTCCAGAAACGAACGTTGCTCTTAGAAACTAAGTCAAAATCTATTTTTAATGTAAAAATTTGAAAAATATTTTTTTTCAAAAATCCAAAATAGCAAAAGGCACCAGTTCACATGTTGCTTGATATGTATACAAAAGTTTCATGAAGTAGTTTTAAAGATATGGCCCGTAAATGAAAACATGACCTGATGGACAGAACCCAGATAAAAAGGAAGTTGGAAATTGAGCTCACATTAAATAATACCACAGTTGACCTGAGTATATACAGTACTGTGCAAAAGTCTCAGACACATGCAAAGAAATGCTGTAAAGATGACTCCAAAAAATATGAAATTAAACCTTAAAAGAAAAATACAAGTGTGAATTAAACAGCAATACAGTAAACAAACTCAGTATTTGGTGTGACAACCCTTTGCTTTCTTTTTCTTAAATAGAAGTTTGAGGTACAATGTGTGCAGTTTTATAAGGCATGAATGGGAATTGAACACATGCCCTTCAGTTTACAAGACCAAAACCTTCCCACCTGGCCTGAGCTTTTAAAATCTGCTTTTGGGTTATCTTTCCTGCTTTTTGTCTTTTTTTTGTCATTGCTCTTTTATTTCGATTATCTCTGTTATTCTAAATTTTATATCCATTTATTTCTTGTCCTGTCTTTCATTCCTGTAGCCTGTAAGGTTGAAGGAAAGGAAGAAGGAAAAAAAGGGGTTAAACGGTGGATACTTTGAAGAAACTAAAATATGAAACTTTTTTAGACACTTATCACATAATTCCATATGTATTCCGCGTGTTGTTTTATAGTTTTGATGTCTTCAGTCTTGTTCTGTAGTGTAGAAAATAGTCAGAATACAGAAAAAAACTATGAATGATTGGGGTGTACAAACTTTTGACTGGTACGATATATACTATAAATCACTGATACTGTATAAATCACTTAAGCATTTATCTTGCACTTTAAAAATCCACCTCTTTGTTCATTACACATATCTTGTATTCACTGTCTATGAGCTACTGTCTTGTTATATTGTACAGTCTTTGTGCTGGTCTATCCATTATCCATAAGCGCTTATCCTGTGCAGGGTCACGGGCAAGCTGGAGCCTATCCCAGCTGACTATAGGCGAGTCATAGACAAGTCACCAGATCATCAGAGACAAACAACCATTCACACTCACGGTCAATTTAGAGCCACCAATAAGCCTAACCTGCATGTCTGTGGGGGAAACCAGAGGAAACCCATGCAGACATGGGGAGAACATGCAAACTCCGCACAGAAAGACTCCCATTGGCTTCGAGCCCAGAACCTTCTTGCTACGAGCCGACAGCACTAACCAGGACACCACTGTGCCGCCACTTTGTTTTGGTATAAAAAAGAAAAGGAAATGTGCTGCAAGTTTTATTGAACATTTGACAGAACCAAGCACAGTTCTTCAGGAGCCTTTGTCACACTTACCTCCAATTTTTGCAGCAAAATCACAGCAGACTTCATTAAGTTTATTTATAAAATAAATATCTATAAAATTGGCGGCATGGTGGTGTAGTGGTTAGCGCTGTCACTTCACAGCAAGAAGGTCTGGGTTCAAGCCCCGTGGCCGGCGAGGGCCTTTCTGTGCGGAGTTTGCATGTTCTCCCCATGTCTGCATGGGTTTCCTCCGGGTGCTCCGGTTTCCCCCACAGTCCAAAGACATGCAGGTTAGGTTAACTGGTGACTCTAAATTGACCGTAGGTGTGAATGTGAGTGTGAATGGTTGTCTGTGTCTATGTGTCAGCCCTGTGATGACCTGGCGACTTGTCCAGGGTGTACCCCGCCTTTCGCCCGTAGTCAGCTGGGATAGGCTCCAGCTTGCCTGCGACCCTGTAGAACAGGATAAAGCGGCTACAGATAATGAGATGAGAGAGATGAGAGATCTATAAAATTCAAAATTTGTACTGAAAATATAATCTAAGACACTTGTACAGTACTGTACAATACATAAGAGTATATTGTGTTCAGGCGGCATGGTGGTGTAGTGGTTAGCGCTGTCGCCTCACAGCAAGAAGGTCCGGGTTCGAGCCCCGTGGCCAACGAGGGCCTTTCTGTGCGGAGTTTGCATGTTCTCCCCGTGTCCGTGTGGGTTTCCTCCGGGTGCTCCGGTTTCCCCCACAGTCCAAAGACATGCAGGTTAGGTTAACTGGTGACTCTAAATTGACCGTAGGTGTGAATGCGAGTGTGAATTGTTGTCTGTGTCTATGTGTCAGCCCTGTGATGACCTGGTGACTTGTCCAGGGTGTACCCCGCCTTTCACCCGTAGTCAGCTGGGATAGACTCCAGCTTGCCTGCGACCCTGTAGAACAGGATAAAGCGGCTAGAGATAATGAGATGAGATGAGATATTGTGTTCATGAAATCGGCCTATAACACCTGATAGACTGTTATTCACCCTGTGTGTCTTTGAGAGAGAGAGAGAGCTGCCAAAAATCCTCCAACATTTATAATGTGTTAAAATCTTCGTCTGTCAAATGACTGATCATTTTTGGTCTTTATTATTATTTTGGTATTTTTGGAAAAGATTCTCCCTACACCATGTCGTCAGTATCTGAGCCTTGTGTTGAGATAAACGCTAAGGGATAAGTAGGGGCTTGGCGTGTCCATTAGGGGGCGCTGTCTGAAAGGATCTGAACAGTCTCTCCTACCTTGTTACACATTACACAAACAGACTTGTCATTCTCTCCATGTCAGGCATACAAATGTTCATTGTAAGGGTGCCAATAATTTTGAAACCAGTCAATGCTGTGTACTCCCAGTGTTAAAGGAAATCAGCAATATTAATGGCTGGTTAAATAATTGGTCACCTGTAGATGAAAATTCACTTTAATGCACCACTGGGTCATTTTAAAATTCACACACAACGTAGCTTTCCAACATCGTTCCTTCCTTTTCCTTCTGTAGACTCACAGAGTTATTGTGCTTCAGTCGTGTGCATAAGGTCATATGCTACAAGGTTGATGGTTATTGGAGCAAGGACGGATAGTGGTGCTCTGTTCTAAACAATAATTTCCTGAGTGCCAATGCTGCAGAATTGACCCTGTTCATTAATCAAATTTAATTGAAAAACAAATCAAGTGTGTAATTTTAATATAATTTGTTGTGCAGCTCTACACTAACACACACCGATTAGCCACAACATTAAAACCACTGACAAGTGACGTGAATAACACTGATTATTATACATACAGGACACTTTTTCGATGGAATAAAAACGTGTTCTAATCCCTTCTAGCGGGTTTCGTTCATTTGGTTTGATAGCATGCAATAGTACTAGCGTATTGCTTATCCTACGTGTATTACGTCACTCTACCCAATGGAGAATGAGCGTCGAATATGATTTACGATATAGCATGGTTGTTAAGACAATATGACCTCACAAGTCAGAGCTGGTGTGAATATCCAATGGGAAAGTTTTCTGCGGCGCATGCGCGGAAGCATTTCTTTGTTCGTGCCTGCAGTAAACTGTCACAGTGAATTGAAAATGCCATAAGATATGTATTACACGTAAAACTTCTGCATTGGATATTGGTAAGTTACCCCCGTTCTTAACTGTTTGCAAACTCTATAATTGTTCCAATGAATGTGTATGTATAATAATAATAATAATAATAATGGCTTTTTTTGTGGTGTATCAGATATATTCCATTCAGCAAGCATGATATTGAATTCGTCTTCCACTAAAAATTTTCCACAGTACTGTAAATTTCTCATAAATGCTAATGTTAGCTACATTCGTCTTTGACTCGTTCAATATCATGCTAGCTGAATGGAATATATCTGATATACAGTACCGTACCACTCAGGGCCAACCAATAGTATTTAAATATTATACATACAGGACATATTTTCCATGGAATAAAAACATGTATTCTATTCCCTTCTAGTGGGTTTACTGATGCCATACAATATTGTTATCATATCACTTATCCTCCATGTATTACACCACTCTCCTCAATGGAGAATAAGTGTAAAATATTGTTATAATATTGCATGTTGTCAAGACAACATGATGTCACACTTCGGAGCTCATGCGAAGATCCATTGACAAAACTTTTCTGCTGTGTATTCGCACAGTCATTTCTTTGTCAGCCAGGAAAGAGAGAAGACGGGGCTAATCCAGTGCTAGGCTTAAGCACTTAATAAATAAACTGAAACTAAAGACGTGTTGAACACCCGAAAGGCTACCAAAACTTCATTATATATTCTTCACGCATATTTACAAGAGAAAAACATACCAACAGACATAAAAAAACTGGAAAAGAGACACACTGGAGATGTAAAACTTCCGCACTAGCAAGTGACTGTTAGTCTGGTTAACACCAGACCATATCACAAGTGAAATATGGTCTGGAATCCGCCTACTGAATTTCTCGTAGGGGAGGTGTGGTTTACGATTGTCAACGGCCATTTATTGGACGTTGCGAATGTCTATCATTTGGCGTATACGTAGCCCATGGCCAATCATGGCAGTTGTACCCGGTGACGTAGTTAGAGCGACGAAGAAGACGAAGAGGACTGTAACGCCAAACGCTGTTCTTTTTTTAAAACAAACTTTCGCTCTAAACTATTCAGAACAGTGTCTAAAGCTTGATTGAAAGTTTGGTTCGTATCACTCGCCGCTATGTTAAATGTGATCCGTAAACAGTCCCAAATAAACTACAAGCTTCCGTTTGTCGAGTAGTATGCGTCACCGTCTTTCCACCCCTCCCCACTCTCTGATTGGCTCCCTAACTCAGGCGAGCCTTTAGACCATAGTTTCCATGCTGTCTTTTCAGATCGGAACGATTGTGCAAAGCAGCATGGGATTTCCCAGGCTAAGTGACTGTGACAGTTTGTACACAAACATGGCTGCGAGGTTTGCTTCATTAAAAGTGGAATGTTTAAAGACACCCTGAACACCCAAAAAGCTACTGAAACCTCACTGGATATTCTCCACGCATATTTACAAGAGAAAAACAGACCAACGGACTTCGAAAAACTGGAAAAGAGAGCAATAGCGGAAATATTGTCAAAGTTCTACTTGGAGGTGAGGAAAAGTGACGGAGACTTTTACAAGAGGACTTCACTCATGGACTTCACTCAGCAAAGCCCTTTTGTTTTGAACAACTGCAATGTTACAATTAACTACGACCAAAAGTAACTTTGAACTTGAACTGTCTACCTGGATATAGCTTGTATATAAGTTGGGTTGTTGTTCAGGCTTTTTGGACTTGGACCATTTTTATTGTTAGAACTTTGACTTTGTACATTGGATTAACAGAACATTGAATTACATTCAATCAGAATCAGCATTCAATATTGGTAAGTTACCCCCCTCTTAACTTTTTGTAAAATCTATAATTGTTCCATCAACTGTGTATGTATAATAATAATAATAATAATAATAATAATAATAATAATAATAATAATAATAATAATATTGGCTGGTTTTTTCGTGGTCTATCAGGTATATTCCATTCAGCTACTCGTCTTTGACTCATTCAACATCATGGTAGCTGAATGGAATATATCTGATATACCACTCAACACCAGCCAATATTATTTAATTATTATACATACAGGACACTTTTTCAATGGAATAAAAGTGAACCAGTGACAGGGTTATGGGTGTTGCAGAAAGGCATCAGCACTAACTTTTTCAGCAGTTTGTGCTACAGTCGCTCTTCTGTGGGATTGGACCACATGGGCTAGTCTTTGTGCCCCATGAGAATCAATGAGCCTTTGACACCCATGACCCTGTCGCTGGTTCATTGGTTGTCCTTCCTTGGACCACTTTTGGTAGGTACTAACTACTGCATACCAGGAACACCCCACAAGATGTGCCATTTTGGAGATGTTCAGACCCAGTCATCTCGCCATCACAATTTGGCCCTTGTCAAAGTCACTCAGATCCTTACACTTGCCTATTTTTCCTGCTTCCAATACCTCAACTTCAAGAGCTGATTGTTCTCTTGCTGCCTAATATATCCCACCCCTTGACAGGCGCCACTGTAATGAGATAACCAATGTTATTCACTTCACCTGTCAGTGTTTTTAATATTATAGGTGATTGGTGTAATGTGCTGGTCACTTATTTTTAAATATTCTGTGTTATCTGCTTCTGTTTTATCCCATGTCTGTTTTACCTCTGCTGTGTCTCCCCTGCTTTGACTCGAATCCTGCCAATGGTGATCTGTGGTGCATCTTCCTTCCTCCCCAGTGACATTATGGCCTTCACTTTACTCCACATGTTGGTCCACAGTGGCTCTGTCTCCCAGGCCACATGCATCATCATCAGATCTCCGATGTCGGTGTCCAGGGTGATCAGGAAAGTGTAAGTCTTATTGCCTGAGAGTTCCTTTACTCTGAGAGATGGAGATGGTGTAAAGGGACACATTTGATTAATCTGGAATTTTATGCTTATGTTTCATTGAATTACTGCAGTCTGACTGAAGGATCAGTTTGATGAAAAACCTACAGTTTTCTGTTTCAAACCAAATTTATTTAGTTTAGATTATTTATTTAGGTTTGTTTCTACAGTGCTAAACTAGAGGATATACACGTACAGTACTGTGCAAAAGTCTTAGGTACCCTATTTTTTTCATACCAACTTTGTTATAGATTTCTATTTTATGACTTCTACATTATCGAGTCAGTACAAAAAACATTTTAGAGTCCAAACGTTCGTTTTCCAGCACAAAATTAAATGTTACAGGAAAAAAAAGTCTGTATCTGAGCAGCATATTACATAAGAGAGCACTTTCTCATCTCATTATCTGTAGCCGCTTTATCCTGTTCTACAGGGTCGCAGGCAAGCTGGAGCCTATCCCAGCTGACTACGGGCGAAAGGCGGGGTACACCCTGGACAAGTCGCCAGGTCATCACAGGGCTGACACATAGACACAGACAACCATTCACACTCACATTCACACCTACGGTCAATTTAGAGTCACTAGTTAACCTAACCTGCATGTCTTTGGATGCAGGGGATGCATGTCTGTGGGGGAAACCGGAGCACCTGGAGGAAACCCACGCAGACACGGGGAGAACATGCAAACTCTGCACAGAAAGACCCTCGTCGGCCACGGGGCTCGAACCTGGACCTTCTTGCTGTGAGGCGACAGCGCTAACCACTACACCACCGTACCACCCCAGAGAGCACTTTTCAGATTAAAAAACAAAACATAATGAAGGCTACTGGGTTTTGGTGCAAAATGAAGAAGTGAGTGTGACAGTCAAAGAGTCCAGAAGAACTGTGGCTGGTTCTGCAAGATGCTCAGTAAAACCTACAGCTCATTTCCTTATAAAACTGCACTCACTGTACCTGAGACTATTATTATTATTATCTCATCTCATCTCATTATCTCTAGCCGCTTTATCCTGTTCTACAGGGTCGCAGGCAAGCTGGAGCCTATCCCAGCTGACTACGGGCGAAAGGCGGGGTACACCCTGGACAAGTCGTCAGGTCATCACAGGGCTATTATTATTATTATTATTATTATTATTATTATTCATCTCATCTCATCTCATTATCTCTAGCCGCTTTATCCTTCTACAGGGTCGCAGGCAAGCTGGAGCCTATCCCAGCTGACTACGGGCGAAAGGCGGGGTACACCCTGGACAAGTCGCCAGGTCATCACAGGGCTATTATTATTATTATTATTATTATTATTTAAAGCAAAGGGTCGTCTCACACCAAATATTGACTTTGTTTAATTTATTATGGCTTACTGCTTACTGTTTATAGTCTTTTTTTTAATGTTGAAACTTTTCATTTCATTATTTTTAAGTAATTTTTTATCTACAGCATTTCTTTACTTGTGTCTAAACCTTTTGCACAGGACTGTAAACTTCTCATAAATCCCAATGTTAGCTACAGTGGATATAAAAAGTCTACACACCCCATAAAAATGATAGGTTTTTCTGATGTAAAAAACAGAGACCACGATAAATAATTTCAAAATGTTTCGCACCTTTAATGTGACCTATAACCTGTACAATTCAACTGAAAAACAAACAAATCTGTTGGGGGGGGGGGGGGGGGGGGGACATTAAAAAAAAGAAGGTACAATAAACTGGTTGTATAAGTGTGCACACCCTTAAATTAATACTTTGTTGAAGCACCTTTTGATTTAATTACAGCATTCAGTCTTTTTGGGTTCACACCTGCCATCAATTAAAATGAAACTGATTAACCCCAAATAAAGTTCAGACATTTACTCAGTTGTATCCTCCAGCAAAAGCCAGCGTTCACAGATAGCTTACAAAGCAGCAAAGGGATCTCATTGTTGAAAGGTATCAGTCAGGAGAAGGGTACAAAAACATTTCCACAGCATTAGATATACCATGGAGCACAGTGAAGACAGTCATCAAGAAGTGGAGAAAATATGGGACAACGGTGACATTACCGAGAACTGGACGTCCCTCCAAAATTGATGAAAAGACGAGACGAAAACTGGTCAGGGAGGCTGACAAGAGGCCTACAGCAACACTGAAGGAGCTGCAGGAATTTCTGGCAAGTACTGGTTGTGTACTACATGTGACAACAATCTCCCGTATTCTCCATATGTCTGGATTATGAGGTAGGGTCAAAGAAAAACATCCAGGCCCGGCTAAATTTTGCAAAAAAAAAAAAACATCAGCTTTCCCAAAAGCATGTGGGAAAATGTATTCTGGTCTGATGAAACCAAGGTTGAACTTTTTGGCCACAATTCCAAAAAGTATGTTTGGCGCAAAAACAACACTGCGCATCACCAAAAGAACCCCACACCCACGGTGAAGCATGGTGGTGGCAGCATCATGTTTTGGGGTTCTTTTTCTTCAGCTGGAACAGGGGCTTTAGTCAAGGTGGAGGGAATTACGAACAGTTCTAAATACCAGTCAATTTTGGCCCAAAACCTTCAGGTGTCTGCTAGAAAGCTGAAGATGAAGAGGAATTTCATCTTTCAGCACGACAATGACCCCAAAAAAGTTTTGGAACGGCTCAGCCAGAGCCCAGACCTAAATCCAAATGAAAATCTGTGGGGTGACCTGAAGAGGGCTGTGCACAAGAGATGCCCTCACAATCTGACAGATTTAGAGCACTTTTGCAAGGAAGAGTGGGCAAATATTGCCAAGTCTAGATGTGGCAGGCTGATAGACTCTGACCCAAAAAGACCGAATGCTGTAATTAAATCAAAAGGTGCTTCAACAAAGTTTTAGTTTAAGGGTGTGTACATTTATGCAACCAGCTTATTGTGCATTTTTTATTTTTTATGTTTTTCCCCCTAACAGATTTGTTTGTTTTTAAATTGAATTGTACAGGTTATAGGTCACATTAAAAGTGGGAAAAGTTTTGAAATTATTTATCGTGGTCTCCGTTTTTTTACATCAGAAAAACCTATCATTTTAATGGGGTATGTACACTTTTTATATCCACTGTACATTAACCTTGTAGCTCCAGTGCAAAGCTAAAGAACAAACTTCGAGCACCAAACAAGGGAGTAAAAGGGCAATTACATGCATTTTATTTTCAGACATACTGTTCTTTTAACTCCATTTGCTTTGATCTAAAGCACTAGCCATGGCCCAAAACTGTGATGACGTCTGTTAAGTCGAACATTCCTGATATACAGTACAAACAGTGTGTGACACAACCGGTATGTACATTAGTTATGATCATCACTTACATAAAAGTTACATAAGCAGGCTTGTAAGAAATATAGGC
This sequence comes from Neoarius graeffei, assembly GCF_027579695.1. Lineage (NCBI taxonomy): Eukaryota > Metazoa > Chordata > Actinopteri > Siluriformes > Ariidae > Neoarius > Neoarius graeffei. The sequence continues at coordinate 30,812,934 of NC_083595.1, forward strand.
TTTATGGCTGAAATAAATTGTCTATAAGTTGGACAGGAACTTACAGGGTGATTGGGAGGGTTTCGCTCTCTTCATGAGTGCCGGTGAGTTTGATGGTGAGAGACGGATCAATCTTTTCGTACTGTGTAGAGAGCTGGATCCTGAACTGAAAGTGGTACACTGCAGATGAATGAAAAAGCAAGATGTTAGTGATAACACAGTACATTAACAGTATTTAGGAGAAGCTCTTATCCAGAGCAAAATACAACATTCCCAGAGCAGCCTGGGGGTTAGGTGCCTTGCTCAAGGGCACTCCAGCCAGTCCAGGGAATTGAACCAATGACCATTTGGTCCTAAAGCTACTTCTCTAACCGTTAAGCCAGCTGTTACACAGCAACAACAAAAACAAAACAAAACATGGAATTGTTCATTTTGTGATAGAAACATGAAATTTGGCACACTAGCTCAAGTTGATGTATATAATAATTCTAGATATGGGGGAACTTGATTCATTGTGGTTGCAAGAACAGGTGTTCAGGTCGATGTAACTGTATGAAGACTAATCTTCAGTGTACATTGTTATGCTTCTGTGGCAGGGATTGTAATCAGTAATGACGAGAGGTATTTTTTTCAATGTTTTGATATCACATGATCATATAAATCCATATTAACATCTAAAACTTTGAACTGCAAAAATGTTCTTCTGGCAGCATTTTTATTTACTTAATACTGCATCCCTATGGTGTAGTGGTTCGCACTGTTGCCTCACAGCAAGAAGGTTCTGGGTTCCAGCCCAGCGGCCAACAAGGGCCTTTCTGTGTGGAGTTTGCATGTTCTCCCCGTGTCCGCGTGGGTTTCCTCCGGGTGCTCCGGTTTCCCCTACAGTCCAAAGACATGCAGGTTAGGCTAATTGGTGGCTCTAAATTGACTGTAGGTGTGAATGAGAGTGTGAATGGTTGTTTGTGTCTATGTGTCAGCCCTGTGATGACCTGGCCAGGGTGTACCCCGCTTCTCGCCCATAGTCAGCTGGGATAGGCTCCAGCTTGCCCGTGACCCTGCATAGGATAAGTGGTTATGGATAATGGATGGATGGATATATCCCTATGTCATGTGACTAATCATGTGATATTTTTGAGAACAAGAGATTCTCTGTTTGTGAGGTAGACATTCAATCAGTGTGTCATTTTTTGTAAGCAATCTTATACCTTGAAAACAAAAGAAAATTTGTTTAGCCTCATATTCATGTTGGGTCGATTTTGCACATGCGTATTCCAGGGTTTAGAAGCCGAATTTGAAATGCCCCCATATATATATTGGTTGTTGACTTTAACCCTAACCTTCCGGATATTGGTAAGATTTTGTGGAACAATCTCAGCTTTTTGCATTCCTCTACTTTAATGCAAGAAGTATTTCCGGAGGGTAGTATTATTTCGGCTTTTAGAAGGCCGAAAAATTCTAAGGATATTCTGGCGCCTTCTAAACTCAAGCGTGGTGACACAGAAGTCAATAATCAAGGGCGTGAACAAGGTTGCTTTAGGTGTAGCAAAAAATGCGATTTATGTAATAACTTTTTCGCAGAGTCAAATTTTTTTGTCAGCTCCGTAACCGGAAGGAAATACAAAATTCGCCAACATCTTTCTTGTACTTCCCGCAATACAGTATATTTAGCGACTTGCCGTAAATGTAATCTCCAATATGTTGGCTCTTGTACTACGGAGTTTAAAGTACGTTTTCGTAACCATAAACCTAGTATGAAAAACAACAAAAAAACATGTGAAGTAGCCAAACATTTTAATCAGTCTCCCCATAATTTGAATGATTTTGAATTCATTTGTATACATAGAAACAATAGTTAACGCTGCTCAAGATAGTTTAGACAACGTGCTTCTAAGGTGGGGTTTACATTAGACCGTATCAGCGGATCATCAGATTAACGTTTTTAAAACGATTAGTGTGCACACAGCAACGCCAATACACGATTCGCGTGCACACAGCAACACCAATACACGGATACGCTCGGCTCCACAGGCATCCTGCGCTCCAAATCACTCCGCCCTGAACAGCGAGTGCCCTCTGGAGGGTGCGCACTCCGGCCCTGCGCAGCTCACAGAGCGTGCGAGTGAAGTGCACAAGCAGTGATTCGGGACTGAGCCGCTGTGTGTGTGATCTCAGTGCATATCGGGCATGCGCGTCACTTACCACTTGCAAGTGAAAGGATGGCAAGCCTAAAGACAATCATAACTACACAATGGGCAGTATTTGCATCAGTATTTGCAGTATTTTCATACTTTTATACTCTTTAATGAAAGGTGATACAAGGCGGAAGTCCGCGCTGTTTATCAGCAGTCACGTCACATGACCAACGCCAGCGAATCAGGAAGGTGGATGTCACAGTGACGTTGTCCAATGACGACGCCAGCTAGAGCTCAGCACAGCGTATCCGCGTATTCTCAATGTTTACACAGCACCGGACCAGACACGATCTGGATTGAATACGTGGACCCTGGCGGATTCCCGTTTCCCGGCGTTTCCAGGCGTTTTAATGTAAACGGACAGTGCATCCGCGAAGAAAACGAGACAGATACGGTCTAATGTAAACTTGGCCTAAATAGGGAAGCGTACTGGATGTCGCAATTGTTTACTTTAGCCCCTTATGGGTTAAACAAGTGAAAAGAATATAAATCTAAAAATCGCTTTCTTTTTAATAAATTTTAATAATATTGAATTATTAAATTGTGTAATTAATAGTTTATTTTTTCTTTGTCTTTTATTTTTAAGTGTATAGAATTCACAAATTTGTATATATAAGACCACGCCCATAGCACCATGTTGTTTTTTTGACACTGAAGAAGGCTGAAGGCCGAAACGTTTGTCGAGAATAAATTTTTAATAATGTTCAAAAGTTGGGTGTCAGAGTGAAACTTTTCTATTCTACATTATATATATATATATATATATATATATATATATATATATATATATATATATATACAGTGGTGCTTGAAAGTTTGTGAACCCTTTAGAATTTTCTATATTTCTGCATAAATCTGACCTAAAACATCATCAGATTTTCACACAAGCGAAAAGTAGATAAAGAGAACCCAGTTAAACAAATGAGACAAAAATATTATACTTGGTCATTTATTTATTGAGGAAAATGATCCAATATTACATATCTGTGAGTGGCAAAAGTATGTGAACCTCTAGGATTAGCAGTTAATTTGAAGGTGAAATTAGAGTCAGGTGTTTTCAATCAATGGGATGACAATCAGGTGTGAGTGGGCACCCTGTTTTATTTAAAGAACAGGGATCTATCAAAGTCTGAGCTTCACAACACATGTTTGTGGAAGTGTATCATGGCACGAACAAAGGAGATTTCTGAGGACCTCAGAAAAAGCGTTGTTGATGCTCATCAGGCTGGAAAAGGTTACAAAACCATCTCTAAAGAGTTTGGACTCCACCAATCCACAGTCAGACAGGTTGTGTACAAATGGAGGAAATTCAAGACCATTGTTACCCTCCCCAGGAGTGGTCAACCAACAAAGATCACTCCAAGAGCAAGGTGTGTAATAGTCGGTGAGGTCACAAAGGACCCCAGGGCAACTTCTAAGCAACTGAAGGCCTCTCTCACATTGGCTAATGTTAATGTTCATGAGTCCACCATCAGGAGAACACTGAACAACAATGGTGTGCATGGCAGGGTTGCAAGGAGAAAGCCACTGCTGTCCAAAAAGAACATTGCTGCTCGTCTGCAGTTTGCTAAAGATCATGTGGACAAGCCAGAAGGCTATTGGAAAAATGTTCTGTGGACAGATGAGACCAAAATAGAACTTTTTGGTTTAAATGAGAAGCGTTATGTTTGGAGAAAGGAAAACACTGCATTCCAGCATAAGAACCTTATCCCATCTGTGAAACATGGTGGTGGTAGTATCATGGTTTGGGCCTGTTTTGCTGCATCTGGGCCAGAACGGCTTGCCATCATTGATGGAACAATGAATTCTGAATTATACCAGCGAATTCTAAAGGAAAATGTCAGGACATCTGTCCATGAACTGAATCTCAAGAGAAGGTGGGTCAAGCAGCAAGACAACGACCCCAAGCACACAAGTTGTTCTACCAAAGAATGGCTAAAGAAGAATAAAGTTAATGTTTTGGAATGGCCAAGTCAAAGTTCTGACCTTAATCCAATGGAAATGTTGTGGAAGGACCTGAAGCGAGCAGTTCATGTGAGGAAACTCACCAACATCTCAGAGTTGAAGGTGTTCTATACGGAGGAATGGGCTAAAATTCCTCCAAGCCGGCGTGCAGGACTGATCAACAGTTACCGCAAACGTTTAGTTGCAGTTATTGCTGCACAAGGGGGTCACACCAGATACTGAAAGCAAAGGTTCACATACTTTTGCCACTCACAGATATGTAATATTGGATCATTTTCCTCAATAAATAAATGACCAAGTATAATATTTTTTGTCTCATTTGTTTAACTGGGTTCTCTTTATCTACTTTTAGGACTTGTGCGAAAATCTGATGATGTTTTAGGTCAGATTTATGCAGAAATATAGAAAATTCTAAACGGTTCACAAACTTTCAAGCACCAATGTGTATATATATATATATATATATATATATATATATATATATATATATATATATATATATATAAAATCAGCTTGAGCTAGTGTGCCAAATTTCATGCTTCTATCACAAAGTGAACAATTTCTCACCTTAACAGCCCGACTAATGGCTTCCCCCCATTTAACACCATCATCGTTTCATGCACCAAGTGGAAATTCGCTTAATGATTTCTATTAAACTTCTGTGTTGAATGTTTTACTTGACTTTAAGAATGAGTTTAAAATATTCACTTATTCATGAAGCATTAATTGTGCTGTTATGTCTTAATGAAATATTCAAAACTTTTATCTTGATAACAGTTAATGCTCTACATGTAGGTGATTCTCCTACAGACAGACTTAATTGCAGGGTCATTAAAGGTCCATCTCCACAGTTTATCACCACAATGTAATGTAGCGAAGCTCAGAGACTTATTACCTGGCCACTTATTCGTTTACATTCATTTCTCAGAATCCAGAATTTATGATTACAGTTTGTTTTTCTCACATCAGAGCAGAAAGAGCACACCTATTAGCAGCAAGTAAACCCATCCATGCACATTTATCAGACTGTTTTATCCAAAATAACTTACAGGTGAGGCAGAACCCAGTCCAAGCCCAGGAAAAAGCAGTTAAGGTCAAGGCCCATAGATTTGACCTCAACCTTCCAGACACTAGCACTAAGCTACAAGAGGTGATGATTTAAAACATTTACCCTGTTACAACAGGCTTACATTTGTATGGCATAAGCGAGCGGGTTTTGAGGTACAGCTTCTTGCTGGTGCTTGTGCGGACCTTCTTGATGTCGTAGCCGAGAGTGTTACAACGGTTTTTACGGCAGTCCAGACAGACACCCTTGTTAAATGCTGTGTTGTCTCTGCACTTGTAGGCCATGATCTGTTTGTCTTTGTTCAGCAGAGAGTCAATGAAAAGGTGCACAGCTCGCTCGTGGGCACACTTCACCGTCTGCTTGAAGCCTGCGCACAGACAGACAGGAATAAAATGGGAATAAGGAACTGGTCTTACCTACAGATCTTATTACTCGATGTTTGTCATCACATAGTCTTTCGAGGTTTTAATGCTCACTTATTCAGTGCACTGATGACACAACAATGTTCCTGAAAATGTGATAAAAGTCCAGCTGCTGTTTCTGCACTGGAATTGCCTTCACCCTGTTTTCATTCCCTCACTGCCTGATCGAGACAGCCTGTCCAACACATGACTCGCTGCACATTTCTCTTTGATTAGATATCTTAAGCCGGTTGTCCAGCTCATGCATTTCACATAAAGGCGTCTTTGACAGCCTGCAAGCATGAACTCAGCAGGGTGGACAGCACCATGCTGCATCTGGGATTATTAAGATTTGTGCCTGACAGCTTCTTTTATGCTTGTGAACTTTTTATCCGAGTAAGTTGTCAAATCTTCCTTTTTCATCAGACGAACATGTTGGGAATTCATGGTGTTTCGTTTTAACATGCCAATTTCCTCCAAATCATTAAACTTTAATATAACTCTTCACAAGGCTCTTTTTCACTAAACTATCAATTCAGTCTCTCCACCAATATTCACAAACCCACCCTTTAATCCCTTCCTCTTACTCATCCCGCTCTTTCCCTCTCTCACACTATTGATACTTACCCATAAGGCCATACTGAGACAGATGTGCATACAGGTTTTGAACGTGCAGGTGGCACCCGGGCTGAAAGGATCCTCCATTCGGGTAAAAGTCATAGTGGGCGACGGGTTGTTTGATGCCCACACTGAGCCCCATGTGCTGCTGAGTAAATGTGTGAATGGCATCCACAAACCTGGCATCATCTGGGGAGAGTCTGTCTGTAGAGGACATGCTTTCAAACAGTGGGCCTGCAGGGTCCAGGCCTACACACACACACACACACACACACACACACATTTACCGTATTTAGCACATGCCCTCCAGCTGTACTTGGTTCCTACACTATTTTACAGGAATTTTGTAGGTTGGTCTATAATGCAGCTCAGAAGAGACCTTATTTCATTCCCATGCTGGCAAAATGCACCTTGTCCTTTTCTATCTGACATATAAACGGGCGTATACCTGGCACTCCTAAACGTAGTTTTCAAGGCCAGAAGTCAAAATCCTTCCAGAAACTGACATATCATTTTTATTTATTGTGTAAATTATGTTCTTCATTCCACACTATGCATGAATCACAACCATCATTTATTCATTGGGGCATGGAGCTTTATTTCAGCACTTTCTCATTAAATACTGTCCATCCATCCATCCATCCATCCATCCATCCATCCATTATCTGTAGCCACTTATCCTGTGCAGGGTCATGGGCAAGCCGGATCCTATCCCAGCTGACTATGGGCGAGAGGCGGGGTACACCCTGGACAAGTCGCCAGGTCATCACAGGGCTGACACACAGAGACAAACAACCATTCACACTCACATTCACACCTACAGTCAATTTAGAGCCACCAATTAGCCTAACCTGCATGTCTTTGGACTGTGGGGGAAACCGGAGCACCTGGAGGGAACCCACGGGGAGAACATGCAAACTCCACACAGAAAGGCCCTGTTGGCCACTGGGCTCAAACCCAGAACCCTCTTGCTGTGAGGTGACAGTGCTAACCACTACACCACCGTGCTGCACCATTAAATACTGTATATTATGCAAATTGTTTGTCTCGGTGTGTAAGGTTAAATGGTAAGTAAAGAAGTGAGTCATATTTAGTCGTATTTGGGGATAAATTTGTATATTTATATCTTTAAAATTTATATCTGAAATTTATTTATTTATTTAAAGTGGACTGCTCTCTATTTCCTGACAGGAAAATGGTGGCTTAAACCCTGTCAAGAGATTTTGTTACTTATCATCTGTATGCATCTCATTAACTGGTGTGGTATTGCATTAAGGAGACATGTGATGTGTGTGTGTGTGTGTGTGTGTGTGTGTGTGTGTGTGTGTGTGTGCCAGTTGTAGGGAGTTTAAAGTGTGACTCAGTGGATTTTTACATGGTTTAGCATACTTCACATTCCCACACACAGAGCACTGAATAAAGTAAATAATGCAGTGAGTAATATTCTGTGCCACGTGTCAGTTTTCTGGTGTGTGTGTGTGTGTGTGTGTGTGTGTAACAGTTTAATCATTATTCCAACAATTGCCTTTTTCCTTGTCCAGCACTGTTGCCAGGTCAGGGTCCATGTGGACCCGACTGATCCGCACGTCATTTTAATTGGAGTATAGTTTTACACCAGATGACCTTCCTGCCACAACCCTCCCATTTCTGGGCTCGAGAAACAACCATTCACACACACGGGCAATGTCGAGTAGCCAGTTAGACTAACCATATGTCTGTGGGGGAAACCGGAGCAAACTCACGGAGAACATGCAAACCACACAGAAAGGCCCCCATCAGCCACTGGGCTCGAACCCAGGACCTTCTTGCTGTGCAGCAACAGTGCTAACCACTACACCACCAACAAATTAAACCAAATAAATAAGCGATATCAAATTTGTAAAACGTCTCATTCATAGCCAACATTGCTGGGTTTCACATGACATCACATCCGCCTCATTAGTTATTCAAAACTTTAGCTGGTGGTCTACCAAAGCTCAGTTGACAAAGCGTTTGTACGGAGAAGGTGCATTGCTCGCATGAAAAATGCCTTTTGCTTGCGTTGTTTTAGGTTGTTCGAATCGATCAAACCGTGAAACTGATAAAAGTTTCTTCAGGGTTCCCCGTGAACTAATAAGAAAATGGTGAACGAACACAGGATTTCACAAAAAGGCATTGAGAAAGGTGGCTTTTGAACCTCTCACTGAAATTGAAGGGAGCCGAGTCGAAGCATGCTTGAGTTTGCAAATTACATTTTCACCTCAAATCAAAGTTGTAATTTTTTCCAGAAATGTTCATTGCTGCAGTTAGGTTTGATCACTCATGTTCTGTAGCTAAAAACTGTTAACTGCAGTATCTTTTAATAATTTGCATGATTGGTAGATTTAAGCCTTTTTTCAGTCAAATATCTGCTAACTTAATTTAAATAATCAAGAGTCATCAGGAGACGACGTATCCCCCTGGCCCCCACAGGAAACCCCACTCCAAATTTTCCTAATTTGAATTGGTTGCCATGGAAATACAGAAAAAAAATCACAGAAATCCCAAAATGTCAAAAGGCACAACTTCTCTAGTCACTTAACATAACTGTGAGGTTTCGTGAAAAAAATTCCTGATAGTTTTTGAGTTATGCTCTGGAAACTAAAATGCTTACAGACAAACAGACGGACAGAGTGATAGCTATCTGCCCCCACATTTATATGCTGGGGAGATAAAAAAAAGCATAGTCCTGGTTTATTTGCAAACTATGTTATGATCATTTAAGTTGAAGCTCCTTGAACAAGCTACAACTCATCTCAAATGTCTTTTACTGTACCTTCAAAAGGTTCTGGAAGTTGTAAAGCCTTCATAGTCATATATTAATCTATTTTCTCTCACCAGTGATTCTTCCCAGAATCCTCCCTGATGCAGCTAAGTTCCTTCCAGCGAATCCTGCTACGTGAGCACCCAGACTGTAGCCGATAAGATGGACCTTACTAACAGGAAACTGTGTGACATCCTGGAAATGACAGATACGTATGTAAGCTTATGGTAGCATTCTTATATGATTTAATACAGAGGTGTTCAGAGAAAGTCAGTATATGTTTGTGGTGTATTCTTTAAAATGTACCAGTACTGGTCATGCTTACAACATTAATTGTGCTTTATGTACAACCCTGATTCCAAAAAAGTTGGGACAAAGTAGAAATTGTAAATAAAAACGGAATGCAGTGATGTGGAAGTTTCAAAATTCCATATCTTATTCAGAATAGAACATAGATGACATATCAAATGTTTAAACTGAGAAAATGTATCATTTAAAGAGAAATTAGGTGATTTTTAAATTTCATGACAACAACACATCTCAAAAAAGTTGGGACAAGGCCATGTTTACCACTGTGAGACATCCCCTTTTCTCTTTACAACAGTCTGTAAACGTCTGGGGACTGACGAGACAAGTTGCTCAAGTTTAGGGATAGGAATGTTAACCCATTCTTGTCTAATGTAGGATTCTAGTTGCTCAACTGTCTTAGGTCTTTTTTGTCGTATCTTCCATTTTATGATGCGCCAAATGTTTTCTATGGGTGAAAGATCTGGACTGCAGGCTGGCCAATTCAGTACCCGGACCCTTCTTCTACGCAGCCATGATGCTGTAATTGATGCAGTATGTGGTTTGGCATTGTCATGTTGGAAAATGCAAGGTCTTCCCTGAAAGAGACGTCGTCTGGATGGGAGCATATGTTGCTCTAGAACCTGGATATACCTTTCAGCATTGATGGTGTCTTTCCAGATGTGTAAGCTGCCCATGCCACACACACTAATGCAACCCCATACCATCAGAGATGCAGGCTTCTGAACTGAGCGCTGATAACAACTTGGGTCGTCCTTCTCCTCTTTAGTCCGAATGACACGGCGTCCCTGATTTCCATAAAGAACTTCAAATTTTGATTCGTCTGACCACAGAACAGTTTTCCACTTTGCCACAGTCCATTTTAAATGAGCCTTGGCCCAGAGAAGACATCTGCACTTCTGGATCATGTTTAGATACGGCTTCTTCTTTGAACTATCGAGTTTTAGCTGGCAACGGCGGATGGCACGGTGAATTGTGTTCACAGATAATGTTCTCTGGAAATATTCCTGAGCCCATTTTGTGATTTCCAATACAGAAGCATGCCTGTATGTGATGCAGTGCCGTCTAAGGGCCCGAAGATCACAGGCACCCAGTATGGTTTTCCGGCCTTGACCCTTACGCACAGAGATTCTTCCAGATTCTCTGAATCTTTTGATGATATTATGCACTGTAGATGATGATATGTTCAAACTCTTTGCAATTTTACACTGTCGAACTCCTTTCTGATATTGCTCCACTATTCGTCGGCGCAGAATTAGGGGGATTGGTGATCCTCTTCCCATCTTTACTTCTGAGAGCCGCTGCCACTCCAAGATGCTCTTTTTATACCCAGTCATGTTAATGACCTATTGCCAATTGACCTAATGAGTTGCAATTTGGTCCTCCAGCTGTTCCTTTTTTGTACCTTTAACTTTTCCAGCCTCTTATTGCCCCGTCCCAACTTTTTTGAGATGTGTTGCTGTCATGAAATTTCAAATGAGCCAATATTTGGCATGAAATTCCAAAATGTCTCACTTTCGACATTTGATATGTTGTCTATGTTCTATTGTGAATACAATATCAGTTTTTGAGATTTGTAAATTATTGCATTCCGTTTTTATTTACAATTTGTACTTTGTCCCAACTTTTTTTGGAATCGGGGTTGTATTACTTATAGACAAAAGACGCACATGCTCAGTCCAAAAAAAACCCACTGTAAAAGCACTTTTGTGGACAGTTTTATTCCTTGAATTACCCGCGGAGGCAGAACCACGGGGAGCAGCCATTGCCGGCCGGAAGTGGTGTACAGTCATTGATTCCGGGTTATCGGGTGCGAGTAAACAAGTAGTGTTCTGTGGGTCAAGATTCCCAGTTCCCAGTCAAGTAACTTCAGAACACGTTGAATAATTATAGATCTAATACTTGTAATAGATCTTTATGGCACATATCTATTATTTCATGGCATTATGTGCAAGTAGATTTGGTTGTACTTTGAGGTCGAGAGCTTCACCGGTGAAGATCGACAGGTTTAGAATGAGTAGGCCATGTATTGAGAGAAATATCATCGCAAGTTTTTTTTATCATACAAGCATGATAAACATATTGACAGAAACTTTATAATTTACACTTTCCTGTGTGCCCACTGTCAAATAATATTATAGTTTTTAAATGACCTAAATTAGATGAAACATAAAACATAAAACTTGTCACCTTACTCAGTCACACCGCAGCGTGCACTTCTGCATTCACAAAACAAAAGGGCTTTGCTGAGTGAAGTCTACAGGTGAAGTCCTCTTGTAAAAGTCTCCGTCACTTTTCCTAGCCTCTAAGTAGAACTTTATATTTCCACGATTGTTCTCTTTTCCAGTTTTTCGATGTCTGTTGGTCTGTTTTTCTCTTGTAAATATGCGTGAAGCAGTGGCGGTTCTAGACCAAAATTACTAGGGGGGCCAAGGTGGGGCCAGTGTTTTTTCAGGGGGGCACATACACTACCGTTCAAAAGTTTGGGGTCACTTTGAAATGTCCTTATTTTTGAAAGAAAAGCACTGTTCTTTTCAATGAAGATCACTTTAAACTAATCAGAAATCCACTCTATACATTGCTAATGTGGTAAATGACTATTCTAGCTGCAAATGTCTGGTTTTTGGTGCAATATCTCCATAGGTGTATAGAGGCCCATTTCCAGCAACTATCACTCCAGTGTTCTAATGGTACAATGTGTTTGCTCATTGCCTCAGAAGGCTAATGGATGATTAGAAAACCCTTGTACAATCATGTTAGCACAGCTGAAAACAGTTGAGCTCTTTAGAGAAGCTATAAAACTGACCTTCCTTTGAGCAGATTGAGTTTCTGGAGCATCACATTTGTGGGGTCGATTAAATGCTCAAAATGGCCAGAAAAATGTCTTGACTATATTTTCTATTCATTTTACAACTTATGATGGTAAATAAAAGTGTGACTTTTCATGGAAAACACAAAATTGTCTGGGTGACCCCAAACTTTTGAACGGTAGTGTATAATGACAAAACATGGCAATATTTAAGCATTCAAAATGTTTTGTTTAGTTTATTTAAAACCAAAACAAAATACATTGAGCATAAATACAATGAGATAAACATTGTCTCAATAGCCTAAACATAAAATACATTGTGCTCAATAAACCTTAAAACCATGTTTCTCTTTTTTGTAAAATAAGATTTCTATTTTTGCATACAATGAACCTTTTATCTGTAGAGACACTTTTTAAATTCACAGCATGAATGAATTTTCTTTTTCACAGCATGAGACTTGAATGTACAATCACTATCTTTATCCAAATCACACTGTCATCATCTCAGTGTGATTTTTCACACTGAAATTCAGATCAATTTTCCTTACCTTCGCCTCTTTGCAGTAGCCTAGTCCTTGCAGGGCTGCAGCTGTTATCTCTCACGTCCGAAGTTTACAATTCGTGCTGCTGCTGGTCTTTCTGCTGCAGGTAACAGTGTGCGTGTAGCGCTTTAAGGAGTCCGTGTAGAACACGCTGTCATGTCAGTTCCGATCTTCGAGCCAGCGCACGTCGAAATTAATAAATCTTATTATCTGTTCAGCACAGGGGCCACAACAGGGGCCAGGAGCAATTTTACAGGGGCACTGGCCCCCCCTGGCCCCCGTTTAAAACCGCCTATCGCGTGAAGAATATCCAGTGAAGTTTTGGTAGCCTTTTGGGTCTTCAGCGCGTCTTTCTCTTTCAAAATTCTCTTTAAATCTTCTGCTTTTAATGAAGCAAACCTTGCGGCTATATTTGTGTACAAACTGTCAGTCACTCACTAATGTGGAAGTTTTACATCTCTGACATGTCTCTTTTCCAGTTTTTCGATGTTAGTTGGTGTGTTTTTCACTCTTTCGGTTTTGATTGGTTTCTTTTTCGCGGTGGGAATGCCCACTGTAAACAGGATAAAATCTGTCTGAATCCCATTAGGGATTAGGGAATATAGGGATATATTTGGGCTATTTGGAGTTAAAACTTGTTGCGAGATGGCACGCGGATTTTATGTGCTTCGGATGAGTCATTTTATGATTCGGGACAGTGATTCGGTTCAATCTTGAGAACTGCGATACTGATGATGAATGGTGCCTTTTTTATATTTATTTATTTATTTATTTACACTACCGTTCAAAAGTTTGGGTCACTTTGAAATGTCCTTATTTTTGAAAGAAAAGCACTGTTCTTTTCAATGAAGATCACTTTAAACTAATCAGAAATCCACTCTATACATTGCTAATGTGGTAAATGACTATTCTAGCTGCAAATGTCTGGTTTTTGGTGCAATATCTCCATAGGTGTATAGAGGCCCATTTCCAGCAACTATCACTCCAGTGTTCTAATGGTACAATGTGTTTGCTCATTGCCTCAGAAGGCTAATGGATGATTAGAAAACCCTTGTACAATCATGTTAGCACAGCTGAAAACAGTTGAGCTCTTTAGAGAAGCTATAAAACTGACCTTCCTTTGAGCAGATTGAGTTTCTGGAGCATCACATTTGTGGGGTCGATTAAATGCTCAAAATGGCCAGAAAAATGTCTTGACTATATTTTCTATTCATTTTACAACTTGTGGTGGTAAATAAAAGTGTGACTTTTCATGGAAAACACAAAATTGTCTGGGTGACCCCAAACTTTTGAACGGTAGTGTATTTATTTATTTGACTCGATCCAGCCAAAGATCAGCTCAAGAAAGTGTAAATATTTCTTATGAGCAGATCGGTTAATAATGTGTTATCTTAGACTGGTGTTTGCAACATGGGGTCAGTGACCAGTCCACTGCAGCTCAGACAATCGGACAAACCAACAACTGTGCATCACTACCGGTGCTGGAACAGCCCACGAAGGAGGCAGCATGTCACTGACCATGCCTGACTGTCAGAGCAGTGACTTAAAACTCGCGTGTACTTGACAAGAGCTTATGACAAACGTTACATGACGGAACGACTGGTATCATACGTGATCTTTTGAAATAGCTAGTAATTAAAATTCACTACAAGTACACTTTAAAGCATAAACACCCTGGTTTGTAGGCTTATTTTCTTGGTTGCCTCACCTCAAGCCACGTGAGCAGTCGGGCGATCTCCTGACCCACCAGGCGTGTGTTTTGAGCAGCAATGGGATAGTGTTGCTGTGCCAAGGTCAGCCAGTCACTGACCAGAATATTGATGTCTTTCTGTGTGCTCATAAGTGCAGCGGCCAGATGAGTGACCCAGCTTTCTAGCATTCCATCCGTCTACAGAGACATAAAAACAGGTCAGGCCATTTACTGGCAGCTTGAGCCCAGTTGTCAGCCTTGTGATTGCTGATGTATGCCTATGGGTGTCTGTCTATTGCATTTAGTATTTCTCTTTCTCCCAAACCTGCACATTATGATATGGATGCCACTGCTGTCTACTGAGCAAGAGGCAACATTTGAACAGTGTTTGTACCCCTGAGATAAAGGCTTTATTCATAAGGCAGACAAATGTAGTCAAATTTGGTTTGCATAACTGTGATATTAAAATGTAATATTGGCCTTGGTTTAATTAAAGCTAGGGTAGGCCATTAATTGTTATATTTCTGTAAATTCCTTTTCTTTTTTTTTTTACATCCCAATAGCAATGAATAAAAAAAAATCCATAATTTGTAGCAATCACAGGGCAAAAAAAGCCCGTCCGATCATTTCATTCGGTCTGCATGAAATGATTGGATGGCCAACTTACTTGTCCACCAAGTGGCACTCTGCCTGTGCACTCATTGCACATGGTTGGAGTCTTCCACAAGACTAGAGAGATATATTGCTACACGGCAGTAACACACACACACACACATCACATTATCTCTAGCCGCTTTATCCTTCTACAGGGTCGCAGGCAAGCTGGAGCCTATCCCAGCTGACTACGGGCGAAAGGCGGGGTACACCCTGGACAAGTCGCCAGGTCATCACAGGGCTGACACATAGACACAGACAACCATTCACACTCACATTCACACCTACGGTCAATTTAGAGTCACCAGTTAACCTAACCTGCATGTCTTTGGACTGTGGGGGAAACCGGAGCACCCAGAGGAAACCCACGCGGACACGGGGAGAACATGCAAACTCCACACAGAAAGGCCCTCGCCGGCCCCGGGGCTCGAACCCGGACCTTCTTGCTGTGAGGCGACAGCGCTAACCACTACACCACCGTGCCGCCCCACGGCAGTAACAGAGAACAGCTATACCTACAGTTGCTTGCACTGCTAAACAAAGCAAGAAAAGAAAGACTGAAGTAGAAAAGGCTACGACAAAAAACAGGTTGGATAAAGCAAGAGGTCATACCAGAGTGAACATCAGTATGGCTTTTTAGCCACGCTAACAGCTGAGGAAATAGTTCCTGAATTTCTTTTGGACAAGTAATTATCTGTTTTGCTGTTTTGTTTTGTTTTTGGAGGGGTGTTCTTTTCCTGAGCTATGTAGCCACCATAGCTAGCTGCTTATGTAGCTACCATATATATTAGCCCAAAGCTAATGTTAGCTACACTATAGGTGTAAGCTAGTAGAATATGTAGCTACTGTAAATCCTCTAATATAGGCCGGGGCCTTTATTTCACTCAAGTGCATCTTGGTCCAGGCCATTATTGGAAGGAGGCCAGAATTAGAGGCAGGCCTCTATTTCTATTTGAGCAAAACAGACTACCAGTGGAATGAATAAAAACGAGATTTTGTGTCTATTTGTCAAGTTGATGCTTGGTTGCCTGGTTACCACCAGATCTACCGGTAATCACAATCAGGGGCGCCTGCAGGGTTGAACTGTAAGGTACGCACTAGCGGTGTAATCCCCCCCCCCCAAAAAAAAAAAACGCTTGTGTGCTGCAGTTTCTATGAAGAGTCGATCTATAGGCTTATACACAAAACAACGATAGAACTTTAACTTGAAATTGAACAATAGCCTTCCATGAACACAGGCTGATATTTGAACAACATATGTGAACTACACACGACAATAAACAATAAACTCTTTATAGCCTCGATTAGAATCTAGTGAACTTGCTCAGCACTACCGCACGCACGACTCTGACACACACTGTAGCGCAACGTGGGGTACATAGACTCATTGAAAAACTCCTTGGGTATTTTTCTGAGTTTACCGAAAATCAGAGTAGAAGGAGCCACCCACCCTCTGTCTGGTTTGAAGCGGTTCTGTAGGACATTGAGCTTTACAGAGTCCGGTGCACATTTTAAGGCATCTGGTTGAAGTTTACCTATGTCTGATAAATCTGATGTCAGTGATAGCGGGCTGACTCGTGGCTCATTAGTAAAGCTATCTGATGGCTCATTTGTCAGCAAGGTGGAGCAACCATCTACTTCTGATCGTAAGGGACATGGGGAGATGTAGGTGTTCTTATATGAAATTCACTGGATGTATGGCTAGTTTCAAACTCAGAGGTAGATGAAGGCAATTCCCTCAAAGGAACTGAGCTAGCATCCAGCTGCAGCGTACTGCTGCTAGGTTGCGGAGGAGTGGAAGCTGCCGGTGCCGTGTTACTAGCTGATACTGAAGAGGACTGGCAAGCAGATGACACCCCTGGATCACTGCTTTTGGACTTTTTCGTAAAAGTCTGACACAAGCTCGTTTGTTTCAGGGTTCGTTTACTCATTTTTGACTCGCTTCTCAATAAATTCTTGCACAAGCTCTGACTACTGACGATCGTCTGTCTCCGTTTCTCAAAACTGGAGAGAATCTCAGTGGTGCAAGAAAAGTATATCTGCATTGACCAATGAGCTTTCTTGGTCACGCACACCCTGCCCACTCCTGAAGCACACAAATGCACCGGCACACACACGTCTCTCTCTCTCAAATTATGTTGCATTGCCAAAGCATTCAGGTAACATCTCATCTCATCTCATTATCTCTAGCCGCTTTATCCTTCTACAGGGTCGCAGGCAAGCTGGAGCCTATCCCAGCTGACTACGGGCGAAAGGCGGGGTACACCCTGGACAAGTCGCCAGGTCATCACAGGGCTGACACATAGACACAGACAACCATTCACACTCACATTCACACCTACGGTCAATTTAGAGTCACCAGTTAACCTAACCTGCATGTCTTTGGACTGTGGGGGAAACCGGAGCACCCGGAGGAAACCCACGCGGACACGGGGAGAACATGCAAACTCCACACAGAAAGGCCCTCGCCGGACCCGGGGTTCGAACCCAGGACCTTCTTGCTGTGAGGCGACAGCGCTAACCACTACACCACCGTGCCACCCTATTCAGGTAACAATTATAATAAAAAAAAAATATCTCTCTCCCCAAGGTACGCCTAGTGCGTACGGCCATACGCCTGGCGGCGCCACTGATCACAATTGTCTTTCAAATCGGAACGATTGTGTAAGGCCACTATGATCTCAGAAACATCGTTGGTTATAGCCCCGGCCTGTATTAGAGTCTGGCCATTATTTACCTCCTCCGACAGCGAGACCGGACAATATTAGAGTCCCGGCCAGTAATGGAATACAGGCCAGTATTAGAGGATTTACTGTATGTTTACACACACCTCGCATGTAATCTATTTATGTACGTGTTCGCTGGTGTCTGCATTATAGTTTTGAACAAATGTTGTTTGATTGTATTTATCTTATGCTAGTCTATTGCTGGGTTTCAGTCACGTGACTTTTCTTAACAGTTTTACTGGAAGTGAAATAACTGGTGGTCTAAACGGCTGCTGTAGTGCAAACAACTATCGATAACTTATCAGAGTACGCTCGTAATCTAGAAGCCACTGCTCGCTTTAGATATATTCAGAAGATTGCTATGTGTAATGGAATCGACCCCTACAGTCCGGGAAAGAAGGATTTGTCATACGATCTCGAAAACTACCCTTCAGTCGAGTTCCCCGACATCTCGAACTATCTGGTGTTGCAGACGTCCTTCTACACCGCAAAACAGATGAAAGTGTGGAAGAGTATGGAAGTTTGCAACTTTTTTGTACGTGGCTGGGTAAAGGACCTCGGGATCAAGTCGCTGCCGAATGAATCCTGTATTGTTTTTGCTCATGTAAGTATGTTTTTTTTAAGCTTTTCATTCGCGTCTTTACAATGAAGCGCTGCAAGTTGAAGTGTAAACAAACAACAGTTGGCTTGATTCTCACTTGTGTTGGCTCTTATCTCTCAGGTAAATCATTCACAAAGATCATCAGAAACCCCTTTAAAGACCTGGACCTTGGTTCAACAAGATGGAGAAGAGATCATGGCGCATTGTAACTGTACGGCTGGGGAAGAATTTTGTCGCGACCTTCATGCATATGGACTTTATGAGGAGGAAACAAAGAAACAGCTGGGGACTTCAGCGCTTTGTGACTAAAAAGTATCATAAAATAATGACACATAGCAAGAACAGTACTTGGAAAACACTAAGGCCAGAGCTGAGAGGGAAATACAAACCTTTCACCAAGTGATCACTGCAAACTCGAGCGTGCTTCGACTCGGCTCCCTTCGATTTCAGTGAGAGGTTCAAAAGCCACCTTTCTCAACATCTTTTTGTGAAATCCTGTGTTCATTCACCCTTTTTTATTAGTTCATGGGGAATCCTGAAGAAACTTTTATCAGTTTCACGGTTTGATCGATTCGAACAACCTAAAACAACACAAGCATAAGGCATTTTTCATGCGAGCAATGCACCTTCTCCGTACAAATGCTTTGTCAACTGAGCTTTGGTAGACCACCAGCTAAAGTTTTGAATAACTAATAGGGCAGATGTGATGTCATGTGAAACCCAGCAATATTGGCTATGAATGAGATGTTTTACGAATTTGATATCACTTATTTGGTTTTGTAGTTATGAGAAAGATCATCTCATGGACTCATGCTCCAGCAGTAGTCAGGCAGTGCAAGTTCATGTTTTGGAGGCGTGGTTTTGGAGGCAGGTGGTGGGATTTTTTCAAAACCTAGTTTACTCTTGCTGGTTTATCCAACTTTACTTACCCGACCTTTAAGCACTGAGAAACAGGGTAATCCTTATCATAGACTAAACCAGGCTCATTTTTGCTTTTATAAAGGTTTATGATATTATAATTACATTACAGGCATTTAATAGACACACTGATCCAAAGTGAAATGCAAGATAACCAGAGTAGCCTGGGGTTAGGTGCCTTGCTCAAGGGCACTTCAGCCAGTCTTCCTGGTCCTGGGAATCATACCGTGATCTTTTGGTCCCAAAGCTGCTTCTCTAACCATTAGGCCATGGCTTCCAAGAGAAATGGGATTTAAAAATGCTCTGTTCATTTTGGCCAAAATGTGGTGCCTTAGCTGCCTAATGACAGGAACAGACTCTCAGGACTATAATTAACCCAAAACTGCTGCTTCCTGAATGGATTTCTGTGGCATTAGTTTCATGCATGTTGAATATTCATCCCTGAACACCCCATTTAATACATTACTGGGTGTAATATTTGCAGTACTGAATATTCTGTACTGTGAGTTCCTGTTAGTTGTGCCCTATATTTTCGTCCTGATAATGAAGTCCCATACCGACCAGCCGTGGATGATGATGACCAGCGGGTGGCTGCTATTGAAGCTGCAGGACTGCAGGGTGTGGGCTTGGAAGAGCTCCACAGTGCAGGAGTCCTCTATATCCTTCCCATCCGTATACATCCTGAACATGGATTTAGGCTCATAGTGCATCTTCATGTTCAACCCAAACTCATCGTCTGTAAAAGAGTCAAACAAACACTGATCTAACTGCTTTATAAGGCCATTAATGACAAATGTCGCTCATGCTTTTGTTTTATTTCCTTCCATGTTCATTTCAGATATGAGTGCAATAGTATAATTCAGTATGGAATTATTTTATCCAAATCCACTAAAGAAAAATTGGCAAATCCAAACCTAATCTGCTTCCACGCCAACACTGGATACATAACAAACATCAGACAGACATGGTGACGAAAATCAGTTGGAGATTATCTCTGGTATCTTTGTTGGATACGTGGGGAATCAGTAAACTACTGATATGTGTTCACTCGGCTCTTACAAAAGTCAGTACATTTCTTGATGTTTTGATATTTTAAAATGATTTGATATTTTAAGTCAGCGTGGGTTGTCCTGTATTTTCCCAGCTACTTCAATCAATCCATATGGCAACCATACATGTCGTGTTATGAGTTCTGCTTGTGCAAATATTTCTGTGTAAAGAACAGCGAGTTCTTTTCACTGAATTATGTTGTAATCACTTTTCTACTGAGCTGCCTGCTGGACACAGAGGTGTGTGTGGTGTATATCATTCACCCAGATGAATTGTCAAATGACTTCCAAGTAATTCCTAGTGTTTATATCTGTACGTCTGTGTTTTGAGGAAATTTAATTGATGTTCACATTACTGCATGAAGAGTTTGGTTCCAAAATGCAATAAACACCAAATTTGAAAAATTGAAACTCCCGCAACCAAACCATCATCAGTTATCATATCTTACTCATGCTATATTCAGTTTTCACCAAAACAAAATATCTGCCATTGATTTACACACTGCATTACGGCCTTTCATTCCAAAACGCAACAAGCGCCATCATCGATTTTTCTCAAAACCAGACATATCCATTTGGCCAATCAGAGGCCGCCACTGGCGTTAAGTCTTCTAAGATGGCTGCGCCTATGAAGTAATAAATCGCCTCGTCACTTCTTGCGTTTACTGGACAATTTCACGCTGAATTATGAATAATTTTGATAAAATCTAAAAAAATAAAATAATCTATAAAATAAAATAATCTGTCATGAAAGAACACGGTTAAATGCACTTTAAATAGAAAGGGATATGTAGCATTTTGGGGAAAAATGCTGTGGCGTGGATATGTACCGGTAGCGACTTGACAAAAAATAATTACTTGATTCAGTTAAAAGCTGTTAATTAGTTCTGGATTTCATTTTTGAAGTTTATTATCATTAAGGAGTTAGTTGATAAATTTTAAAACAGGATACAGTGGTTTTCCTTTTATCACTTCCTGTAATCAGAAAAAGTGATTTTTCTCGAAACAATGGAATTGGATATACAGTATAGTGTTTTGGAACCAAGCTCTTCACATGCTTATTAGCGCTAATTTTTGACGTGATTCCGATTCCAAGTGGAATTGATGGACGTGAGTCGGAAAGCTGATTTGTCAGAATTTTTATTCATTTTCTGAATAAACCACTACCACGGTTATCTAATGTGCAATTTCCAAATGAGTTGGTGTGACTCGTGGACTGAACCAACTGTCCTACATTCATGTCCACAGTTGTTAATTTAGTTAGCAATGTAAATTTGAGAATGAGCCCTAATTAAATAACTTCTGGTGAACTGGGACTGTCCTGTTAAAGTGAATGTAAAGCCTCTAAACTCCACTTTTTTTCCTTGCCAATGTCGCTACGGGCTTGCTCATTGGGGATAGATTAGGGATAAAATTGTCTCATGTCTCGGGTCGTTCAGATTCTGTAAAGCTGCTTTGGGACAATGTCTATTGTTAAAAACGCTATACAAACAAACTTGATTTGACTTGACTTGACTTTTTTCCTTGTACAAAGCAACAATCATTATGTTGATTGACCATGTGTTTTCGAACCATAGCTGATCCAAAAGGTCATAAATTAATGGAAAATCAATAAGATCAGCCAATTTTCATGGAATCTGCCAAGACTGAACTGGAAGATCCCGAAGGGGTCCGTGATGTCACACATGTGCAACAGTGGTTAGACCAGTCTTGACCAGTTTTGGAGAGAATTCTGATAGTGATTGGGATTCTTATATGTCAGATGAAGGAGCAGATGGTTACAGGGATATTCTGTAGTAAATGGTTATCTGTTTGCGACCCCAAGACGAGAAACTGCCAGTTCACTCAGTTCACGACAGTCTTCCTCTGTAGCGCACATGAAATGGATAGATAGACAGATTGATAGAGAGAGAGATGTGCAAAAAGCGGTGGTTACCTTTCATCATGTTTTCCTGAACAAAACTAAAAACAAATAGAGTCTTGCAGTATTGCAAACGGAGAGCATTTAACATGCTTCAGTTAATAATGAACGATGATGATTGCGTGTGCGCATTTTTCTTCCTGTTAAAGTGCATCAGATATGATAAGATTGGATGTCACGAGTGTGTAAATGTTGCCCAGAATCCTGTGTCTGGTGCAGTGTGTGTGTGAGATAATAGGAGAATCGACGAACTGTCCAAATGTCAGATCAAATGTCATTTATTAAATAAATGGATTTCTTTTTTGCTCCAGTAATTCCCATGTGGTCGTTCTGGTGGTGATGAACACTTGATGAATCAGATTTATTATTAGTAGGCGACATGAAATCTACCCACTTCGTTTGCACAAACTTCACCCACTGTTACTTTAGATTAGTGTCATTTCTCAGAACTTCATGAACTGAATGTCCTGTTGTATATGGATTTGACCGTCCAAACACAACTGAGCGCTTTCCCATTGTTATTTTTGTAAGATTCCTACAACAATATCCAATTTCAGCGAGTAAACAAGCACGGAGTCAGATGAACCAAAATGACCCAGATAACTGGGGTTCCACATGTGACATCACGCAAGATTTACCCTGGGGCAAGGCTGCCTTTTTCCGGGATCCGGATGCCATGATTTATCAATAGTTTTGTGCTTGATAATAAAATAACAAATAATTAATAATATTTTCCCCCTGTTTTATTAATTCATTTTGGTCGTTACTAATGATGTATATTCATTTTAAAGCATTACTATAAGGCATTACATACACTTTAACTCAATTAGCTTATTTGGCTTGATTCTCTTGATATGCTTTAGCCACTGTGTGTCTTTATTGTGGACTATTCTAAAATGTTTCGTCTTTAATTTTACATTTTTAAATTTTGTGCAATTTTATACTTCCTGCATTCCCGCAGTGGGTGGTGTTGCTGCCTCACAGCTCCAGCTTCCCAGGCTCAATGCTGAGTGAGGGTTCTTCTCTGTGTGGAGTTTTGCATGTTCTTCCTGGATTTGCATGGGTTTCTTCCAGGTTCTCTGATTTCCTTCTACTGTCCAAAAACATGCATGGAGGTGGATTGGCGATGCTAAATTGCCCCTCGATGTGGATGAGTATGTGAATGCATGATGTTCTCGGGATAGGGATCTACTGCAACCCTGACCAGGGCCATTCCTAAAGCAATTCCTGAAGATGAATGAATGTCTGTTCTTCTACAGCAACAGAAGGACACTTTATATCAAAGCCAAATAAACTTCGCCATATAGCTTTCGAGTTGACTCTTAATTCCCAGTGCTTTGACACAAGCTGGTTTTCACTGTGCACAAGCCCCTGATCTCGGATTACTCATCACTTTTATTCACTTCTCCCACCCCAGATCAACTACCAGATATTGTATGGGTCTTAATATCCAGGAATTGCATTGCATAATCTCATCTCATCTCATTATCTCTAGCCGCGTTATCCTGTTCTACAGGGTCGCAGGCAAGCTGGAGCCTATCCCAGCTGACTACAGGCGAAAGGCGGGGTACACCCTGGACAAGTCGCCAGGTCATCACAGGGCTGACACATAGACACAGACAACCATTCACACTCACATTCACACCTACGGTCAATTTAGAGTCACCAGTTAACCTAACCTGCATGTCTTTGGACTGTGGGGGAAACCGGAGCACCCGAAGGAAACCCATGCGGACACGGGGAGAACATGCAAACTCCACACAGAAAGGCCCTCGCCGGTCACGGGGCTCGAACCCGGACCTTCTTGCTGTGAGGCGACAGCGCTAACCACTACACCACCGTGCCACCCCCCATTGCATAATGTATTGCATGAAAACAAGGTCATATTAATAAGTGCTCACCTGCTCTGTTTCCTCTTGCTCTTCTCCCATCACACAGGCATGAGGTAATTAGCAGGAAGGATAACACATTAACCACATGCATTGTGCTCCAATGGACAGCTACCAATGCCAAGTTTCTTCTTAAAACTGAATGGAGTATTATATGTCTATCTATCTAAGTAAACTCGAGCATTTGTCGTTATCTCAGTTATCTCAGGGAAAGAAAAGGGCAGAGGTGGATATGTGTCCAAACTTAATGCAGGAAAGGGCCATTTTATGCAAATGCAGGATTTTCAGGGCTGCAAATGGGAGGGTCCTGGGCGCAAAGGCACTCTGACAGTAACCCACATTACAAAAGCAAGGAGGAATAGAAATGGGAGGGAGAGATAGAACTCGATGCACATTTTCAGTCAGATATTACCTCTCCCTACTGGGAATTGAGTTCTCTACACTAAAGGCAATGATTTACCACTGTGTAGAACAGCCATGCACTTTGTAGGTGACAGCACTACTCATAAGGCTTGCACTGTTATTGAACTGCTGTTTCATAATCAGGTCTGAACTTAAACAACTTCACTGAGATCAATAATCCCAACTGCGCTAGCTTCATTCGTACAGGTACAGAACATACCGTATGTACTCTTACTCAACTGTACAGTACCAGTGAAAAGTAATGGATGCACTTTCTAATGCATTGTTTTTTCTTTATTTGTATTACTGAAAAGTCACTTCATGTCTTAAAGTAATGATAGATGTCATTTCTCTTTAATTAGTTGAGTGGTTCTTGACATAATATGGATTACTACAGTTGTGGAATAGGGCTATTTACTGTATTTTTATTATTTAGTATTTATTGTTTGATTTCGAACGCATTAAGAAAGCAAGAAATTGCATTAACTTTTCACGAGGCACCTGTTAACTGAAAAGCATTCCAGGTGACTCCCTCATGAAGCTGGTTAAGATAATGCCAATAGTGTGCAAAGCGTCATCAAGGTAAGTCAAGTCAAGTTTATTTGTATAGCACTTTTAACAATAAACATTGTCGCAAAGCAGCTTTACAGAATTTGAACGACTTAAAACATGAGCTAATTTTATCCCTAATCTATCCCCAATGAGCAAGCCTGTGGCGATGGTGGCAAGGAAAAACTCCCTCAGATGACATGAGGAAGAAACCTCGAAAGGACCCAGACTCAAAAGGGAACCCATCCTCATTTGGGCAACAACAGACAGCATGACTATAATATTAACAGTTTTAACATGAAGACAGTTTCGTTGATGTTGTAACTCTTCATTGATGGAAACTTGAGTGCAAAACTGTTCATGACAACTGCAGTCCTAAAGTTAGCAAGTCAACTGTAGTCCTCAGCCATAAAAGCATGACTGTAAGAGTCCAGAGCATCCTCCAGGTGTGACTTTCAACTGTCCTCATGGGGCCGTCCTCCACAGGAGCAATGCGATGAGACTCCAACCAGACACAGGGCACCAGAAGAGGTCAGCATCTCGATCCCAGGACCGACATGTAACTCAGAGGGACAGATTTTTTTTGGGGGGGAGAAAACACAGGTTGTTAGGTATGCCCAATGTCACCTGAATAAGTGTAGGCAACAGGTGTCAATGTCTAAAAATAACACAAGTATTAAGTCTGTGTGGTAGGCTCGCAGAGACGAGTCTCTTGACATCAGGCATAACACACAACAATGGCATGTTAATATGTTTAAAAAATATCATGACCTGCTCTGGCTGGATGCTTGATTGGGTGATGGGAGCACACTCCTCAGCAATGAGACAGTTGGAATTATAGATCAGAGTGAGTGCAGGCAGATGCAGATGGGACCCTTAGGGCTGGCCGAGACAATTCAGTTACATTTCACCGGGTCTGGGACATGCGACAGAATGTCAGTCGGCCGATTCCCTGCAGGCTACGAGAGCCAGTCGAGGTCTCCACCCTCTCCACCAAAAGATTTCCTGTTGACTCCATGTAACTCAGAGGGACAGATTTGGGGGGAGGGGGGGAGAGAGACAGTAAACGGTGGCTACTTTGAAGAATCTAAAATATGAAACATATTTTGTTTTTTTTAACACTTTTTTGTTTACCACAAAATTCCATACACGTTCCATATGTTACTTCATAGTTTTGATGTCTTCAGTATTGTTCTGCAATAATAATAAGAAGCACCAGCCTTTATTTGTCACATTCACATTTAAGCACAGTGAAATTTGTCCTCTGCATTTAAACCATTTGAAGCAGTGAACACACACATACTCAAGTGAGCAATGAGCACACACATACCAATTAACCTAACCTGCATATCTTTGGACTGTGGGAGGAAACCCACACAGACAACACACAGACTCCACACAGAAAGGCCCTCGTCAGCCACTGGGATCGAACCCAGAACCTTCTTGCTGTGAGGCAACAGTGCTAACCACTACACCACCCTGCAATGTAAAAAATTGTCAAAATACAGAAAAACCTATGAATGAGTAGGCGTGTACAAACTTGTGACTTCTACTGTATATTACAATAATTGAAGAAACATAGCTTCAAACAAGCTTTTGAGATTTTTAAAAGTATAAGGAAATGTGCAAAAGTCTAAGCCAGGTCTAAGGATACCTCTCAAAATAATCACCATATCTAATATAAGACATAATGAACATAATCGAGAGAATAATCACTATATCGAACAGTAAACACACACACACAAAAAAAATCACATCAAATCATAATGAGTCCTTGCACGTAAATCTGCATACATATTATTTGTCCACGCTGTCATGCAGTTTTCTGAAGAAATTGCATTGATGATTGTTTCAGACAGGCGGTACGGTGGTGTAGTGGTTAGCGCTGTCGCCTCACAGCAAGAAGGTCCTGGGTTCGAGCCCCGGGGCCGGCGAGGGCCTTTCTGTGTGGAGTTTGCATGTTCTCCCCGTGTCCGCGTGGGTTTCCTCCGGGTGCTCCGGTTTCCCCCAAAGACATGCAGGTTAGGTTAACTGGTGACTCTAAATTGACCGTAGGTGTGAATGTGAGAGTGAATGGTTGTCTGTGTCTATGTGTCAGCCCTGTGATGACCTGGCGACTTGTCCAGGGTGTACCCCGCCTTTCGCCCGTAGTCAGCTGGGATAGGCTCCAGCTTGCCTGCGACCCTGTAGAAGGATAAAGCGGCTAGAGATAATGAAATGAGATGAGATTGTTTCAGACTTCTTGGAGAATTTGTGTTTCTGTAGTTGTAGTTTTAGCTCCAAAGACAGAAGCTTACATCCTAGTTTTTTTTTTAATCAGAAGATTGTTCTGATTATAGTCCATTATTTAACATAGTACAAAAATTTCTCTGTAACACTGAATCTAGGGTGTTTTTTGCACGCCATTTGCACAGACCTGTGCATTTGAATAATACAATCATCTGATTTCAGCATGTATCTGAATATTCAAATGACTCAAGGTCAGAAGAAGCCATGCCCTACAGGTTAGAGAAGCAGCTTTGGGACCAAAAGGTGACTGGTTTGATTCCCTGGACCAGCAGGAATGGCTGAAGTGCCCTTGAGCAAGGGACATAACTCCCAGCTGCTCCCCAGGCTGCTCTGGGTATGCTGTATGTCGCTCTGGATAAGAGTGTCTACTAAATACCTGTAATGTAATTGCACAGGCCATGTGCTATTATGTTATTTATTAAATTAAAGCCATGAGACCTGCATTACCAATAATGACATAATTCTGGTCATGTACAGTATAACAATTTTTCTCTTTGTACAAACATAACCAGCTGGAGAAAAGCTGTCCTGGAAGCACTGAATACCACAAACATCACAGCTCAATAAAGGACAGCATCGTGTTCAATTTACAATTATAAACTTGACAAATTTTATGTCAAAATCTGATTTTTTTTACAGTTATCAGATTAATATGTACATATATTTAATAGTGCAAGGGCTTTTTATGGGACAATACAGTGTTAAGCTGTACAGTGGTGCTTGAAAATTTGTGAACCCTTTAGAATTTTCTATATTTCTGCATAAATATGACCTAAAACATCATCAGATTTTCACACACGTCCTAAAAGTAGATAAAGAGAACCCAGTTAAACAAATGAGACAAAAAATATTATACTGGGTCATTTATTTATTGAGGAAAATGATCCTATATTACGTATCTGTGAGTGGCAAAAGTATGTGAACCTTTGCTTTCAGTATCTGGTGTGACCCCCTTGGGCAGCAATAACTGCAACTCAACGTTTGCGGTAACTGTTGATCAGTCCTGCACACCGGCTTGGAGGAATTTTAGCCCATTCCTCCGTACAGAACAGCTTTAACTCTGGGATGTTGGTGGGTTTCATCACACGAACTGCTCGCTTCGGGTCCTTCCACAACATTTTGATTGGATTGAGGTCAGGACTTTGACTTGGCCATTCCAAAACATTAACTTTATTCTTCTTTAACCATTCTTTGGTAGAACGACTTGTGTGCTTGGGGTCGTTGTCTTGCTGCATGACCCACCTTCTCGAGATTCAGATGTTCTGACATTTTCCTTTAGAATTTGCTGGTATAATTCAGAATTCATTGTTCCATCAACGATGGCAAGCTGTCCTGGCCCAGATGCAGCAAAACGGGCCCAAACCATGATACTACCACAGATGGGATAAGGTTCTTATGCTGGAATGCAGTGTTTTCCTTTCTCCAAACATAATGCTTCTCGTTTAAACAAAAAAGTTCTATTTTGGTCTCATCCATCCACAAAACATTTTTCCAATAGCCTTTTGGCTTGTCCACGTGATCTTTAGCAAACTGCAGACGAGCAGCAAAGTTCTTTTTGGAGAGCAGTGGCTTTCTCCTTGCAACCCTGCCATGCACACCATTGCTCAGTGTTTGCCTGATGGTGGACTCATGAACATTAACCAATGTGAGAGAGGTCTTCAGTTGCTTAGAAGTTACCCTGGGGTCCTTTGTGACCTCGCCGACTATTACATGCCTTGCTCTTGGAGTGATCTTTGTTGGTCGACCACTCCTGGGGAGGGTAACAATGGTCTTGAATTTCCTCCATTTGTAGACAATTTGTCTGACTGTGGATTGGTGGAGTCCAAACAAACTCTTTAGAGATGGTTTTGTAACCTTTTCCAGCCTGATGAGCATCAACAACACTTTTTCTGAGGTCCTCAGAAATCTCCTTTGTTCGTGGCATGATACACTTCCACAAACATGTGTTGTGAAGATCAGACTTTGATAGATCCCTGTTCTTTAAATAAAACAGGGTGCCCACTCACACCTGATTGAAAACACCTGACTAATTTCACCTTCAAATTAACTGCTAATCTTAGAGGTTCACATACTTTTGCCACTCACAGATATGTAATATTGGATCATTTTCCTCAATAAATAAATGGCCAATTATGATATTTTTGTCTCATTTCTTTAACTGGGTTCTCTTTATCTACTTTTAGGACTTGTGTGAAAATCTGATGATGTTTTAGGTCATATTTATGCAGAAATATAGAAAATTCTAAAGGGTTCACAAACTTTCAAGCACCACTGTATCTATTAGTCTTTAATAGGGGGATTCATAACTGGAGTTATATATTGATGATGCTGAGTATTTCTATAGTTCCTGTACTTCTGCTGTCCAGATGCTGGTGCAGTCAACCATAAATCTGGCCAGTGACAAAATGTAACTTCCTGGAGTCTTGATGTACGGTAGCTTTTCAATTGAAATGAAAACATGTATCTATGTTTTTAGAAATATTCATTTTTCTAAACTTGCAGAAATAGCAACTTTATGTTGGAATGTAAATACTAGAATCTTATCGGGACAAACCAGAAGAGCAAACAGAGCTTTGAGAACATTTTGCCTTTCCAAAAAACACTGGGCTTTTCTGCACTTCTGGCTCCTCTACAATATGCCTGGAGTAGTTTCTTCAACTTTAAGCCTTGTTTTTGGTGCACAGTACTTAGGGACAGGATTAAAACAGTGCAGTTTGTGCATGTTAGGTGCCAACATTAACTTCGTAAACTTTAAAGAAGTGTGACTAGCTTCATCATTCTGCATTGTTTTTATATACATGAGTGAATAGGCTTTGTAGTTTGGAAATGTAAAGTATTGTATATTGTATTAAAACAGTGAACACTCAGTGAATCTTACAGTACAATATACTGCTGTAGACAGCAGTTTTAACTTCAGGAACAAACACATCAACTTACAAACACAGGATCACTGTGACACAGATTAGAACAATGTCCCTGAATCAGGTGCATGGGGTCAGTCTGGTCCAAATCGTTTTCATCGACTACAAGGGACATCTTTATGAATAATCAGAACATACAATAATATAATAAACAACAATTATCTATTCAATTAGGTTCTGTTAAACTGCATTCCATAAATCGGATGTTGTTTCAACCAGAAATGTTCATTTATTTCAAAGCTTTCAGAAGAAATTCAGATGATATCATTGTCATATCATTAAAGTACATGTGGTTACAAGATAAAAAATAAAGTGAATATATCCATAACAAAAATATAGAAAGACTTGTGAACCACTGTTGGGATACATCCCATAAGTTCTTAGACTTCTTTTGACACATCACAGTAAAAAATACACACAACTTTTTTCAGACTGAAAGGTGTTTGTCTAGTGTTCTAGTTACAGGTTATTGGCATCAGAGCATCAAACTTCAGTCAAATGTCTCCACGTTAGTATTTAAATATAAATCTAATTTAATTAGGTTCAAACAGGCCTAGAAATCCAGAGGGGAGAGTGTTTCAGTGAGAACAGTGGCATTGCTGAATTCATATGTGAGTGGAGGTGAGGACATAGCCCACACACAAACTTTCTATCATTGCGTGAGCGTGTATTATCCTACGGTGGTGCTTGAAAGTTTGTGAACCCTTTAGAATTTTCTATATTTCTGCATAAATATGACCTAAAACAACATCAGATTTTCACACAAGTCCTAAAAGTAGATGAAGAGAACCCAGTTAAACAAATGAGACAAAAATATTATGCTTACTCATTTATTTATTCAGGAAAATGATCTAATATTACATATCTGTGAGTGGCAAAAGTATGTGAACCTCAAGGATTAGCAGTTAATTTGAAGGTGAAATTAGAGTCAGGTGTTTTCAATCAATGGGATGACAATCAGGTGTGAGTGGGCACCCTGTTTTATTTAAAGAACAGGGATCTATCAAAGTCTGATCTTCACAACACACATTTGTGGAAGTGTATCATGGCACAAACAAAGGAGATTTCTGAGGACCTCAGAAAAAGTGTTGTTGATGCTCATCAGGCTGGAAAAGGTTACAAAACCATCTCTAAAGAGTTTGGACTCCACTAATCCACAGTCAGACAGATTGTGTACAAATGAAGGAAATTCAAGACCATTGTTACCCTCCCCAGGAGTGGTCGACCAACAAAGATCACTCCAAAAGCAAGGCGTGTAATAGTCGGTGAGGTCACAAAGGACCCCAGGGGAACTTCTAAGCAACTGAAGGCCTCTCTCACATTGGCTAATGTTAATGTTCATGAGTCCACCATCAGGAGAACACTGAACAACGATGGTGTGCATGGCAGGGTTGCAAGGAAAAAGCCACTGCTCTCCAAAAAGAACATTGCTGCTTGTCTGCAGTTTGCTGAAGATCATGTGGACAAGCCAGAAGGCTATTGGAAAAATGTTTTGTGGACAGATGAGACCAAAATAGAACTTTTTTGTTTAAATGAGAAGTGTTATGTTTGGAGAAAGGAAAACTCTGCATTCCAGCATAAGAACTTTATCCCATCTGTGAAACATGGTAGGGGTAGTATCATGGTTTGGGCCCATTTTGCTGCATCTGGGCCAGGACGGCTTGCCACCATTGATGGAACAATGAATTCTGAATTATACCAGCGAATTCTAAAGGAAAATGTCAGGACATCTGACCATGAACTGAATCTCAAGAGAAGGTGGGTCATGCAGCAAGACAACGACCCTAAGCACACAAGTCGTTCTACCAAAGAATGGTTAAAGAAGAATAAAGTTAATGTTTTGGAATGGCCAAGTCAAAGCCCTGATCTTAATCCAGTTGAAATGTTGTGGAAGGACACGAAGCGAACAGTTCATGTGAGGAAACCCACAAACATCCCAGAGTTGAAGATGTTCTGTATGGAGGAATGAGCTAAAATTCCTCCAAGCCGGTGTGCAGGACTGATCAACAATTACCAGAAACATTTAGTTGCAGTTATTGCTGCACAAGGGGGTCACACCAGATACTGAAAGCAAAGGTTCACATACTTTTGCCACTCACAGATACAGTTAGGTCCATATATATTTGGATACTGACACAAGTTTTCTTTTTTTACCTGTTTACTGAAACATATTCAAGTTATAGTTATATAAATGGACATAAAGTCCAGACTTTCAGCTTTCATTTGAGGGTATCCACATTAAAATTGGATGAAGGGTTTTGGAGTTTCAGCTCCTTAACATGTGCCACCCTGTTTTTAAAGGGACCAAAAGTAATTGGACAATTGACTCAAAGGCTATTTCATAGGCAGGTGTGGGCAATTCCTTTGTTATGTAATTCTCAATTAAGCAGATAAAAGGCCTGGAGTTGATTTGAGGTGTGGTGCTTGCATTTGGAAGATTTTGCTGTGAAGAAAACATGCGGTCAAAGGAGCTCTCCATGCAGGTGAAACAAGCCATCCTTAAGCTGCGAAAACAGAAAAAAAAACATCCGAGAAATTGCTACAATATTAGGAGTGGCAAAATCTACAGTTTGGTACATCCTGTGAAAGAAAGAAAGAAAGAAAGAAAGAAAGAAAGAAAGAAAGAAAGAAAGAAAGAAAGAACTGGTGAACTCATCAATGCAAAAAGACCTGGACACCCACAGAAGACAACAGTGGTGGATGATCGCTGAATAATTTCTATGGTGAAGAGAAACCCCTTCACAACAGCCAACCAAGTGAACAACACTCTCCAGGAAGTAGGCAAATCAATATCCAAATCTACCATAAAGAGAAGACTGCATGAAAATAAATACAGAGGGTTCACTGCACGGTGCAAGCCACTTATAAGCCTCAAGAATAAAAAGGCTAGATTGGACTTTGCTAAAAAACATCTAAAAAAGCCAGCACAGTTCTGGAAGAACATTCTTTGGACAGATGAAACCAAGATCAACCTCTACCAGAATGATGGAAAGAAAAAAGTATGGCAAAGGCGTGGTACAGCTCATGATCCAAAGCATACCACATCATCTGTAAAACACGGCGGAGGCAGTGTGATGGCTTGGGCATGCATGGCTGCAAGTGGCACTGGGTCACTAGTGTTTATTGATGATGTGACATAGGACAGAAGCAACCGGATGAATTCTGAGGTATTCAGAGACATACTGTGTGCTCAAATCCAGCCAAATGCAGCCAAACTGATTGGTCGGCATTTCATAATACAGATGGACAATGACCCAAAACATAAAGCCAAAGCAACCCAGGAGTTTATTAAGGCAAAGAAGTGGAATATTCTTGAATGGCCAAGTCAGTCACCTGATCTCAACCCAATTGAGCATGCATTTCACTTGTTAAAGACTAAACTTCAGACAGAAAGGCCCACAAACAAACAGCAACTGAAAACCGGTGCAGTAAAGGCCTGGCAGAGCATTAAAAAGGAGGAAACACAGCATCTGGTGATGTCCATGAGTTCAAGACTTCAGGCAGTCATTGCCAACAAAGAGTTTTCAACCAAGTATTAGAAATGAACATTTTATTTACAATTATTTAATTTGTCCAATTACTTTTGAGCCCCTGAAATGAAGGGATTGTGTTTAAAAAATGCTTTAGTTCCTCACATTTTTATGCAATCATTTTGTTCAACCCACTGAATTAAAGCTGAAAGTCTGAACTTCAACTGCATCTGAATTGTTTTGTTCAAAATTCATTGTGGTAATGTACAGAACCAAAATTAGAAAAATGTTGTCTCTGTCCAAATATTTATGGACCTAATTGTATGTAATATTAGATCATTTTCCTCAATAAATAAATGACCAAGTATAATATTTTTGTCTCGTTTGTTGAACTGGATTCTCTTTATCTACTTGTGTGAAAATCTGATGATGTTTTAGGTCATATTTATGCAGAAATATAGAAAATTCTAAAGGGTTCACAAACTTTCAGGCACCACTGTATATAGAGAGGATATTACATTTTGGTGGGAAGATACAAAGTTTGTGTTCGAGTGATGAATTTATATATCACAAGTGAGCTAAAGGAACAAGTGATATATTTTTCAATATGAGAAGATAAACTTCATATCTTCACACCATTCTGTAATGTTCTTTATATGATATGGACACACCCACTAAAAATATGCAACTTAATTAAAAGAATTTTAATTTTGAACCGGTTTATCATTCTCACAACGCACATCTAGTCAGCAGGAAAACACTGGGAGTGACGTCATCAGAGTGAAATATCAGGAATTATTATACATACAGGACCCTTTTTCGATGGAATAAAAACGTGTTCTATTCCCTTCTAGTGGGTTTCATTCATTTGGTTTGATAGCACGCAATATTGTTAGCATATCACTTATCCTACATGTATTAAGTCACTCTACCCAATGGGGAATGAGCGTTGAATATGATTTACAATATTGCATGGTTGTCAAGACAACATGACGTCACACGTCGGCGTTCATGCGAATATCCAGTGAGAAAGTTTTCTGCTGCGCATGCGCGCAAGCATTTCTTTGTTCGCCGGGAAAGAGAAAGACCCATTAAATACCTGAAAGGCTACCAAAACTTCATTAGATATTCTTCACGCATATTTATAAGAGAAAAACACACCAATAGACATCAAAAAAATGGAAAAGAGAGTGTGTATGTATTATAATAATAATAATAATAATAATAATAATAATAATAATAATAATATTGGCTGGCTTTTTTTGTGGTCTATCAGCTATATCCGATTCAGCTAGCATGATATTCAATGAGTCGAAGACTCGTTGAATATCATGCTAGCTGAATCGGATATATCTGATAAACCATGAAAAAAGCCAGCCAATATTATTTAAATATTTCACTCAGATCCGCGATGTATTTCATAGAAAAATGTGAGTTTTTCAACACGAAAAGATCAACTTCATATCTTCAAGCCAAAGTGTGATTTTCTTTTTATTATATAGACACATTCACAAAGAAAAAGTACCCAAATTTATCAAAACAATTCATCGATTTCCTCAAGAGTGATATATAAAGATTTATGTCATGGTTTTGGTTCTCCATGTCCCGGATGTATGGAAAATATAAGTGACGTATTTCCCAGTAAAACACTCATGTCCATTATACCATTATACCATTTTATATATATATATATATATATATATATATATATATATATATATATATATATATATATATATATATATATATGCGTGCCCTCAGGATAATAGTTTGACACTGCTCTTTGAAGTCAAATGTTTTTCCGTGTTTTTGGTTGAGAGAAATAGTGAGCCGAGTTCATGTCTAATAGAATCTGTAGAACAGACGACTGCTTTTGAAAAGCATTTGATGCCTACTCAGAGGTCAGTGGCTTCTCATTTACTGCAGGCCTGTAGAGAATTCCAGAATTTCAGTTCTGTATCCTTTAAGACAGCACAGAAACACAAGTTAACAAAATAATCAAAAACCACTTGAAATTTACCACATTTCACTGTGAAGTACAAAACTCTCCCCTCTATATTCCATCTGCTTCGAGGGAAAAATCTCCAGATATTATTTAAAATTCAATTAATGTCGCAGGTAATTATATTTATTACTATTATTTTTACACTTTCAGCCCTTGTCCTGATCTAACACCTGTTGATGTAGTTCAGCTCTGTAATGTGTGTGCCCAGTCCTTATCAAATGCTTCCTTCAGGTCCTGTTGGAATGATGATAAATACAAGTTTCCAAGTAAGTTATTACTGACCCTTAACATTTTATAATGATGGAGCAAAGAATGATTTCAGTGGTTGATGGTACGTAATCCTAGTTCTCTGAATTCAACTTATTTTTTATTCCTATAAATACTGAAGTGATTACAAGAAATCGTGTATGCTGATTGGTCAAGAAATTCTAACTAATTCTCGATAATCACCTACAGCAACTCGGCAAAATGGCTGCCGAGCACTTTGTCACCGTAAGTGAGGAAGAATTACACATTATGAAAGAATGTTCCTAAAAGCACTAAAGATGCTACGAAGTTCAAAGGGAAGGTGGAATTGTGATTTATTTCAAAACAAAGTATTTTATGTGACTCGGTATAGATAAGTGACACAAGTCTGTGCATGCTTTTATTACATTTGCATGCCGCTTTTGAAGTTTGAAATCTTGTCTTCGTCTTGGCTATTCACCAATTTTCACTTCACCTTCGGCAAATAACTGTTAATTAATCACAAGTTGACATATCTAACCATTGGTTATACTGTGGAACATTTACAGTGGAGTAAAAGGTTAGGAAAGTGCCAAAGTAGATCATTATATATGTAATAATATTCGATAATTATGAGTTTGAAGGTGGCAAACAAGACAATCTAACTAGCGTGTGCAGGAAACATTAATCCCTGAATAATATCTGGATTATACCTGAAAATAAATCAATCCTTACCAAGGTTTAAGCATTGTTTCATTGTAATTTACTTCATAATGAGCTTTTGTTTATCTTATCACTGCTACTATGATAATTCCCCATGAGTTTAATTGTTGGATCTATAATTTAATACTGGCACCAACATGGAGGCCTGCATTCTGACAAAAATAGAGAGAAACAGAAGAAAAAGAAAGGTTCTATACTGCAGCCTGGTTAAAGTAAAGAAGAGACAGAGTCCCATTTGCCCATTTGTTTAGCTCAAGGTGATCATTTCATACTTGTCGTTAACACTGCTCTTCTCCTCTTGCTTTTCCTCTGGCTCCACGTGGTGTAGCTCGATCATCATGTAGTAGATCATCGCTCCCAATACACCTCCCACCATCGGACCAACAACTGGAATCCACCACCAGTAGTTCCCGGCTCTGGACACACAACACAACACAACACGACATGACACGACACGACACGACACACACTCACCAACTAGCATCACTTATGAAAACACACTGTCTAGTTACCAATGGTGGTGAACATGTACACTCACAGGTTTGTAGCATGTTTAACAGGTTTGTTTGGGATTTTCACAGGCAGCCTTTATATTTCTGCTTGTCCTGTGCTCCACTGATAATGGTTTTGGACTTGTACACAGGGACATGTTTGGAGTTTGTTTAAAGAAAAACGTATCTAGCGGTTTGACACAAAGAGTAGGAACAACAGAGCAGAATCACATTACAACTGAACACCCGAGTCGACAGATATCCAAACAAAACATTTACAACATTTTGAAACAAGAGTTTAAAAAAACAAACAAAAAACACGTGCTTTTGACCAGGGCCCTGTACTACGAACGGAGGTTAACCTACCCAGAAGTAACCCAGGGTTCCTCCGCTAAACCGGGGTTGACAAAACCTGATTATCTTGTTTGGGGTTAAACGGTACTATGACGCCAGTTATGAAGTTGATTTGTTGAACCTGGTTTAACCTAATCAGGGTTAATGCGCGTTCACGTTAAAGGGGAGGTTATCAGCGCAAATCCCCACTGTTCACAATGGCACGGTCGCCGTACTTCACGGAGGAAGAATGCGCTGTCATAATGCAAAGCTACGAGGAGTTCAAAACAACATTAAGAGCAAAATCTAACACAACGGCTGCCAATAAGGAGCGGCAAGCATGTTGGCAACGAATTGCCGATCAGGTAAATGCGCAAGTACATTCTCCCTTCTACATGTTCCAGAAGAGAAGTATAGGATGAGAGAAAGCTTCATGATCAATCACAAGTCACAGAAAATGGTCCTCCGACGTGGCCCCAGTCATATATAGCTTGTTTAATGTCCGAAAAATCCTGAATAAAATTTGGTATGGTAAATTCATGGAGTAGCCTACTTAAGCTGATATGTGCACAGAGTCACATGAATTAGGATGACTGACTGTTCAGTCCCTTTGACTAAGTTGGTGTATGACCTGTGAACATTTCAGAGTCTAACCACTCTGTAAAGTCTTCTCCAGCACATCCCAAAGACTTTAAATGGGGTTCAGGTCGGTACTCTGTGTTGGCTAATTCATGTATGAAAATGATTCCTCGTGCTTCTTGAACCACTCTTTCACGATTTGAGCCATAATTGTATGCCCGTGCTATCAGGAAAGAAAAACATCCATTGATGTGATAACCTGGTCATTCAGGTTGTCAGCTGACTTCATTTTATTGCCCCATAACGTTGCTGAGCCTCGACCTGACCAACTGAAGCACCCCGGATCAGAACACTGCCTCCAGAGGCTTGTACAGTGGCCACTATGCATGATGGATGCATCGGTTCATGGACTTCCCTTCTTACCCTGACACACCCATCACTCAGGAACAGGGTAAATCTGGACTTATCAAACCACATGACCTTCTTCCATTACTCCAGAGTCCAATCGTTATGCTCCCTAGCAAATTGAAGCCTTTTCTTCAGATTAGTCTCACTAACAGGTGGTTTTCTTATGGACACCCAGCTGTTTCATCCCAATCCTGTGAGTTCTTATCACATTTGTGAGTGTGGAAATGCTCTTACTTTCACTATTAAACACAGATGTGAGTTCTAGTATTATTTTTTTATGATTTGACTTCCCCATTGAAAATCTTTGGGATGTGTTGGAGAAGACTTTAATGAGTGATTCAACTCTCCAATAGTCAAGACAAGATCTTGGCGAAAAATTAACGCAACTCCAGATTGACATAAATGTTGTGATGCTGCATAAGGTCGTTGAAACAATGCCGCGACAAATTTGCACCATAATCAAGGCTAAACGCTGTCCAACAAAATATTTGTGTGTGCGACTTTTTTATTTTGGCCAGGCAGTGTGTATATGGGGTGTGTCATCACAAAATGTGTCCAGCGTCTCAAAGGTTCATTCTGAGATATCAGGATTTAAAAGGAGAGTTCCGTTAAAAAATGACCCACATATCATTTTTCTAATTTTACTATAAATACATTCCTTAATCTATAATGTATCTCTCACCAAAATGTAATAGAGCGGCAGCTACAATTATTGACACCTTAACGATCTTTTGGCCACTGCAAAAGTAGAAAAGACTTTCAATATGTAAATTGTTCATGAATAATTACTCAAACTTCCACTGGAAAAAAAATTAGTTGATTCCCGGTTACTTGGTGTATCAGATTACATGACACTGTTCGACAATTACCGACACCTTTGTCCACAGTTATCGACACCATTCCACAATTATCGACATCCAGATGATTATTTATTTAAAAAAATGATCAATATGTGGTATTAAGTTAACAAAACTTAGTATTTATGTAATATTTGTTTTACATAGACTTATATTTAGTACAAACTATCTTTTATATAAATATATTGATATCAGTGTTTACAAAATGAGGAAGTAATTCTAATTGTTGTAAACAAATGAACTACTAATGTTTAACTTGCATCAGAAAATCTTTTTGTTCCACTTTGTACCCACTTTCTAAGTATTTTTCCTCGATTGCATTTTGTTAATCATTCGTTGTTGTTGTTTGCATTAAACTACAAAACTAGAAATGATCAGTAAATGTCAACAGGCAATTGACATCGTAACCACATGAAAATCCAGGTCAAAGGTCGCATGTCATTCCTCGAACCAAAATATAAAATGTCTACTGATATTGTAATATGTGGTAGATATTTACAACAAACCGCAAAAAAAAAATTCTGAATGGAATAGAAAAATCTGAATATTTCAAGCATGTAATTTTTTATATGCTAGGAATTTAATTCTGGTCTAATTCTATTTATTGTAATCAGATTCCAAATACTCTATAAACATTCCATTCTGTTATGAATCAGAAAAAAAAATTATTATAAATCACAGCACTTTTATTTTTTTAAAGTATTTCATCTACGTCAACAATGTTACCCAAAGATTGATCCATAAAGCCTTGGTCACAACCGGCCGTACGTGCTCCTACGGCCGGTCTACGTGCAAAAAACGCAAGAAACGCACGGAGGGCGCGCGTGAAATGCATGGAGGGCGTGCGTGTGACGTGCTGATTTTCGAGCCATGGACTGGCCGCAGAGGTTCTTTGTCATGTCAAACAAACTCTACGGGCGCTTACGTTTTTTTTCAGGTTGCAAGACAAACTTACGGCCAACGTGCGTCTTTCTCCACGAACAAAAAAAACGCAGCGATTTGGGAAACGCCAAAAAATCGCACGGCCAAAAAATCGTACGTCCGGTTGTGACCTAGGCTTATCAGTTGTAAATGTCACTTAATTCCACAGGGTGTCGATAATGATGGACACTGGTGAAAGTGATCACTATTATCGACACCTCACGTGATTCTCAAACGCATGTTTAGATACAAAATAGTGACTGTCAAATGAAAGAGTAAGAAACAAAGTAGGTTTCGACAAGATCATGAAATATCGGTGAATTTGATCGGAAAAAACATGTCCATGATCTTTCCACCATGCTTATCTGCGATGATAACGTCCGGGTTTTTCTCAACTTGCTGATCATGCGAAAAAAAATTCTATCTCAGGTAACGAGCTGTGCCATCAGACAACAAGATCAAAGGGCGAGGCGAGTCTTCTGGGTGATTAATTAACCAATAATAACTGCTGTAACTGAAACTCATTTTTGTAAAATTGTTTTTTATTGGTAAATCTGAAAAGGTGTTGATAATTATGGACTGTCGATAATTGTAGCCACTGCTCCATTATAAATCATCCTATACGACTTCATATAAATGTGTGTTATGCATTAATTTCAATGTACAGCTGATTGTCTGTTAAGATGATGTTACCTTAAACATTTTCCCAAATTTCTCTGGATTGGCTGCACCAAATTTACCAAAGAACCCCTTATATTCCCCTTATAAGATACACACAACCATCACACTCATATGTACTTACTGAACATCCCATCTTTTTTTTTTTTTTGAAGTCATTACACGTGTCAATTTATCGTCGATAAATAAACTACCAGTCAGAAATTTGGACTCACTTACTCATTACTAACGGTGACTGGTACTGTATACACTGGACGTTATATTAGACAACAAAAAAGTCTGTGAATACTATTTTCACTCTGTGAAGAACATAGGCTTATATTGGCATGATCATGTAGTAGAGCAGTGCACTCTGAAACAAAGTGGTGCAGAATAATTTGACTTTCGGTTGAGAGTGCCCTCTGCTGAACGCAATAGTATTTGTACCCCCTTTCTCAGTGTCTTTAAACTAATAGTTGAGTGCATTTATGTAACATTTACAGTACAGTGATGTTTACAGTTTTTTTAACAATCATTTTCACACTTGTCTCAATACCATGTTCACGTTTTCAAAACACTTAACACAGTCACCAGACTATGTGAGCAAACTGAGAATACTTGTGCATTGCTTTCATACAAAATGCATTCTGTGACAACTTCTTCCAAAATTCATAAATACCTCTCTGTCAGGCAGCACGGTGGTGTAGTGGTTAGCGCTGTCGCCTCACAG
This sequence comes from Neoarius graeffei, assembly GCF_027579695.1. Taxonomy (NCBI): domain Eukaryota; kingdom Metazoa; phylum Chordata; class Actinopteri; order Siluriformes; family Ariidae; genus Neoarius; species Neoarius graeffei. Next base: position 30,854,602 of record NC_083595.1, read on the forward strand.
CAAGAAGGTCCGGGTTTGAGCCCCGTGGCCGGCGAGGGCCTTTCTGTGCGGAGTTTGCATGTTCTCCCCGTGTCCGCGTGGGTTTCCTCCGGGTGCTCCGGTTTCCCCCACAGTCCAAAGACATGCAGGTTAGGTTAACTGGTGACTCTTAATTGACCGTAGGTGTGAATGTGAGTGTGAATGGTTGTCTATGTGTGAGCCCTGTGATGACTTGGCGACTTGTCCAGGGTGTACCCCGCCTTTCGCCCGTAGTCAGCTGGGATAGGCTCCAGCTTGCCTGCGACCCTGTAGAACAGGATAAAGCGGCTAGAGATAATGAGATGAGATTGCCCTCTCTGTCAATATTCACCACCAGCAACATTCTGTACAATTACAACAAGTTTTGCAGACAAAACAGTTCACTTTCAGTTTAAAAGCTAACAAAATTTAAATCACCATTCTATCCATCCATTATCTGTAACTGCTTATCCTGTGTAGGGTCACGAGCAAGCTGGATCCTATCCCAGCTGACTATGGGTGAGAGGCGGGGTACACCCTGGACAAGTAGCCAGATCATCGCAGGGCTGACACATAGAGACAAACAACCATTCACACTCATGGTCAAGTTAAACCCACCAATTAGCCTAACCTGCATGTCTTTGGACTGTGGGGGAAACCGGAGCAAATCCACACAGATTCTCGGAGAACATGCAAACTCCACACAGAAAGGCCCCCGTCAGTCCCTGGGCTCGGACCCAGAACCTTCTTGCTGTGAGGTGACCGTGCTAACCACTACACCACCATGCCACTCAAATTTTAGATGGAATGCTGCATTTCAACAAATGAAACTCCTGTAAAAGCATGAATTACTGTCAGATTATTCTGATGTGAACTGAAAGTAAATTCAGTTTATTTGCAGCCCTGTTACCATCTGTACAAGTGGTGATGTTTACAGTATATTTCATATTTGAACATGTGAAATTCATAACATTTTTACTCAAAAGTCAGTGAATAAGTGGATAAGCCATTTCAGCTAAAGACCTGGTATTTCTCTTTGTGCCCTGTTACCACTTATACAAAAGGAGCCATCTTTGGATTGCCATTTACTTTCTTTATGTAGCAGTGTATGTGAGCAAAATGGATGTAGCAAGATGCAGAGGAAAAAGACGTCAACGCAAAAGAGCTGGAACCATTGTTTCTGATGAAATCATCATCATCATCATCATCATCATCATTTTCCCCACTTTGATCGCTTGTATCCTGGGGTGCTACTGTCTGAAATTTGGAAGTAGCGCCAAGTCTGATTTAGACATCATACTGCTCCTGATTTGTTGGGCGTCTACTCCCAACTGATTCTCAAACCTCTTCCACATCACTTGTGACGTTGATCTGATGTCAAACAAAGTTTGTTTAAGCAGTTCACTATTATCCATTCTATAAACATGTCAAATATCCTTGACTCGCAAGTGATGTCAAAGCAAAATAGAAACCCGGATGTCGGCCATGTTGGTGGAGATACAAATGCGGGGTCAAGCAACATTCCATACAAAACACAGTCACGTGTGCACAGCTCTGTTTGTTTTTCCACTGCTTTAAGCTTTCTTTTAGCTATGCCATATCTTTGTGCTGTATATGGTTGTGGTCACAACAGTACTCGTGACCTTGGCACGCTCCAATTTTTTAGAATTCCATCCATGATTCGGAAAGAGGGCACGGAAACTTAGTACGGGGTGGAGACGAGGGGATCAGGACACTTTGTCTAATGACCATTTCGTCCAACAGTTAAGACATTTGGTCCAAAGCCTTTTTCAGATGCACTATCAATTATTTTATATTTCAGGTATTCCAGTATTCGCGAACAAAGCCCCCGCGAGACTGCTGCTCTGCGCCTAAAGATTTAACATGATCCAGCCAGCTTTAAAAACGAATAACTCAGCCAACGGAACTCAAAGTAAGGCCAAATTTGACAGGAAGCCTCCCCCTTCAAAAGAGCATGGTCTCAGGTCGGTAGGATCGCGCCTCGGCCCGGGATTCGCGAACGAAGCCCCTGTGAGAGCGCTGCTCCGCGCCTAAAGATTTAATATGATCCATATTATGGCACTCATTTGCTTTACAAAAATTTGTTTTTCTTCGGTCAAATTCCATTGAGAATTCTTCCTTTTTTCGAACAAACAAATATCTGAAATATAAAACAACTGATAGTGCATATGAAAAAGCCTTTGGATGAAATGGTTATGGGACGAAATGACCTGTATTTGTGCTTGATGGTCGGTAGAAGCATCTTATCTTCAGAAAAGCCTGACTTTTTGAAATAATATGGGTCAGAATCACACATCTATCTTCGGTTGATTGTTCAAATCGTGGTAATACAGAGAAAATTCAGCATTGTTTACAGACACGCTTTCAGCAACTGCCATCCTAGTTACTTTGTATATCCACCATCATGGCGGATACTCATGAGGTAGCACATTTTGATCACGTGGTTGCAAGTCATCTACAGTATATTTAAGTTGTTGTTCGTAATGACTTCCTTAATAGGAGGGGTCTTTGTTATATCACATCGTCGAGCATTACTTCTTTTAAAACTCCAGTCTCATTCTTCTTCAACTTTGGCTTGTGTCCATTTTTCATGGACATTCTTACAGACGTATCCTCCTTTCACCATCTTGCAAAGAAATCCATGCCATACCACCTCAGTCTTCGTTATTTCTTTTGCAGACAGCTGCCATGTCTGTACGCTATACAGTGAACGAGAGCGTACACATGCTGTGAGAAACTTCACTCTTGTTTGTAAATGAATGTGATGATGCGTAAGCACGTTTTAATTCATTCCATTTTTGAAATCTTGCACCAAGCCTAGCACCAACGGACTGCAAATTGTCGTTGGAGTACACAGCAGTGTACCCAAGATATTTAAAACTGCAGACATTCTTAATCTTGTTGCTGGCAAGACATACCAGGTTCTTGCAATTCTTTATTTCCTCATCACAATAATTGACCATGTGGTAAATCATGGTGTGTCCTTGAGGGATGCAGGTCTGAGGATTCAACCAAATGTACCTAGATCCACAGTGGCATCAATAGTGATGATTTTCAGGCAAACCAACAGGTACTCTACGGTATTCAGACTGAAGGCATCTGATTGATGTGTATATACAGTTGAGGTCAGAAGTTTACATACAGTGACTTGAATGTCATCTTGGATATGAATGTCATGGCAATATTTGAGATTTCAATAATTTCTTTAAACTGTTCTTTTTCTGTGGCAGAATGATTGTACAGCATACATTTTTAACACAAAAAACACACTAGAATTTGGTGCACAAGTTTTAATTTTCTTTGAGTTTTCTGAAATCAATACAGGGTCAAAATTATACATACAGGTTCAAAAATGTACATATGCTCACATAGATTATTAATTCAGAGCAGCTGAAACTTCCAAAATATCTCTTATCTTGCCAAGGCCAAGGTCTCTTAACTTCCTGTTAGTGATTATGACTGACTACAGCTGGTAACTTCTCTGTGCCTTCATAAAAAGGGTTTGTTTACAGCACTCATTGGATTGACCAACACACAGTAAAATGGGAAAGTCCAAGGAGCTCAGTGCAGATCTGAGAAAGAGGGTTGCAGATGTACACAACTCAGGAATGTCTCTTAGAGCCATTTCTAAACAACTGCAAATCCCAAGATCAGTTCAACCAATTGTATGCTAGTTATTGTGAGGTGTAGTCACTTTGCCAAGCCACTTTACTTCAAGAAAACCCAAACTGTCACCCTCAGCTGAAAGGAAATTGTTTTAGATGGTCAGGAACAACCTGGGAACCACCATGGTGCAGCCCTGCCATGAACTGGAAGCTGATGGATCACTGTCTACAATTCAGATCACCATGGACTAAGAGGCTGCTATCCAAGAAATAACCCCCTGCTCCAAAATTGACACCTTCAAGCTTAACTAAAGTTTGAAGCTGACCACACAGACAAAGAAATTGAATGTAATGTGTTTTTTTTTTTTACAGTATATTGCACATATTGCTGCATTTCAGATTTACTGTATTTGGTGTTATAATACTTGCTGTAAGAGGTGTCCTACTTTTTATTTTATTTTGCAATGCAACACTATGTAAAAATATAGGATACACAAACACAGAGTATATATGCATTTTGCAGTGCTTCAAGTTGTTCATGTTTTTTTTTTCGTTCATTGTACTTTGACAGACAAAGTAGTCTTATAGGAAAGAGCATGTGCTACAGTTATGGCAGCATGAGTCACTCTTGGGTTAAAGCATATGTAATGCCTTATTGTAATGCTTTAAAATGAATATACATCATTAGTAATGACCAAAATGAATTAATAAAGCAGGGGGAAAATAATATTAATTATTTGTTATTTTATTATCAAGCACAAAATTATTGATAAATCGCGGTGTCTGGATCCCGGAAAAAGACAGCCTTGCGTCAGGGCTAATCTCGCACAACGTCACACGTGGAACTCCGGATATCTGGGTTATTTTGGTTCATCTGACTCTGAGCTTGTTTACTCACCGAGATTGGATATTGTTGTTGGAATCTTACAAAAATAATGATGGGAAAGCGCAGAGTTGTGTTTGGACATTCAAATCCATATACAACAGGATGTTCAGTTCACGAATTTCCAAGAAAAAAACACTAATCTAAAGCGACAGTGGGTGAAGTTTGTGCAAATGAAGTGGGCGGATTTCATGTCGCCTACGAATAATAAATCTGATTCATCAAGTGTTCATCACCACCAGAACGACCACATGGGAATTACTGGAGCAAAAAGAAACCCATTTATTTAATAAATGGCATTTGAGCTGACATTTGGACAGTTTGTCGATTCTCCTATTATCACACGCACACACACACACACACACTGCACCAGACGCAGGATTATGAGCAACATTTACATGCTCGCGACATCCGATCTTATCATATCTGATGCAGTTTAACAGGAAGAAAAATGCACGCACGCAGTCATCATTCATTATTAACTGAAGCGTGTTAAATGCTCTCAGATTGCAATATTGCAAGATGCGATTTGTTTTGTTCAGGAAAACATGATGAAAGGTAACCACTACATTCTGCACATCTATCTATCTATCTATCTATCTATCTATCTATCTATCTATCTATCTATCTATCTATCTATCTATCTATCTGTTTCACACGCGCTACAGAGGAAGACTGTCGTGAACTGAGTGAACTGGCAGTTTCTTGTCTTGGGGTCTCGAAAAGATAACCATTTACTCTGGAATATCCTTGATAATCATCTGCCCCTTTATCCAACATATAAGAATCCCAATCACCATACATGTCAACCTATACGGAATGTCCGTATTTTATACGGATTTGATTCAATAAATGTAGCATACGGGCGTACAAATAAAGTTATACGGATTCTTTAAAAAAACTTCAATATTTATTTAGCGCTATAATCAATTCCCACGATGATAAAAGAGCGCATAACATTTAAAAACGTACTGTACACCACAGAAAGCACCGACAGCCAGTAAAGGGTCTTATGAAATCGCGCGTTATCTTGTGGTAGCGAGACTTCGTTCCACTTCTGATCATGCACACACCACATTGCGAGAATCCCGCCAACCGGGAAGTAACATTTTGTTTGAAACGCGTATTTCCACCTGAGCGACTTTCACTAGCGACTGAAAAGATTCTGAATGGGCACTCCGGCAAGATCAACACAGACACTTGCTGTGACATGCAGCCTAGTGAGGTATTGGTGCAGACTGCTAAAAAAAAGCTGTCATGGAGTACAATTCAGAACATTAGAGTGACACTTTGTGTTTTTGTCAAACATTGGAGCTTTGTATTCATTCTGAAGGTTTATTGTTATTAATATTGAATAAAAAGTAACTTGGATATATCATTGTTAATTATCATTCAAATTTTAGGTAAATTATTTTAATTTGCATCTTATACGGATTTTATAAGGGAAATATGGATTTTGGAGGTTGGTTATACAGGTTTGATTGACCAAAGGTTGACATGTATGAATCACTATCAGAATTCTCTCCAAAACGTGACTCCGTATCGAGACTGGTCTAACCACTGCTGCGCACAGGAATGAAAATGATACCTGGATTGTTACACGTGTGATGTCACGCACCCCTTTGGGATCCTCCGATTCAGTCTCGGCAGATTCTGTGAAAATCGGCTGATCTTATTGATTTTCCATTAATTTATGGCTTTTGGATCAGCTATGGTTCGAAAACACATGGTCAATCAACATAATGATTGTTGCTTTGTACAAGGAAAAAAGTGGAGTTTAGAGACATTGCATACATTTTATGGTGGTTTCAGTGCATTTTGCACCAAAAGTTACCTGATGTGCTCAGGTGCATGTTTGTAAAGCACACTGTGTAAAGAGTTTTGAAAAAAGTGGACATGGTATTGAGACAAGCGTGACAGCGATTGTAAAAAAAAAAAAACCCACAATTATTTTGTCAATATGAATGTAAAGCACTTTGGCTTTCTGTTTCTGCACAGAGACGAAGTTATAGACGGTCGTTGACGATATGTGACCCTGGTGGTTTATCTTTGTGTAATAAATAAATAACACAGTGTTCTGCTGGTGGGTGTTTAAAAGAGAGGAAAACCATTTTTGTGTAAGAGAAAAAGCAAGAATGAATAAAAGATGGGGAGTGTTGAAAAATGAACCAGCTGTATTAGAGGAACGGATGGAGGTTGTCAGATACAGACTCTTAACAGCTGTGTTTGAACTGCTCCTTGTTCTCTCGTGCACTGTTCCACTGAAGAACCATCCAGTAGCCGGGCTACTTGTGCTAAATTGCAGTTTGATGTGTGTGTGTGTGTGTGTGCGTGCTGTGCCCAGCTATGGACTGGCGTTGATGTGTATTCCTAACTCCTTTGATATCTCTGTTCCTATCTAACATTCACAGGATTGATTTTGGATCAACCACAACCTTGACTACAATAAAGCAATGACTGAAGCTGAATGAATGCATGACTTCCTTCATTTGTTTGCTGTATGTGCTTTTGAGTCTTTTGGGGCCAATTTCTGTCATGACATAACAACAGTGGTAAATTAATGCTTTCACAATTGGTTCTCACTTTTTACTGTAACATTGATCATTAATATTGTCCAGATCATTATCATTCTTTCCATGCCATCAAGCAAATAATACATTATTCCATGTAGCTAGTTCATCTAAATCTGGCTAAACTGGGATTAAGATAACACCATGCTACATTTACTTTAATAGCTAGGTTCAGCATAGCTACCATTTTTGGGCTGTAATAATATAAATATAATTATTGGGGAATACAGACCTAATATATATTTATTTACCTCATACACACTCACTGAACGCTTTATTAGGAACACCTGTACACCTACTCATTCATCCATTACCACTTATCCTGTGCAGGGTCGCGGGCAAGCTGAAGCCTATCCCAGCTGACTATGGGCAAGAGGCAGGGTACACCCTGGACAAGTCGCCAGATCATCGCAGGGCTGACACATGGAGACAAACAACCTTCACACTCAATTTAGAGCCACCAATTAGCCTAACCTGCATGTCTTTGGACTGTGGGGGAAACCAGAGCACCCAAAGGAAACCCACGTAAACACAGGGAGAACATGCAAACTCACAGAAAGGCCCCGTTGGCCACTGGGCTTGAACCCAGAACTTTCTTGCTGTGAAGCAACAGTGCTAACCACTACACCACTATGCCACCCTGTTCATTCATGCATTTATCTAATCAGCCAACTGTGTGGCAGCAGTACAATGCAGAAAATCATGCAGATGTGGGCAGCAGCTTTGGGTTTCACATCAACCATGAGAACGGGGATAAATGTGATCTCAGTGATTTTAACTTTGACATGATCATTGGTGCCAGACGAGCTGGTTTCAGTATTTCTATAACTGCTAATCTCCTAGAACTTTCATGCACAACAGCCTCTAGACTCTACAGTTTATCAGAATGGTGCAACGAAGAAAAAAAACTTCCAGTACTGCGGACACCTTGTTGATGAGACACCTTGTTGATGAGAATAGTTAATGAAGAATGGCCAGACTGGTTCAAACTGACAGAAAGGTTACAGTAACTCAGAAAACACTCTGTACAATCATGGTAAGCAGAAAAGCATCTCAGAATGCACACCCTGAGGTGCATGCCAGAAGCACAATAGCAGAAGACCACATCGGGTTTCACTTCTGACTGCCAAGAACAGAAAGCTGTGGCTGCAGTGGGCACAGGCTCACCTAAACTGGACAGCTGAAGACTGGAAAAATGTAGCCTGGTCTGATGAAGCTCTATTTCTGCTGAGGAATACAGATGGTAGGATCAGAATTTGGTACCAAGAGTATGAATCCATGGACCCAAGTTGCCTTGTGTCAACAGTCCAGGTTGGTGGAGGTTGTGTAATGATGTGGGGAATGTTTTCTTGTCAGACTTTCAGCTCATTAATTAATATCAGCCAATCATCGTTTCGATGCCACAGACTATTTAAATACGGTTGCTGACTTTATGCATCCCTTCATGGCCACAATTTATCCATCTTCTAATGGCTCGTTCCAGCATGAATGAATCATGTCATAAAGCAAAATTTGTTTCAAACTGGTTTCAGGAACATGACAAAGAATCGGTGACCTTCCCAGTCACGGATCTGAAGTCAATAGAGGGCCTTTGGGTTGTGGTAGAACGGGAGATTCACAGCATGAAAGTGCATCTGAAAAACCTGCAGGAATAACCTTAACCCATAACTACATCATTGCTTGTTTACCGCAATGCATTATGGGCGATACCCAGGGTCAGCTCCACTATATTGTTTACTTTCGCCTTTGTTAAACACTGCATTGTTCTGTCTAAGCAGTTTTAACCATGCCTAAAGTGAATTGCTGTGTGCCTTACGGTGTCTCCACAACAAAGAGAACACCTAATTTGAGCTTTTATCAGCTGCCAGTCGAGGAGAAGAGAAGAAAGAAATGGATAAGTTTAATCCGCAAAGAAAACCTTTGAACTGAATCGAAATGAACAGGTGTTTGTAGCTTACATTTCTCATCTCATCTCATCTCATTATCTCTAGCCGCTTAATCCTTCTACAGGGTCGCAGGCAAGCTGGAGCCTATCCCAGCTGACTACGGGCGAAAGGCGGGGTACACCCTGGACAAGTCGCCAGGTCATCACAGGGCTGGCACATAGACACAGACAACCATTCACACTCACATTCACACCTACGGTCAATTTAGAGTCACCAGTTAACCTAACCTGCATGTCTTTGGACTGTGGGGGAAACCGGAGCACCCGGAGGAAACCCACGCGGACACGGGGAGAACATGCAAACTCCACACAGAAAGGCCCTCGCCGGCCCCGGGGCTCGAACCCAGGACCTTCTTGCTGTGAGGCGACAGCGCTAACCACTACACCACCGTGCCGCCCGCTTACATTTCTCTGGTGTGAAAAAGATGTATTTAAACTGTGACCCAGCAATATTTCCATGGTCTGCAGAATGGCATTCAGTTATAGAAGATTATAACAATCGACACTGTTAATCATCTGAAACTAGCGATATTCCAAAGCCTGTAAAACAAAGAAGCATTCTTTGGCCTTTGCCCCTCAACATACCGAAGCACTCGGCAGCCGAACAAGCCTGTCGGACCGATAAAATTCCCAAACCACCAAGGGTTCTCTTTCGGGTATGTATAATGTTCAGTGTACCTCACTAGCGGCATTTACTGAAGTATACTGAACATGACACGGCAGGTCAGCGGGTTTCCAAAGATTTTTTTTTGTAATGTTTCCTGACATCAAGTTTTATTTAACTAATCACTCATTTATAAATGTTTTGATGCTGTTCATCTGGGCCCGGTATCACGAAGCAACCTTAGACTTAAGTCAAAAGTTGATTTTTCATAATAATTTCCCTTACCGCATCTGTAACTTTCATTGTGCTGGATCAAGATTAAGTACAAGGCTAAAACTTCATTAGAACAAAACTTCCTAGAAAACGGTAAGGAGTAACTGAAGATTAAAAGAAACTCTAAGATTAAGTCTAAGATTGCTTCGTGATCCTGGGGCATTGGGGGGTGTTAAAAAAACCAAAACAAAAAACAAACAAACAAACAAAAAAACCTTCTTACCTTCTCGTCAAGCTTGATTTGGATTCCGATTTTCCTGCTGCAAACCCTTGACATGTTATCCACCTCTTTAAATCACCAATTTCATTGTCTTCCATGACAGAGCACGGCAAAATCACTCCTCTCACATCGCTCTCACGTAAAATTAATCTAATATCCACTATATTGCTCAACTGCCGACCCCAGCGAGCCCCCGTAATGCATTGTGATGTCGTAGTTATGCTTGGGTGCTATTGTGAGATGCAGTCATGGACCAGAATCTCAAAAGAATGTTTCCAGCATCTTGTGGAATCCATGCCATGAAGAACTGAGACTGTCTGAGAGCAAAGGGAAGCCCTACACAGTAATAGTATAGTGTTCCAAATAACGTGCTCAGTGAGTGTACAGTATGTTTTACACATTTATGTTAATTTATACATCTTAAATGTTATTGGATAAACTGGGCTGATCTAAGATAGTGCTACTAGTAAGACAACCTGGATAATCCAATTAAGAAAGGGAATTATTACAGATTCTTCCCTGAAAATCTTATCAAGCACCAAATTTATGGGTTGGAATGATGTTTGTTCCTCAGTTTAAATCATTCGCCTGAGCAATTCACCCAAATAATGTTGCTTTTGTTTGGCTAACTAGTGTTTCTTTGGAATATAATATTGCTCTAAAGTCATAGTATTCGAGTGAAGTTTAATACAAGCTCTGATGTAAGGAATTAGGTCAGATCAGGGTCAGGTCAGAGGTCAAGCAGATTTATGACAGTGTGTTTTCTGTACCTGAACACCTCCACCCCCCAGCCTGCAGCAGCGGTAAAGAGCCGGGGACCCAGGTCTCGGGCAGGGTTGATGGGATAACCACAGTTGAAACCCATAGTCACTGCGACGCCTAGGATGGTGAAACCAATGAGCAGTGGCTCCATTCCTTTAGGGGCTCCTATGTTTTTCTTGTCCACGATGGCCAGGATACCCAGCACCAAAGCTGCAGTGCCAATCACCTGCACCGATAAGCAGTAACCATTACACTGTGTATGTTTGGGCTTGGAGTTTAAAACTCTGATTGATTAAAAAGTGTTGATTAATTTTCTATAACAACAGCTATGACAGTTATTCCAGCTGCAAGATAAATCACAGCTTTCTATCGATGCCCTTATTGTAATATTTTACTGTTTCTATAGTAATATCTCACACAGGGATGTGTACAATACAATGGATGCTCCGTCCTAATAAACAGATTATTAAAATGGATGTAATTTTTAATATAATGAATCTTTAATACAGTGAGGAGATTTTTATTTAGTATTTTGAAACGTGTCTCTACAGTCAGAGGGAAAAGTGTCACTGTAAGTCTTCAGACACAGGAAGGTCTTCTGGATGGAGGGCTTTGTAGTTTCATGGCAACATGATACGCTGCATTCTTTTTTTTTTGTCTTAGTAACTTTACAGATAAATGTGTTGCTCTTTAATAAACAGAAATGTAATTATTGACAGATTTCTATTGTAAAAGAAACACTCCAAGACGTGCTGTTATGGAAAATTCACTCACACCCATGTGCAGTTGTTAATTATTTTCCTATAGCAGCATGCCCCTTTGTGTTCTATTCTTTACTATATTCACTGTGAAAAGAATGATCACTGTCATTGCTACAGATCAAACAAACTGATACAGAGAAGTAAGTTTTGGAGCTTATTAACTGCTTGCTCCCAGTTTCTAGTGAAACCGTAAATAAGTGCTTTATTAAAGGCAGCTACTTGGATGGTAAAGTTGTAAAGCTAATAGACAAAAGACTCAGACATTGTAAGGTATTAACTGTAAAACAAATATTTGGTGTGCCTAAAGTCTTCATTAGATTCGGTCTAGATTTTTCTAAAAAATAATGCCTAACATTTCTCAATTTACTAAACATTTAAAAAATTATTCATGATCCACACATCCCAAATCCTTGGTTAGATTTTCATGAGTATTTAAAATGAGGTCTTTGAACAAGAATGCTAACAGATACGGTGTTCATAAACTTTCGACTGACTCAATGTGTCAGTGTGACCTGAGCCAGGAACCACTACTGGTGGATAGACACTATATTAGATATCATAAGCTGCTCCTGCATAGACATGTTTATATAATAATAATTTGACATGTATTATTTGAAGTCTAAGAAATAACACTTTACTGTACCCAATTATCAATTACTCTTTGAATTATGAAGGTCAGAGATTTAGGGTCATTCTAACCTTCCATACCAACATGCATACAGTGGTGCTTGAAAGTTTGTGAACCCTTTAGAATTTTCTATATTTCTGCATAAATATGACCTAAAACATCATCAGATTTTCACACAAGTCCTAAAAGTAGATAAAGAGAACCCAGTTAAACAAATGAGACAAAAATATTATACTGGGTCATTTATTAATTGGGCGGTACAGTGGTGTAGTGGTTAGCGCTGTCACCTCACAGCAAGAAGGTCCGGGTTCGAACCCTGTGGCCGGCGAGGGCCTTTCTGTGCGGAGTTTGCATGTTCTCCCTGTGTCCACGGGGGTTTCCTCTGGGTGCTCCGGTTTCCCCCACAGTCCAAAGACATGCAGGTTAGGTTAACTGGTGACTCTAAATTGACCGTAGGTGCGAATGTGAGTGTGAATGGTTGTCTGTGTCTATGTGTCAGCCCTGTGATGACCTGGCGACTTGTCTAGGGTGTACCCCGCCTTTCGCCCGTAGTCAGCTGGGATAGGCTCCAGCTTGCCTGCGACCCTGTAGAACAGGATAAAGTGGCTAGAGATAATGAGATGAGATGAGAGCTGTCCATGAACTGAATCTCAAGAGAAGGCGGGTCATGCAGCAATACAACGACCCTAAGCACACAAGTTGTTCTACCAAAGAATGGTTAAAGAAGAATAAAGTTAATGTTTTGGAATGGCCAAGTCAAAGTCCTGACCTTAATCCAATTGAAATGTTGTGGAAGGACCTGAAGTGAGCAGTTCATGTGAGGAAACCCACCAACATCCCAGAGTTGAAGCTGTTCTGTATGGCGGAATGGGCTACAATTCCTCCAAGCCGGTGTGCAGGACTGATCAACAGTTACCGGAAATGTTTAGTTACAGTTATTGCTGCACAAGGGGGTCACACCAGATACTGAAAGCAAAGGTTCACATACTTTTGCCACTCACAGATCTGTAATATTGGATCATTTTCCTCAATAAATAAATGACCAAGTATAATATTTTTGACTCATTTGTTTAACTGGGTTCTCTTTCTCTACTTTTAGGACTTGTGTGAAAATCTGATGATGTTTTAGATCATATTTATGCAGAAATATAGAAAATTCTGAAGGGTTCACAAACTTTCAAGCACCACTGTACTTAGTAATAATATTTTTTAAAATAAAGGTTAAACTGTGAAAGTTACCAAATTACACTGGGTTTAACTTAGACCCCATGGAAGTGGGTGGGGAGATGAGAATGGTGACCAAATTGATATCCAACATGGTCTCTCATTATCTTCATGGTACTGTATATGGGTCAGTTTGAGGTGAAGCTTCAGTAATAGACTGATCCAGTCACGGTCTAACAAGGACACTTATTAGGAAGTCATTCCTGATTGCTATTGTCAACTCATCCACTGTGAATCTGCACATGAGCAATAAAAGTGCTTGTAGACGAAATCACAGCATCCATTTTAGCATTATGATTTTGTAGCTAATGATCAACAGATGGCCATTTAGTATGCATCTTACATTATTTTATACTCATAAATTATACGAGACTGCTTGCTCATATCAAGGCCAAGACAAGAATTTACAAGATTGGTTTTATGACATTCATTTACATCAGGTCCTCCCCCGATTCACTTTTTAATATCAACTTTATCTTTTGTGCTTGTGACGATTACATCTAAACAGTAAACACCCACTTTCAATGGCTTTGGACGTTCTGGAGGTTTCTCTCCCATTCATTACTTCCATATGCATTTCATAACATTTTTAAATAACAGTAATTGCGCAAGTCAAGCAGCTATTAAATGAATTATGGCCATTTTCTCCGAAATAAAATATTTGAAAATAAATGGCAAAGGTCCATTACATATATTGTAGTTTTGATGTTTTACTAGTTTTGTTGTTCTTTATGTTTCATTGTTTTAGTTTGTATAATTTGCTCGTTATTGGCCTAGTCTCACTGTAGTGTTAGTCATGCTGGAGTGTTTTCAGTGTTTTACCCTGGGCTTTCCTGGAACCAAGGACACTAAAATGGTGCATAGATGCTGTTTACCTTCAGAAAAATAACTGATAGGGATTTTGGCAAATAAGTAGGCTACTATTTAAAAAAAAGAGAGAGAGAGCGAGAGAGAGAGTAACACAAGACGAAAACACACACACACAAACACACCATCTTGTTTTGAAAAGAAATCATGAATCCAGATTACTAAACAGCAACTGCAAAGCTCTCTATCCCAGACGTGTGTGTAGGGGAGAGCGGGGAGACTTGGGATGGGAGAGACTGGGGATAGTTTGTCTCATCTCATCTCATTATCTCTAGCCGCTTTATCCTGTTCTACAGGGTCGCAGGCAAGCTGGAGCCTATCCCAGCTGACTACGGGCGAAAGGCGGGGTACACCCTGGACAAGTCGCCAGGTCATCACAGGGCTGACACATAGACACAGACAACCATTCACACTCACATTCACACCTACGGTCAATTTAGAGTCACCAGTTAACCTAACCTGCATGTCTTTGGACTGTGGGGGAAACCGGAGCACCCGGAGGAAACCCACGCGGACACGGGGAGAACATGCAAACTCCACACAGAAAGGCCCTCGCCGGCCACGGGGCTCGAACCCGGACCTTCTTGCTGTGAGGCGACAGCGCTAACCACTACACCACCGTGCTGCCCCGGGATAGTTTGTATTCCCATAAATTAATTTCAACCAGTCAGCTTTTAGATTACATCATTAGTTAGATGTTGCCCCTGAGAGTAACCTACTTCCTTTGGAGCCACAAAGCTAGACACTGCAACAAGGTGCACTCACCGGCCATTTTATTAGGAAAACTCATCTGCCTGCTGTTTTATGCAGTTCTCTAATCAGCCAATTCCTCAGTAGCAGCACAATCATGCAGATACAAATCAAGAGCTTCAGTGAATGTTCACTTCAAACATCAGAATGGGAAAAACCGTGATCTCTGTGACTTTCACTGTGGCATGGTTGTTGGTGCCAGATGGACTGGTTTGAGTATTTCAGAAACTGCTGATCTCCTGGGGTTTTTCACACGCAACAGTCTCTAGAGTTTACACAGAATGGTGCGAAAAACAAAAAAACATTGACTGAGCAACAGTTCTGTGGGTGGAAACAAACGCCTTGTTGATAAGAGAGGCCAGAGGAAAATGGCCACGCCTGAGTTTCCCAAAAGTATCGCAGCACAAAGATCATAGTTAAATGGTAGAGCAAGCAGCACAATGAACGCTCTCTCTCCTAAATAAGATGCTCTTAGCGTTAAGAGGCTTTTGGGAAACCCACCACAGACTGGTTTGAGCTTCCAGGAAGGATATAGCAACTCATATAATCACTCTTTACAGCCATGGTGAGCAGAAAAGCATCTCAGCATGCAACAGCAGAAGACCACATTAGGTTCCACTCCCGCAGCCAAGAACAGGAATCTTAGAATCAAGAACAAGTTCCTATTAAAGCGGCCGGTGAGTGCATACTGCTGTGGTAAAGAGTGGAGTATTAACTACTAAAGTGAGTGCTCAAGGTGATATGTGCTCCACCATGGTGTGCTACAATGTTTTAAACCCTTTGTTGTATTTTTTTCTTCTGAAAACACCATTTAAAAAGTGCACAGATATGGCCTCATTCTGGTTCCTTGTTACACTCCATTGCATTGTGAACGGTGCGCATGCAGAGCTGCTCTGGTGCTGTGATCTAAAATGACCTCTTAGAATCAAGATCATGTTCCTCGTAAAGTGGCCAGTGAGTGTTTGTGCAGTTCAATATTTTTGTCAACCAAAACTTGTATTTTCTACTTCGCCTCCACCTTCATTCTATGGTGTAATGAACGCTGGTGAATTGGGGATTTGAGGAATTAAAGTATGTAGCCTAGAGTTACCTTATATAGTATTATTTATTAAACTTAAATTCTGGGGAAAAAAACATTTAATTTTTTTTTTCCCCAAAATGGCTAGATGGGGAGAGTTGGGACAGTTCATCATCTCATCTCATTATCTCTAGCCGCTTTATCCTGTTCTACAGGGTCGCAGGCAAGCTGGAGCCTATCCCAGCTGACTACGGGCGAAAGGCGGGGTACACCCTGGACAAGTCGCCAGGTCATCACAGGGCTGACACATAGACACAGACAACCATTCACACTCACATTCACACCTACGGTCAATTTAGATTCACCAGTTAACCTAACCTGCATGTCTTTGGACTGTGGGGGAAACCGGAGCACCCGGAGGAAACCCACGCGGACACGGGGAGAACATGCAAACTCCGCACAGAAAGGCCCTCGCCGGCCACAGGGCTCGAACCCGGACCTTCTTGCTGTGAGGCGACAGCGCTAACCACTACACCACCGTGCCGCCCACAGTTCATCATGTTACAGGTTTTTTCTTGTAGTTTACAAATATAAAATTATTTAAAAATGTATGT
This sequence comes from Neoarius graeffei, assembly GCF_027579695.1. Lineage (NCBI taxonomy): Eukaryota > Metazoa > Chordata > Actinopteri > Siluriformes > Ariidae > Neoarius > Neoarius graeffei. The sequence continues at coordinate 30,871,344 of NC_083595.1, forward strand.
TAAAAATGTGGGCGTGTACCTGCATGAGAATTAAACTTAATTAATTCCTTCTTGAGAATGGAACGGTTTTGTCTTGTCAGGTTTTGGGTAAACTGACATTTTTCTATCACTGTACCATCACTGTGTGTTCGTACAGTTCATATGTTACAAGTTTTGATAATAAATAAAAATTAAACATGTAGGTCTAGGTGGTTTATTTTTCTTCCACATCTCCCCAATATGTCCCAATTCTCCCAGCATGATGCCCCATGTCTCCCCTCAATGTCTCATGTCTCCCTGCAAAACATAATGGCAGAAAAACTGAAGCCTGAAGGCCAGTATATATGACAAGCCGAGAAACCGTTGTGCTAAGAGGATATTGTAAATGCTCTCTAATACAATATGAATGTGATGCTACCTGCAAAGAATTTCATACAATTTACAAAAGCTGAAAACTTGTCCCAAGTCTCCCTGCTCTCCCCTACTCAAGTACCTTCAGAAGTGACTCCTAATGTAGTATGAATTCTTTACAAAATCAAAATCAGAAGATGCGCTCCCTCACCTGATCAAAAAACCCATTGACGTTCGAGAGGTGTTTTGCTGGATAGCTGGCAAAGATGCCTGCGGTGGCATTTTCACCTGTGACCAGCAACTGTCCGTTGGAGTAGGCCATAAAAGCATCTGTAGAGATTAAATGTTTTCTTTTAATTCTAAGTTCACCTCTACTGTAGATATTTCCTGAATATGTTCTACTTTGAAATATCATACAGATACACCTGTATACACAGTTGCAGTGAGTTAGAGAAGCGTGCAGAGGGTGAAGTCATCAGCATAGAAATACATAGGTATTTATGAAATATAAAAACAACTTAACATACATTGCTGAAGACGTTCATCTGATGCTAATATGTTATATATAGAGATAATCACTGGAGACAGCAAGGCCATACATCCCAATCTAAAGGCAGGGTGGGTTACACTCTATTGGACCCTCAGCCACAGATGACTGCCCCCCCCCCCCCAGTTGTATTTGAGGATGAACTCTATGACCATTTCACCACTCGAGAGCCCCTACATTGCATTGTTAATGTGATGCTTGCTTGGTCTTTCTACTCTATTGATGGTACTGGTATGCTCAACAGTTCTCTTGGAAGTTTGTTCAAAACATTAACCTGATTCTAGGGACCAGAAAATCACGTTTGAAGTGGTATAAAATATTTACTCACCATAGTACAGTCCAAAGACAATACAAGAGCCAGCAAAAGCACCAATGAACTGGGCAACCACGTACACTGGGAATTTTTTAATGGAACATTTGCCTAAGATTACCATGGCTAGAGATACAGCTGGGTTTACATGTCCTCCTGTAATAAGAAGACAAGTATATGTTAATGTCCTAAATATTTGGATGATCAACATTTTGTTTTCATTAAGTGCATGGTAATTAAAGCATGATGGTGGGCAACATGTGTTAAAAATGCATTCAGCAGACACCCAAGGGAATACGGGTATGTCCTCTCTATTACGACAGGAAGTGTCATAATAGAGATATTCATACTGTAAGTGCTTCCTGCGCCAGAACCTGGTCTTCCCAGGCAGTCTGCCTTCCCAGTACTAACCAGGCATTAAGGTGCATTGGGTGGTACCGATCTCCATTTCTATAGTCCTCGGACTCTCGCCTATACAGCTAGGATTACAGTGGGGGGGGGCTAGTCCTCTGGTAACTGCAAGGGTTTGACTCCCCCTCACATCTGTACTGCAGTGTGCCTTATCAGATGGCAGTAAGTACCATTTTTATGGCATGACCCGACCGTGAGTAGAACTCACGATCTCACACTCAAGAGGTGGACACGCTAACCACTAGGCCAGCTCACGGTAATAGAGAGAATACTGTAGATATAATACTAATACATTCACCGGCAACTTTATTAGGAACACCCATCCACCTGCTGTTTTATGCAGTTCTCTAATCAGCCAATCCCTTGACAGAAGCACAATGCATAAAATCATGCAGATACAAACCAAGAGCTTCAGTTAATGTTCACTTCAAACATCAGAATGGGAAAAATTGTGATGTCAAAGTGTGACTTTCACTGTGGCGTGGGTGTTGGTTTGAGCCAGATGGACTGGTTTGAGTATTTCAGAAACTGCTGATCTCCTGGGGTTTTCACACACAACAGTCTCTCAAGTTTACACAGAATGGTTCAAAAAACAACAAAAAAACATCAAGTGGGCGACAGTTCTGTGGGTGGAAACAAACACCTTGTTGATAAGAGAGGTCAGAGGAAAATGGCCAGATTGGTTCGAGCTGCCAGGAAGGATATAGCAACTCAGAGCAACTTTTTACAACTGTAGTGACCAGAAAAGCATCTCAGCATGCAACAGCAGAAGACCACATTGGGTTCCACTCCTGCAGCCAAGAACAGGAATCTTAGAATCAAGAACTATCCTATTAAAGTGGCCGGTGAGTGTAGATACTAATAGATAATAGATATGATACGAATAGAGATGTAATCACTTGGCTTCCTAGGAATTGGGTCTGGCATAATCTGCCTAAGTCATCTTAGGCCAATTTAGGGCATTGGAGTGACCTCTATTTAACTCCAAAGTACAATGAAGAGCTCTGCTAACTCTCGCTCATCTCATCTCACTGTCTAAAGCCTGGAAAAAAACAAATGGAAAACAGAACCAGGAGGTTTTGGTTAATATGTAATTTTTTTTTATTAATAAGTAATTCTTAAGTAGTGCGTTGCTTTTTTTTTTGAAAATCATTTTCCTTTCAATGATGGGCACAGCAGGGAGTCTCTTCCTGTAATGGTTAAAAGTGGATGGAACATATTAATCTCTACATATTCTTAGGTTTGTGCATGTGGACATCCTCTTCAATTCTGACCACAGGGTTTCAGTAGGGGTTAAATTCAGAAAATGATGGTTATTGCGAAACACACATTTAGTTTTCCTGTAACCATTTCTGCTTTCTGTGTTTATTTCGATGTGTGTTTGGGGTCATTATCTTGTTGAACGCTGTATCTGTCTGTCTGAGTCTGAACCTGCATGTTCTCCCCATGTCCGCGTGGGTTTCCTCCGGGTGCTCCGGTTTCCCCCACAGTCCAAAGACATGCAGGTTAGGTTAACTGGTGACTCTAAATTGACCGTAGGTGTGAATGTGAGTGTGAATGGTTGTCTGTCTCTATGTGTCAGCCCTGTGATGACCTGGCGACTTGTCCAGGGTGTACCCCGCCTTTCACCCGTAGTCAGCTGGGATAGGCTCCAGCTTGCCTGATAAAGCAGCAAGAGATAATGAGATTTTATATATATATATATATATATATATATATATATATATATATATATATATATATATATATAAAATGTGTGTGTGTGTGTGTGTGTGTGTGTGTGTTGTGGTCAGAAGTTTACATACAGTGACATGAATGTCTTCTTGGATATGAATGTCATGGCAATATTTGGGCTTTCAGTAATTTCTTTGAACTGTTCTTTTTCTGTGGCAGAATGATTGTACAGCATACATCTTTAATACAAAAGAAAACCCACACTAGAATTTGGTACACAAGTTTTAATTTTCTTTGAGTTTTCTGAAATCAACACAGGGTCAAAATTATACATGCAGGTTCAAAAATTTACATATGCTCACTTACATTATTAATTCAGAGTTGCTGAAACTTCCAAAATATCTCTTACAGTATCTTGCCAAGGCCAAGGTCTCTTAACTTCCTGTTAGTGATCATGACTGACTACAGCTGGTTGCTTCTCTGTACCTTCATAAAAAGGGCTTGTTTACAGCACTTATTGCATTGACCAACACACAGTAAAATGGGAAAGTCCAAGGAGCTCAGTGCAGATCTGAGAAAGAGGATCGCAGATGTACACAACTCCAGAATGTCTCTTGGAGCCATTTCTAAACAACTGCAAATTCCAAGATCAGTTCAAACAATTGTATCCAAGTTATTGTGAGGTGCAGTCACTTTGCCAAGCCACTTTGCTTCAAGAAAACCTAAACTGTCACCCTCAGCTGAAAGGAAATTAGTGTGGATGGTCAGGAACAACCTGGGAACCACCATGGCGCAGCCCTGCCATGAACTGGAAACTGATGGATCACTGTCTACAGTTCAGATCACCATGGACTAAGAGGCTGCTATCCAAGAAATAACCTCCTGCTCCAAAATTGACACCTTCAAGCTTAACTAAAGTTTGAAGCTGACCACACGGACAAAGAAAAAAGCCTTCTGGAGGACAGCTGTATGGCCAGGTGAGACAAAGATTGAGTTGTCTGGCTACAGTGACCACCATGTACAGAGGGACACTGTACCAGCTGGTGGTGGTGGTAGGATCATCATGCTCTGGGGCTGTTTTGCTGCCAGTGGAACTGGTTCATTCCACAAAGTGGATGGAATAATGAAGAAGGAGGACTACCTCAGAATTCTTCAGCATAAACCATCAGAAACTTGAGCACGACTTAGGAGTTACAACAGGACAGTGAACCCAAACACGCATCAGAGCTGGTTGTGGAGGATAAAGCAGGCTAACATTAAACTTAAAACAAGTCCTGAGTTCAACCCTACTGAAAACATATGGATCCTGCTTATAAGTCGAGTCCATGCCAAGGAAAAAAAATTTAATTGAACTCTACCAATTCTACCATAAAGAGTCATGAAATATCCAACCAGAATTCTGCCAGAAGCTTGTTCATGATAAGCAAAAATGTTTGGTCAAGGTGAATCTTATGAAGAGAAATTTTACCCAAATATGAAGTGTGCTGTATGTATATTTTTGACCCTGTATGTATAATTTTGACCCTGTGCTGATTTCAGAAAACCCAAAGAAAATTAAAACTTGTGCACCAAATTCTAGTGTTTTTTTTAATTAAAGATGTATGCTGTACATTCTGCCACAGAAAAAAGAACAGTTCAAAGAAATTACTGAAAGCCCAAATATTGCCATGACATTCATGTCACTGTATGTAAACTTCTGACCACAACTGTCTGCGTATGTATATATATATATATATATATATATATATATATATATATATTTTTTTTTTTTTTTTTTTTTTTGCTTGCCGGTGGCTAGCACTGTCACCTCACAGCAAGAAGGTTCTGGGTTCGAGCCCAGCGGCCAAGGAGGGCCTTTCTGTGTGGAGTTTGCATGTTCTCCCCATGTCTGTGTGGGTTTCCTCCGGGTGCTCTGGTTTCCCCCACAGTCCAAAGACATGCAGGTTAGGCTAATTGGTGGCCATAGAAGAAGAAGAAGAAGCTTTAGTGTCATTGTACAAGAATACAACGAAATTCCGTTTGGCAGCATCTCTCTTATAGCAGCTACATGTCACAGTCTCAAGAAAATATATTAAACATAAATAGTCAAAACAGTAAAGTGCAGATAAAATGTTATACAACCCCGATTCCAAAAAAGTTGGGACAAAGTACAAATTGTAAATAAAAATGGAATGCAATAATTTACAAATCTCAAAAACTGATATTGTATTCACAATAGAACATAGACAACATATCAAATGTCGAAAGTGAGACATTTTGAAATTTCATGCCAAATATTGGCTCATTTGAAATTTCATGACAGCAACACATCTCAAAAAAGTTGGGACAGGGGCAATAAGAGGCTGGAAAAGTTAAAGGTACAAAAAAGGAACAGCTGGAGGAACAAATTGCAACTCATTAGGTCAATTGGCAATAGATCATTAACATGACTGGGTATAAAAAGAGCATCTTGGAGTGGCAGCGGCTCTCAGAAGTAAAGATGGGAAGAGGATCACCAATCCCCCTAATTCTGCACCCACAAATAGTGGAGCAATATCAGAAAGGAGTTCGACAGTGTAAAATTGCAAAGAGTTTGAACGTATCATCATCTACAGTGCATAATATCATCAAAAGATTCAGAGAATCTGGAAGAATCTCTGTGCGTAAGGCTCAAGGCCGGAAAACCATACTGGGTGCCCGTGATCTTCGGGTCCTTAGACGGCACTGGATTACACACAGGCATGCTTCTGTATTGGAAATCACAAAATGGGCTCAGGAATATTTCCAGAGAACATTATCTGTGAACACAATTCACCGTGTCATCTGCCATTGCCAGCTAAAACTCTATAGTTCAAAGAAGAAGCCGTATCTAAACATGATCCAGAAGCGCAGACGTCTTCTCTGGGCCAAGGCTCATTTAAAATGGACTGTGGCAAAGTGGAAAACTGTTCTGTGGTCAGACGAATCAAAATTTGAAGTTCTTTATGGAAATCAGGGACGCCGTGTCATTCGGACTAAAGAGGAGAAGGACGACCCGAGTTGTTATCAGCGCTCAGTTCAGAAGCCTGCATCTCTAATGGTATGGGGTTGCATTAGTGCGTGTGGCATGGGCAGCTTACACATCTGGAAAGACACCATCAATGCTGAAAGGTATATCCAGGTTCTAGAGCAACATGTGCTCCCATCCAGACGACGTCTCTTTCAGGGAAGACCTTGCATTTTCCAACATGACAATGCCAAACCACATACTGCATCAATTACAGCATCATGGCTGCGTAGAAGAAGGGTCCGGGTACTGAACTGGCCAGCCTACAGTCCAGATCTTTCACCCATAGAAAACATTTGGCGCATCATAAAACAGAAGATACGACAAAAAAGACCTGAGACAGTTGAGCAACTAGAATCCTACATTAGACAAGAATGGGTTAACATTCCTATCCCTAAACTTGAGCAACTTGTCTCCTCAGTCCCCAGACGTTTACAGACTGTTGTAAAGAGAAAAGGGGATGTCTCACAGTGGGAAACATGGCCTTGTCCCAACTTTTTTGAGATGTGTTGTTGTCATGAAATTTAAAATCACCTAATTTTTCTCTTTAAATGATACATTTTCTCAGTTTCAACATTTGATATGTCATCTATGTTCTATTCTGAATAAAATATGGAATTTTGAAACTATCACATCATTGCATTCCGTTTTTATTTACAATTTGTACTTTGTCCCAACTTTTTTGGAATCGGGGTTGTATATATAAATAGTCTGTATTAAAGGTGCAGTCTATATTTGAGGTGCAAGAGTTATTGTCCATTGACTGGGAGGTAGTAGTATGTGCGCGCGCATGTGTGTGTGTGTGTGTGTGTGTGTGCGTGGGGGTGGGGGGTGTCCATGATTCCTGCAGCAGTCTCTTCACAGCCATGGGGAAGAAGCTGTTCTTCAGTCTGTTGGTACGGGCTCTCATGACTCTGAGTCTGCCAGAGGGGAGGTTGGAAAATAGAGAGTGTCCTGGGTGGGCGGGGTCATCCTGGATCTTTGTGGCCCGCCGGAGGAGCCGGCTTGAGTAGATCTCCTCTAGGCGTAGGAGTGGGGAGCCGATGATCCACTGAGCAGTCTTGATGACCCGCTGCAGTTGTTTCTTCTCGGACGCAGTGCAGCTGGCATACCACACCATACATCCGTAGGTCAGGACACTCTCTATTTTGCAATGATAAAAGTTTTTCAGCAGAGGTGGAGGGAGTTTGTTCCTCTTCAGCGTTCTCAGGAAAAAAAGACGCTGCTGGGCCTTTTTAATAATGTGGGTGGTGTTCACAGTCCAGCCCAGGTCCTCTGAGATGTGCAGTCTGAGAAACTTGAAGTTTTTGACCCGCTCCACTTCTTTCCCGTTGATGCTCAGGCCTGACTGTAGTGTGGCCCTTGTCTTCCAGAAGTCAGTGATGAGTTCTTTTGTCTTCTTGGTGTTGAGGTTGAGGTGGTTGTCACTGCACCAGGCCACCAGTGCTCGGACCTCCTCCCTGTATGGTGCCTCATCATCATTGTTGATCAATCCAACAATGGTTGTATCGTCTGCAAATTTAATGAGGGTGTTGGAGCCATGGGTGGCGACACAGTCGTGGGTGTACAGCGTGTACAAAACTGGACTCAGAACACAGCCCTGAGGAACACTGGTATTGAGGACGATGGTGGAGGATGTGGAGGTGCCCATCCTGACATGCTGTCATAGGTGTGAATGGTTGCTTGTGTCTATGTGTCTTGGCGACTTGTCCAGGGTGTACCTCGCCCATAGTCAGCTGGGATAGGCTCCAGCTTGCCTGTGACCCTGTACAGGATAAGCAGCTACAGATAATAGATGGATTTATATTTTTGCCCAAGTTCTTTATGACTGCCAATATTTCTTAGAGTTTGATTGTAAGAGTAGAAGGATATAGAGTTTGTCAGGGAACAAAAATAGTTACGGTGTTGGAAAGCACAACCCACCATTTTCTTACAGTTTCTCTAGTTAGACTATTTGACTGTAGCCTTGAATTTCTGTCAAATGTTTTATTCCAGTCTTCAATAACTTCAAACCAAGTTGGCGTATAAACGTGTCCTGTAACCTATCATCCCAATAAACATCTGGAATATTCTCTCTCTATGTGGCATATCACTGTAGTGATGCAGCAGCTCCAGCCATCAAAGTTTCTCGGGAAGAATTATAGTAGGGGTTTCCTGTTGCCTTCTACTGGATTATTATAGAGGTTTACTCCTCTCAACCATTCACATCTATGGACAATTTAGAGTAGCCAGTTAACCGAACCACATGTCTTTGGACTATGGGGGAAACCGGAGCACCCGGAGGAAACCCACGCCGACACGGGGAGAACATGCAAACTCCACACAGAAAGGCCCTCATTGGCCATGAGGTTCAAACCTAGAGCCTTCTTGCTGTCAGGCGACAGTGCTAACTACAGCATCACTGTGCTGCTGCTCAGGAATATTACTGAGCAGATTCAAATAATGAGCCTAATATTTGAATAGTTGGAGGTACTGAGGGGATCCACTGAATTTGTTTCAATCTTAAAAGGGACTCTGGATGCAAAACAATTTGAGAACCTCTGCTTTATAGAATCAAAAGTTAATTTATTTGGCTTGTAATGATATTATCTTGTAGCTGGTTGTGATTTCATGCTAAGCTCTTTATATTAAAAAAAAATCTATTGGAATGAAAAAAGGGTGCTGAAAAAAGTGGACATTTTAAGAGAAAGATCATGTCTGAAGCTCCTCCTTTTTCCTAGTTATCTTCTTATAAATTCATAAATCCGCTACTAGTGGTGACTTTTCTGCACCCAGTGCCTCCTTGTTTCCTACCTACTATTTAACATCTCCCACCTAAAAGCCTCAAAATGGAGAACGGCGCCATACCCATATGCCTTAAAGAGTTGGTTTACAAACCAAAGTACTGGGACAGGAAACTGCCTGGGAAGACCAGATTCTGGTGTGAGAGGGACTCTGACCCAAAAGTCTCTAGCAGGGGTCTGAATGTTGAAAGCAAAGCAGAAGCTGCCCAAAAAGCTGCTTGAGCTCTTGGAGTTCTCTCTACTCTTACTTTTCCACAATCATATTTCATGTCATTAGGATGTGGTCTGCAATCACAAACATCACATAAGTGTGCTACTATTTTTGACACCCAGTGTATACACACTTTGTTTTCTGTCCACTTGTTCAGGCATCACGTACAAACATCACGTACATCACGTACACTGGGTGTCATTCTTGCAGCGTAGTTTTCCTTTTGCTTTTCTGTGAAATCGCTGTGTTTTTGTTTTCATGCCTCATTTGACTTTAGTGATCTTATGAAATGCAAGTCCATTTTAAAATCACCACCACTGGTGCTTCATTCATGCTGATGGTGTAAATTAACTCACGTACTGTCTTATTCAGCAAAGTTCAAGTGAACTTTTATAAATTCCTGAGTCATCCATAGGATCGTTATTTAATCCACAGTGTACCCAGTAAAGCCCTGTGATACACATAGTGTTTCACATCTGCACAGTCAGTTACTAAAGAGTGCATAATCAAACCACTGAATGTGTTTCCGTCTTACACTTGTCACCTTCATACCACTAACTCACTCCTCTTAATTATATAGTCTCTGAGTTCACATGAGGCAGGAGTCCATTTGTTTCTCAATTACTTACATCACACTCTCCCTGAGGACAAAGGTCAAGATGGAGTGCTCAGTTTGGAGCATGTTGAATCCAGCTGTGTAGGTCTTAGGATTAGAGCTAAAAATACAGTTTCCATCTGCTTCTTTTCTGAGCAGAATGGACTGAACAGCAATCAGGGACAGTTTACAAACTTTTCCGCAAGCTCTGTGGTTACAGGCACTGAGCTACTGATCAGATGCTCATGAGTTCAAATACTATCATGCCAAGCTGCCACTACTGGTCCTTGGCAAAGCCTTTAAAGGTTTATGCTCAAGATGCTGTGCTCTGACCCCAGCTAAGAAGTTTGAAGAAAAGCATTTCAATGTATAGGTGAAATAAAGTCAAGTCAAGTCAAGTCAATTTATTTGTACAGCGCTTTTAACAACAGAATGGGGGACACCATGTTTTAATGGGTAGAGACGTGGCTTTGGGACCAAAAGTTTACCGGTTCAATTCCCTGGACCAACAGGAATGGTTGAAGTGCCCTTGAACAAGGTGCCTAACCACCTGGGTATGTTGTATGTCATTCTGGATAAAAGCGTCTGCTAAATGCCTGTAATGTAACATTAATGTACAGCAGCTTTACAGAAAAATAAAGACTTTAAACATCCATCCATCTGTTATCTGTAGCCACTTATCGTGTTCTACAGGGTCGCAGGCAAGCTGGAACCCATCCCAGCTGACTATTGGTGAGAGGCGGGGTACACCCTGGACAAGTCGCCAGGTTGTCGCAGGGCTGACTTTAAACATACAGTATGTACTAATAAATTTATTTGGCCCTCATGAGCAAGCTTGAGATGACAGTAGCAAGGAAAAACTCCCTGAGATGACATGAGGAAGAAATCTTGAGAGGAGCCAGACTCAAAAGGGAACCCATCCTCATCTGGGTGATAACAGATAGCATGATTATAAATAACTCATTTATATGTGTCCTATATAGTCACAAAGTATAACTGTGAAACCAGGAAATTTATTATAGTTTTAGCATGAAGTCTGTTTTTTGAAGCTGTCAACGGTTCATTCATGGAGACTTGAGTGCAAAATTGTTCATGACAACTGCAGTCCTAAAGTTATCATGGCAATTGTAGTCCTCAGCCATCATAGTAAAACTGTAAATGTCCTTCTAAGTGGGTGAAGATCTTCTAAGTATATCTTTAGACTGTTCATATGGGGCCATCCTCCACAGGAGTGATGTGATGAGACTCCTACCAGAAGTAGGGCATCAGGATGGATCAGGCAGGTCTGCTATAAAAAGCTATTTTGTTCTTGTTTTGATTTGTTAACTAAACCATTACCTTGCTCTTACTTTCTATTAATAGCATTTATAGAAAGGGCAGTTACGCAAAGTTTGGACAAAAGTTTACCATTAACTTTATAAAATGTCTTTTTATGGTAACATCAGTTCAGGGAAATGTCTGGAGCATTTTTGTTCATTGTGGGTCTGAAACAGCTATAGGTGCTTGAGGGTTTGTTTATTTTTCATGATGTCAAATGAAGAACACTGATATTTTTTGAAGGGCGGCATGGTGGTGTAGTAGTTAGCACTGTCGACTCACGGCAAGAAGGTCCTGGGTTTGAGCCCAGCAGCCGACAGGGGCCTTTCTGTGCGGAGTTTGCATGTTCTCCCCATGTCTGTGTGGGTTTCCTCCGGGTGCTCCGGTTTCCACCACAGTCCAAAGACATGCAGGTTAGGCTAATTGGTGGCTCTAAATTGACCGTAGGTGTGAATGTGAGTGTGAATTGTTCCTTGTCTCTATGTGTCAGCCCTGCGATAACCTGGTGACTTGTCCAGGGTGTACCCCGCCTCTCGCCCATAGTCAGCTGGGATAGATAGCATAGTCTTGCCTGCGACCCTGTACAGGATAAGTGGCTATGGATGGATGGATAGTTTTTGGAGCTACCACAAAAAAAATTGTCTTTATAACACGTTTTAGTGTCTTTAAAATAACACAGTGTGTGCAGAATTCCTCCACAGCCATTTGGGAATTCTTATATTAACACTTAAATGCTGAAGGCACAAATGCTTATCACTCCTAATACAAACTTAAATTGACACAAAATGTTACCAAAAGCTCTGGATGTTTTTTTTTTCCCTTTGATTTTTTTTAAACATGAGCTTCAAGTAGAAGAGCAGCGTTGGTGTCTGACAGCACTAATAAAAAATCAGGGCAAAGCAAAACATTACAGTTCAGAAAGATATTTAAATATGGCTTGATTTCTCATGCTGTTTTGGAAATGGTGGTGTGTCAGCTAATGCACAGTCAAGTCAAGTCAAGTTTATTTTTATAGCGCTTTTAACAACAGACATTGCCACAAAACAGCTTTACAGAATTTGGCTAGTTTGCACTTTAGCGGGCACAATTCCGCCATATTGTTTACATTTACCGAGCCTAGCAGCATATGAGCAAATTTAAGTGGGGGTTCGGGGACAGCAGCCCCGTATTATCAATACCTAATACTTTATTTAGGTATTAGGTATTGATAATACCAGTACCAGTACCTCAAACAACAATAGCTAGAACAATTCCTTGTTCTATTATATGTCGAAGTCGTCAAAATTGGTGTTTGTCTGGGTTAGGGTTAGCGCCCGCTAAAGTGCAGTAATCCCCAGAATTTTAATGATTTTAAACATGAGCTAATTTTATCCCTAATCTATCTCCAATGAGCAAGCCTGTGGCGATAGTGGCAAGGAAAAACTCCCTCAGATGGCATGAGGAAAAACCTCGAGAGAAACCAGACTCAAAAGGGAACCCAGCCTCATTTGGGTGATAATCAGTCATGCTGATTAAGCTGAACCAGGTTATACTCAGGGGTTAAATTGGGATTCAGGATGTTGGGGAACTTGCTTTCTTTTTTGGTTGTCAAAAATATGGGAACAATAACTCGGCCTCCTGTAACGCAGCCTCTTAAAGCTATGCAACCAAGTTTGTTCAGAATTTGGGGTAGGCCTTGTGAATGATGATGTCGGAAGATGATGAGAAGGAAAATATGAATAATTTAACACAGCAGTTGTCTGTCTTTTTGACATAATAAGTGATTTATAACCAATTATAATATTTGCCATGATTTATGATTGTTGTCTCGATTCATTTATATCATTGCCTTTAAAATCAATCCATCAATTCAAATTGTCATAGCTAGTTACCACGTTGGACATGTTGTTTTGCGAAAGAATTGCCACTGTTGCTAACAAATTATGACAAGCTGTCAAATAAGTTTGAGACAAGGCAAAGACTTGTTGATCCAAAACAATCAGGTTTTCAAGTATGTCCAAAAATGATCACTGTTTAGTTCTGGCCAGGCACCGTCCAAACTGATAATCACATCATCAGTTTTTCTTTGGCTAATCAGACATAAGGTACACCACCACTCTTGCCAGAACAGTTGGGGGTGAGGTGCCTTGCTAACTTGCTCAAGGGCACTTCAGCTGGTCCAGGGACTCAAACCAGCAACCTTTTGGCCCCAAAGCTGCTTCTCTAACCATTGGGCCATGGCGTCCCAGCTTCATTGTTTGATTTTATAAAAGTCTAGACTATACAGCTATGAATTCTTGTGTTACCTGATACACCTCCTGACACATAGACAGCCAGCATCAGTCCTGTGGTGAAGCCAAAGTGGATGCTGAGTGGTTCACCTGCAGATCCTCTGCTGAGCACAACCTGTGCCACCGAGCCACAGCCAAAAACCTGAGAAAGGACGGACAATAAATCAACAGTCAGGCACAGAGGACCAGTGCAGAAGAACAGTCTCTCTTCTATTGTGAGTCAGATCACATTAAAGCTCTGTTGTTCAGCAAAACTTCAGCTCCAATTAGATGTGGTCATATGATCAAAGTATTCAGCTAAGTGTTCACTGACAAGAACAGAGGAGCACAAAAAGATGTCCGATTCTATAATGTTCTTATTGCTAATTAACACTGATAGAAGTGAACAGGACACTGTGTGAGGAAAATCTTTGTTTTTGACCACAGAACAGGCTCGTAGTATTGTTTGGGATTTTATTGGTATTGTACAAATTTAAAGGTTAAAGGAGGGTTTGTAAGTCCAGTGTTTGTTGTTTCCTTTTTGCCTTCACTTATTCATTCAACCTTTGAACATAAATAACTATCTTTTCAAGCTTTACAGGTTTGGAACAGCTCTGCGCTTGGCTTGGATTCTGCCTTGATAACATGGTAACATGATTTAGACAATAGCATCTGCCCAATGAATACATATAATATTTATCTATTTAGTAATAAGTTTCAACAATAGTTAGTTAATTAGGCACTGAATTAAAACCTACAACCAAAATGAACATCTATGAACATCTTACACTAATAGTACCGACACTTGAATTAATACTTCCATTAACATCAGCAAAATGTAAACCGCTTTACTAATGTATCCACGTTCATATCACTAAACTATATTATTAACACTCATAATTGTACGTCCGTGTGCCTTTTACATCACTACACAAAGCCTCTAGATAAAAAACTTCAACTGTACTTGGTATTTGTAGACAAATGAAAATATTGTTACAGATTAACCTCCCATAACAGTCCTTTCCTGAGATGTCCATGACAAATGCAAGTGCCTTGTTAGTGTTTACTAATCCATTAACAGAAAGTGTCATTTAATATTTAGCTTCATGTTGCTAATTGAGAGAGAATTGTTAATCTTCGAACTGTTAGACGTCAAATGAGGTCAGAAAAGGTTAACAAAGTGAAATGGAAGAGTACTAGAGTCAAGCAACAGATCTGTCATGCGCTAATCAATCAGGACTTCCATACTAGCATATTACACAAGTTGGGAAGATGTTCAATCACTATAAACTATAAACATCATCATCATCATCATCATAGGCCTCACTGTCCACACACTTTGTTTTACCCCTGATTGTGATGTGTGAATATCCTCATATGGTGGAAACAGGTCGCTGAAAACCTTAGTAAATACAAATACTGTAGTATGACGATGTTCAGGGTGGCACGGTGGTGTAGTGATTAGCACTGTTGCCTCACAGCAAGAAGGTCCTGGGTTCGAGCCCCGTGGCCGGCGAGGGCCTTTCTGTGTGGAGTTTGCATGTTCTCCCCGTGTCTGCGTGGGTTTCCTCCGGGTGCTCCGGTTTCCCCCACAGTCCAAAGACATGCAGGTTAGGCTAATTGGAGGCTCTAAATTGACCGTAGGTGTGAATGTGAGTGTGAATGGTTGTTCATCTCTGTGTGTCAGCCCTGCGATAACCTGGTGACTTGTCCCCCGCCTCTCGCCCATAGTCAGCTGGGATAGGCTCCAGTTTGCCTGCGACCCTGCACAGGAAAAGCAGCTACAGATAATGGATGGATGGATGGATGGATGGATGGATGGATGGAGACTTTAAAATGTACACAATGCATCATATGATGTAAGACATTATTTTCAGTATTGTTCGTGGTACCAAAATGTACAAAAAATATAAAGAAGAGTTTCATTTGTTATATTAGAAAAATGATAATCAATTCAGGCGGCACGGTGGTGTAGTGGTTAGCACTGTCGCCTCACAGCAAGAAGGTCTGGGTTCGAGCCCCGTGGCCGGCGAGGGCCTTTCTGTGTGGAGTTTTCATGTTCTCCCCGTGTCCGCGTGGGTTTCCTCCGGGTGCTCCGGTTTCCCCCACAGTCCAAAGACATGCAGGTTAGGTTAACTGGTGACTCTAAATTGACCGTAGGTGTGAATGTGAGTGTGAATGGTTGTCTGTGTCTATGTGTCAGCCCTGTGATGACCTGGCGACTTGTCCAGGGTGTACCCTGCCTTTCGCCCGTGGTCAGCTGGGATAGGCTCCAGCTTGCCTGCGACCCTATAGAACAGGATAAAGCGGCTGAGATGAGATGAGAGATAATCAATTCACAAATTCACTAAATCAGACAGTAAAGGTGACTGAACACCTAAGTCTTTCCTGCTTTGTCATGAATTCCTCTGTTTTTTAGAATCGTGAAACTCCATGTGCTTGTCAGCTTTAACATCTAAAGGCTAAAACAATCTATTCATAAAACCAAAACCACTGCTTGTATTATTTTTTGAATTCAACTTTTATATATATATTTTCTTGCTGATTGTCGACATTTTATTGTATAGTTTATATGTAAAATATAGTATGCATGTATTTATGCATGTATTATGTGGTACATATAGTCTTTAGATATGATTGATCTTATTATTTCATATTTGAGATAAACATACAGTGTATATATTCATTAAATCATTTCTTCTGTTGTATTATTGTACTTTTTTTTTAATTCAGTGCAAACTGGACACACTTGCTTGCACTCAGGTGCAAAATTTGCATGAAATGTACCAGGTTGATAAAAATTTATATATATATATATATATATATATATATATATATATATATATATACACACACATGCTATATCTATATATACACAAAGGTTACAAACAGGTTCCTGCTCCAGCTTACTGTTATACTACTGCCACTGTGCACAGAAAAAATAATTAAAAAATATATATATTTCTTGACAGATACTTACTACAAGCAAAAATGTGCCCAGGATTTCCGCTAGAAACTCTTTGATGATGGCATGCCGGAGTGTGCATTTCTCTCTCAGACTCCTCAGGCTGTCCAGCTCCATGTTTGCTCACAGCTGATCAAGTGTCTGGTGTTAGTGAGGAGAGTTAAAACCATAATGAGAAGCGGATCAGGAGAAACACACACACACACGACAGATGACTGATAGATGACTCGGAATGAATCGATTCCTTTTAAACGACTCTTTTAAACAAGTCTGGCAAATTGTCATTGAATCAGTCGAATCAGAAAGTTGCTTATCATAAACATGCCTTTGGATATGTTCTGCTTTTATGATATTACATCATATACAGTGGTGCTTGAAAGTTTGTGAACCCTTTAGAATTTTCTATATTTCTGCATAAATATGACCTAAAGCATCATCAGATTTTCACACAAGTCCTAAAAGTAGATAAAGAGAACCCAGTTAAACAAACGAGACAAACATATTATACTTGGTCATTTTTTATTGAGGAAAATGATCCAATATTACATATCTGTGAGTGGCAAAAGTATGTGAACCTTTGCTTTCAGTATCTGGTGTGACCCCCTTGTGCAGCAATAACTGCAACTAAACGTTTCCGGTAACTGTTGATCAGTCCTGCACACCGGCTTGGAGGAATTGTAGCCCATTCCTCCGTACAGAACAGCTTCAATTCTGGGATGTTGGTGGGTTTCCTCACATGAACTGCTCGCTTCAGGTCCTTCCACAACATTTCGATTGGATTAAGGTCAGGACTTTGACTTGGCCATTCCAAAACATTAACTTTATTCTTCTTTAACCATTCTTTGGTAGAACGACTTGTGTGCTTAGGGTGGTTGTCTTGCTGCATGACCCACCTTCTCTTGAGATTCAGTTCATGGACAGATGTCCTGACATTTTCCTTTAGAATTTGCTGGTATAGTTCAGAATTCATTGTTCCATCAATGATGGCAAGCCGTCCTGGCCCAGATGCAGCAAAACAGGCCCAAACCATGATACTACCACCACCATGTTTCACAGATTGGATAAGGTTCTTATGCTGGAATGCAGTGTTTTCCTTTCTCCAAACATAACGCTTCTCATTTAAACCAAAAAGTTCTATTTTGGTCTCATCTGTCCACAAAATATTTTTCCAATAGCCTTCTGGCTTGTCCATGTGATCTTTCGCAAACTGCAGATGAGCAGCAAAGTTCTTTTTGGAGAGCAGTGGCTTTCTCCTTGCAACCCTGCCATGCACACCATTGTTGTTCAGTGTTCTCCTGATGGTGGACTCATGAACATTAGCATTAGCCAATGTGAGAGAGGTCTTCAGTTGCTTAGAAGTTACCCTGGGGTCCTTTGTGACCTCGCCGACTATTACATGCCTTGCTCTTGGAGTGATCTTTGTTGGTCAACCACTCCTGGGGAGGGTAACAATGGTCTTGACTTTCCTCCATTTGTACACAATCTGTCTGACTGTGGATTGGTGAAGTCCAAACTCTTTAGAGATGGTTTTGTAACCTTTTCCAGCCTGATGAGCATCAACAACGCTTTTTCTGAGGTCCTCAGAAATCTGCTTTGTTTGTGCCATGATACACTTCCACAAACGTGTTGTGAAGATCAGACTTTGATAGATCCCTGTTCTTTAAATAAAACAGGGTGCCCACTCACACCTGATTGTCATCCCATTGATTGAAAACACCTGACTCTAATTTCACCTTCAAATTAACTGCTAATCCTAGAGGTTCACATACTTTTGCCGCTCACAGATATGTAATATTGGATCATTTTCCTCAATAAATAATTAAATGACCAAGTATAATATTTTTGTCTCATTTGTTTAACTGGGTTCTCTTTATCTACTTTTAGGACTTGTGTGAAAATCTGATGATGTTTTAGGTCATATTTATGCAGAAATATAGAAAATTCTAAAGGGTTCACAAACTTTCAAGCGCCACTGTATAATATTTATTTACACAATGTATTATACTGCAATATACTTGTAGCTTTATACTATAATATTCTTACTTAAAAGATCACAGTGTTGAGCTGAAACTGATTGTGTAGTGATTGCAGAGGATTCAGTCTGTCTTTTGTTATGTCAATTTATTCATTTTGTTATTTTTATATGTTAATTTATGATCTATATTTATAATGCTATTTGGGTCAGAATTATGAATCAACACCACTCTTTGAACTCGACTCATTTAAAACGGATTTGTTTGAAAGAAGCAGAACAGTAGAATAAATTGTATAAAGGTTAAGGATCAGCCCATGAGAAAGCTATACATACAGCTGTAGGAAAAGGAGGGGGCCTCTGATACATAGTGTTATAATTATTATATTGTTATTGTTATAATTATTCTTATTGATTCATTTTTTGTGGTGATTCATTTTGAAACAAATCTGCTAATTAACAGCTCAAAACCCAATTCCTCGAGGGAATACGGATTGCGCTTGCGCAGTACGACCAAGCAGCAGGAGTAATTTATTTATACACCGTTTGGTCAACAGAGGGCGCTCATCGAACACGAAACTCAAGTGTACGAGTGGAGAAGCAGCCACAGGCAATTTCTCAAAAAAAAAAAAAATGCTTTGGGCTGTCTGGTAGCTGTTTAAAAAGCCTGTAGTGTAATTTAACTATAGTTAGGTTGCCGCTGGTTTGTGGTCAGTTGGATTAATTTGTAAACTGTTTGGCTGTAAATCAGCACTCCAGTATATCAAGCCTGTACATTTACACCATGATTGATCAGAATTAATATTCATTTGCAGGATTAAGAACTCTTTACTTTGTTAAGCACGATCTGGCAACCCTGGCTGGGACAGGTAGCCCATGGAGAGATGAGTGAGGCTCAGCTCATTAATCACCACTCACTGTCACTTTTTCTGAGGCGTTGTCTTTGATGTGAAACAGATATACACACACTGCAGACACGGTGTGTGTGTGTGTGTGTGTGTGTGTGTGTGTGTGTGTGTGTGTGTGTGTGTGTACCTGTATGTTTTTATTTGTTTGTTTGTTTTAATTTTATGTTCATTTATACTATATTAAAATATTATATTATATTACTAGAAGTGATGCAAATGTAAGAGTAAAATAATTTTCAATTCAACTGGCTAAAAAAATTCAGTTTCAGTTTTCACTGGGCAACAGTGAATCGAAATAATATAATATAATATAATATAATATAATATAATATAATATAATATAATATAATGAGAGATATGGATGAAGTGAAATCTAAATGTGGGTCATTTGTGATGAATAAATTCATTTAAAGTATTTACTGATGTATTAACTTTAATTCTCCAATCAGCAACATAAACTGTTTATATTTGAATGAATGAATGAATGAATGAATGTACTGTAAATGTGTTAGAGAAAGTGATGACACAAATCAGCTCCTCCTCTACATCAGCTCAGAAAAAGTTTATTGCTGAGAGTTTACTGCTCTCTTTATTGCACCAACTGTTTAAGTTTGGAGAGAAAGTGTGAAGTCGATAATTTGTTTTTTATTTATTTACTACATCTAGGAGGACATCTTCCTGGCTGATGCGCACGTCTGAGGTGGATGCTGAAGAAGCTGCTGCTGCTGCTGCTGCTGGAGGTGTGAATGTGTTTGTGGTTGAATCCCCGCAGCCTGTGGGTGTGAGGAGGCAGAATTTTAGGTGTGTGTGTGGTGTGTATTGGCTGAGCTGAAGTGCTGGAGGATGGAGGATGGAGGAGGCGCGGCGGGAGGCGACCATCAGCTCAGGACAGGAGGACAGAAGAAGGTGTGATCGCTTGATGTGGAGAGATGAACAACATCCTGATGGCCTCTCTCTCTCTCTCTCTCTCTCTCTCTCTCTCTCTCTCTCTCTCTCTCTGTGTGAAGTGTTTTTGAGTTGTAAGGCAAACGGACTTTGAAAGTTTTTCACGTTCATGTGTGATAAAGGGAACAGACATGGCAACCAAGTTCACAACCTCAACAAAACAAAACTCCCCACACACACTGTTTACACAATTCCAGCTGGACGTAGATGAACAGTGTACCAGTCAATTAGGCTGAACACTGCAACAATTAGTCTACAATAGATTACAAATGTATTAGTTAACCTCACTGGTTGTGCTCTTTATGATCTGTTTTTTGTTTTTTTTTTTATACTGCAGCAATTAGGTTAGGCTTTGTTCTAATAATAAGATATAAATAAACTCAGGTCGCATTACAAAAAAAAACCTTTCTACAGAAAACCATTTTTTCAATAATTTAATCAATGCCTAATTGTTGTTGTCAACATGATAGTATTTAATATGCTTAAACAAACTTGCAATTTCAGATTAGCTTCAGATCCTAATCCATATTTTGCCATTATAAAATCCTAACAGAAACATGCCCTCATTTATAGCTGAAAAATATTTACAATTTACCGTGAACTTGTAAAATAAAACCAGTTATTTATCCCAAACTGCTCTGGTTATCCCGAGATGGAGATCTGGAATAAAATAATGAGCGTTTACTGATTCGATTCACTTCACTGACTCGATTTACTGCTTCAATTCTTTTAAACAATTCGGTTCAAAGAGAAATTGACACCCGGAGCTGATTTATAATCCGGTTTAACGGCTCATCATACTCCATTATTACTCAAAGAAGCGACTTTGCAGTGACTTTCAGGATGATTTGTTCGAGTTGCTTCGAGTCATCCAAGAAGATCCGATACGGAACTTCTGCGACTCCCATCACTGAAAGTGGGTGGTTTCCTATCTGGCAGAGAGAAAGAGTAGGTTTATGTAAATGCTGGATTTTTAATGATATCAGGAGGACGGCCCCTGTATTCGCTGCCCAATAAAAAATGGACCCAATGCCGACACCTGCTTATAAACACAGGAAGGAAGTCCAAAGTCCTGAATTCTGCGTGCACTCGGTCGGTGTTGGGAGCGAGAGCGCGCGGGCCACAGCATGACCTCCAGCGCAGTGCAGCTCCCCGGCGGGCTGAAGGCGGATCCCGCGGCGCTCATGGCATCCCTGCAGCTAATGCCCTCACCAGTGCCCAACCCGGAGATCAAGTACACCAAGGTGGGTATAAGAGCGCTCCAGACACAACCTTTAGGACCTGACAAGGTTCAAGAGCGCGCGCGGATTTGGCGCATGGTTTGCGCGCAGTTTGGACACCAGGCGCGTGCACAAATAGTTTCACTAAAAACTTTTATTATTATTTTTATTATTATTATTTTTAAGGAAAAATGTGATGACCAACCTCCTCTTCATAGCTTCATTTCATCCTGTTCTGTAAACCCGACTGTATTTATTCATAACATGCTTAGCGCGCGCTCACGTCTTTGGTCGTTTGTCATATTAAGAATGCGTGCATGCGTACGCGCGTGCCCGTGTACATACTGTACTGTAGACATGCACTGCCACCCTCCTTTATGCAACATGCTTTTATTTATTCTCACTCTTTTGCATGGTGCATGTGTGCACACTCCACTAATGATCACTAATGTGGTCAGAGTGCCCACAAAAACACCCTGTCTAGCTCCTTGGGTGAACTTTGCATGCACGCATGTGCCCGTGTACATACTGTAGACATGCACTGCCACTCTCTTCCACTCTCCTTTATATAACATGCTTTTATTTATTCTCACTCTTTTGCATGGTGCATGTGTGCACACTCCACTAATGATCACTAATGTTGTGAGAGTGCCCACAAAAACACCCTGTCTAGCTACTTGGTTGAACTTTGCATGCATGTATGCGTGTGCCCGTGTACATACTAGAGACATGCACTGCCACTCTCCTTTATGCAACATGCTTTTATTTATTCTCACTCTTTTGCATGGTGCATGTGTGCACACTCCACTAATGATCACTAATGTTGTGAGAGTGCCCACAAAAACACCCTGTCTAGCTACTTGGTTGAACTTTGCATGCATGTATGCGTGTGCCCGTGTACATACTAGAGACATGCACTGCCACTCTCCTTTATGTAACATGCTTTTATTTATTCTCACTCTTTTGCATGGTGCATGTGTGCACACTCCACTAATGATCACTAATGTGGTGAGAGTGCCCACAAAAACACCCCGTCTAGCTACTTGGTTGAACTTTGCATGCACGCATGTGCCCGTGTACATACTGTAGACATGCACTGCCACTCTCCTTTATGTAACATGCTTTTATTTATTCTCACTCTTTTGTATGGTGCGTGTGTACACACTCCACTTATGATCACTAATATGGTGAGAGTGCCCACAAAAACACCCTGTCTAGCTGCTTCTGCACCTTGGTTGAACTTTGGAAGCAATAACGCTAACTCTTATCTGCTTTCTTCGAGTATACGGTTGTAAGATTTCCCATGCCAGAGTAGATTCAGAGCTAATGACAACGACAAGCCATTTGTCCTATAATCTGTCCGTCCTGTGTAAGTCGAAACAGTGTGTGGAAATGGTGTTATTGCATTACAAGAGAGCTTGCAGGCGATGCGCTTCATGCTTCATGCTTCATGCAGGTCTTCTAAAGGAGTGCGTGTGCAACCTGCAGTTTCAACAACAACAGTGGATACCAGGATACT
Source organism: Neoarius graeffei (assembly GCF_027579695.1). Lineage (NCBI taxonomy): Eukaryota > Metazoa > Chordata > Actinopteri > Siluriformes > Ariidae > Neoarius > Neoarius graeffei. The sequence continues at coordinate 30,894,325 of NC_083595.1, forward strand.
TTAATAGCAAAGTTTAGGGTAGATGTCCTGAGTGATTTCTTCGGACAAAGTGAAATATTACACTACTTTGTGCGATTATGTGAAACGGACAGCTGTTTTTGTCCAGACAGAGGACATTCATTTTTGTTATAAAGTAATAAAACTTCATAATATACAAGCTCAGGAGGAAAGAGTTTGATGTGGCTGTTGATTTAAGGTGAATACCTTTATTGCTATAGTACTGGCAGGTAGGAACAGGAACAAAGTCCACTTGTGTTAGATATACAGTATACTGTAGATAGAGACTCAGGGCTTCATAGGATATCTGTAGTCTTCCACACGTACGCAGTTACATCTACTCATGTGTAATCTGAGTGTATTCTGAGGAAAGGGAGTGTGAGTTTGGGGAAGAGTATGACTCGGTGGACGAACCCTTAGGAATTTGAATTATCCGCTGTGTGTCGTTTGTAGAGGGGTAGCACTTCTGATTTACGGCTTCTACTTACATGAGCACCTCTTACAGCCTGTTACTGCTTCTTTTCATTTCACACAGTTCCTCCCTGCATACTGGATGTTAAATCACATTAAAGATACTCTTGTTTGTTTCACAAAACGATTCTCACCAGAACATTATTCAAGTTTATCTTTATGCAAGTGTTTGGTCAGATCCAAGGGGCGATGCCATTTAAAAACATTGGCAAAAAAAAAAAACCCTTCCTACTAAAACTCATCCTTATTTTCGATCCCCTTTGTATTGTATTCATGTCTTTCTGTAATATAATTGAATATATCAGTTACTGAAATGGCAAAGTAAGTAGTACAACAGAATAGAAGTTATTAATATTTTGTTCACGTTCCTGTGTAATGGCATTTCTGAACGTCTGCGAATGTCAGATTCATGTATGGCATTTACAAAGCAATTCAGTGCCAATTCAGGAAGTCCTTGTTATCCAAGTAGATATGTGGGTACATCCCTGACACCTCTGTCATTTGAACTTAGCGTTTCCCGTGATTTTTTTTTTTAATAGTCTGACCACTGTTGAAAACTAACATTTATTCTAGAGCCTTTTAAAGATACTGCAACACCCCCTTCTTCTTTTCCTGCCAGTGTAGTCCGAGCCAGCTGTAGTGGCTCTGCCAGATCTACTAAATCACTCCCCTATCAGCACTACCAGTATGTGAGGCCTCCTTTGATGCTTGTATAGTCTCCCACATTGTATACACACATATAGCATGTATGAAATGTTTTAATATGAGGAAAAACAACTTTATTTAATGTATAAGTGTAAAACACAAGTGTTTTTAAATCTGAGTACAAAGTGTTCGTTCATATTCCACAAAAAAATGAAATACCAGGTAATCTTTTACTTTTTCAGGTCTCCCTTGTTTGACTTTTCCTTACTATCTGGTTAAAAGGTACACGTACATTTTTGTCCCCCAGTAAACTACAGCCAATAAACTCTTCTGTCGAATCCCAGCAACAAGTGCATTTTGGTTTTTTTTAACCTTAAAATCTAAGTTTGATCATTTTTTCCAAGAATGTAGCAACATGCTTAATGTCATGCAGACTGATTCAGCTCAACATCACGGGTACATACAGTATGTTAGATTAAAAATATTTTTGGCAGCATATTTCGGTTTTACAGTCGCTCATAACAGCCAGATCAGCTCCCATGACAGCATCCCTCCCAATATGAGTTGAGAAAAGATGCTTCAGATTTTTATCAACCCACTCGAATACATGTCCTGTCCTTACCTCACCTTGTCACCCAGAGAAAAGGTGAGACAAGGACACACACTTGTGTTTATTACCTGACTGTTTTCACTCCCTGTCCTGGCACTACTGTGCGTGTGGACATGAGATGAGATATAAAGATTTTATTTATCTTCCTTCTGGACTGATCGCCTATTTAGATTGAGCCTTACATACCACAAACATGTAGTGTTGAAATTCTAGCTTATATCCCCTCCCGTATTTGGGAGTCTTCAGTTTTGTGTGTGTGTGCGCGTGTGTATATGAACTCCCTCAGAGGTGCAGAGAGAGAGAGAGAGAGCGATGGATGTGCAGACGGAGCGCGGGAGAACGGCTCTGTTGAAGGTGCTCTCTGTCTGCGCTCTGGCCCGCTGGTCTGATAGCAGCTCAGAGGAAGCCATAAATTAGCCTCCCCTGAAGGGGAATTATTGATGGTTTCTCTGTTTGCGGCTCTCAGATGGCAGGGAAGGCGGGAAAGAGACGGAAGGAGAGGTACATGAGTTTGCGTATTTTCGGGTAATTGATTGAGGCTCCGGGACCTTTCCATGGGAGAGAGACTGGGAGGAATCTCTGTGCTAATTTTACCTCCCATGATGGTGATGATGATGATGGTGATGATGATGATGATGATGGTGATGATGTACTCACACCAACTTGGTACTGAAGTTGACATATTATCAAAGAATAAATTTCTACAATAAATAAATAAATAAATCCATACCATTACTCTGAAAGACATTACATTTTCTTCCTTAATATCTATTTTTTCTATAAACAGATTTACGAGACACGAGGGAAAGTAATACTGGAGTAATACCATCGAAGTTTTTGTTTTAATTTTTTTTTCCGAACGTTAGTCATTACCGAGTTCACCTTTTCCAAACTCTTTATTCCTCTCTTTCTCATCTTAGCACATCAGTTCATTTCATGACCAAAATGGACTTCATCTATCAAAACACCACAAACACATGTTTTATCGGTAAATCAGTGTGTGAGCGCACGAGGACAGGGAACTGTCGTGCTGTCACGTGCACATGTCTACATGGGGTTTTTCTCTCTTTCGTTATTGGCTGCAAGAATTTTTAATTTTGAAGACTGTCTTCACTAAATCAATAATACAACAATAAAATAAAATATGTATTTACAGTTTGGATCAGATACAGCGGAGAAGTAAACTCAGTAATGCTTGTGAGCAATTATCTCATCTCATCTCATTATCTCTAGCCGCTTTATCCTTCTACAGGGTCGCAGGCAAGCTGGAGCCTATCCCAGCTGACTACGGGCGAAAGGCGGGGTACACCCTGGACAAGTTGCCAGGTCATCACAGGGCTCTTGTGAGCAATTATTTAAAAATAAAATAAAAAACAAGCCTGTAAGATTATGCATATCAGTAGGACAAACAGCAGTATTTCCATTCACCTTTGTGTAAACGTTTATATCCACTAAAATAATTCGGTGTGACTATTTCACTTTGGCATCCTCTGAGTTAATGATTTAAATCGTTTTATACTGTAGTTAATATTTTTGCCTGATAAGGAGGTCTACGATGTTGAAGTGTCTGTAAACCACTCATGCGGATGAGGAATTCATGCTGGAGAAATCAGATGTGGGTTAATATTAATTATTCTATCCACGTTCACTGGATATGAGCAATCGCACGCTCTGATTGGCTGCTCTACTACTACTCTACTACTAGGCTATCAGATCATATATCGTAAGTAGAGAAAAACAAAATGGCAGCGCGTTATGCTGAACCAACCGAGAATGAAATAAAAACTCTACTTGAAAACAAAACACCAAAAAATGCAAAAAAAAAAAGCAACAAAATATGAAATAAAAGTATTTGATAGTAAGTATGTAGATTATCTTTTTTAATTTTCAAGAACCATTATTATTATTATTATTATTATTATTATTATTATTATTATTATAGCATTTTTCACAAATTGCTCCTGTCATTTCACCGGTTTGTTTACATTCTAAGCGGAAATGATTCTGTCGGACGTTTTGTATAAAGGTTTTATTGATTGAATTTCCAAAAAATAAAAATGCTCCGTTTCCCAAAATCCAGTGAATGTGGATAGAATAAAACAGTTATTCTGCTCAGTCTCGTCGTGCATGGCTAATAGCCTATTTGGCGTGTAATAATTGTTAAATGGAGCGGTTTGAATGTATTTTGATTCGGCGAATTAGGGCTCAGTGTGCGTCTGGCCCAGTGAGTCGTTCTATACATGTCGATTGTATGAAGCACTCGGTTGTCCCTCATCACCGAAATGTTTTCACTCCGCATTATCCGTTTATAAAACGCTGCAGCCTTCCTGCATTCACGCTTGAATTTCTTGCCCTCCGTGTCAGCAGTTAAGGGTTTAAGCGTCCGGCTGGAGTGAGAGCTTTTGTAAACTAATCTGGGGGACAGCTTGTGTGAATGAGGTAGGCTCCATCAATCCGTCAGTGGGTGAGCTAGAGCAGCTGGGGGTGTTTGGGGCTCCCCTGCTCTGGGTGCTGTCCAGCGGGCTGTAATATATGGCCGTGTCTGACTGGGAGGGTCAGTGGCCCTGGTTCGCGAGAGCCTGCCCCCCACTTCTGGAGTTTTTCACTTCAAAACGCACCATCTCTCCCTGAGATCCACATCAAACAGCGCCCAAGGTAGAGGGTACATGCAGAGGCCGCTGATTTATTATAAGCAGCGCGGTGAGGACTCTCCGTATCGGTCTCTTGGGTTCCCCCTCATATCTCCTCCTTGCTTAATCTCTTCTTTCTTACTTCTCCCTTGTATTGTCTTTGGCCTTTTCTTTATTTCTCACTCTCTCGGTGGGTAAACATGCCCTGAAAAGATCTATTTGTCCTTGTCTCATCATGTTGTTTACCCTCATCTCTCCATGCTTAATTTTACAAAAATCACAAACTTCAGAGAAACGAGCTAATTAATCCATAACGGGTGATTGGCAGGCGTGTTATTTTTGCACTGGAGTGATGAATTGAATCGCAGATGTTATTTATTTATCTCTTCCATGTGCTTCATCTGCCCACTCCAGTGCTTTGCAGAAACGTCATCTGATCTTTCACAAGATAGAAGCTACAGTATGAAACAATTTATACAGACACTGGAGTTTTGTAACAAAAGGTGCATTTCCACAGGAGGAGCTCTGATAAATGAACGGAGGATTGTAGATAAATACGTACTGTATTATATACAGCTATGGGAAAAATTAAGAGACCACGTTTCATGGTGGTCATCATTAAAAGTGGTCTCTTAATCTTAATTTTTTGCCATAAATGTTTATTGTATGTTTAACAGTTATTCCACGAAATCGAGTCGTACATGAACTGATAGCCGACGAGGCACGTAGCACCGAATTGGCTATAAGCCATGTACAACGAGATTGAGTGGAATAACTGTTTTATTCTATCCATATTCACTGGATTTTGACAAACAGAGCATTTTTATTTATTTATTTTTTTGCAAATTTGATAAAAAAACTTTATACAAAAATGTAATAATAATAATAATAATAATACAATTCTTGAAACATAAAGAAAGATACGTTCTTACTATCAAATACTTTCATTCCATATTTTCTTGCTTTTTTTGTATTTTAGGGGGTTTTGTTTTCAAGTAGTTTTTATTTCGTCCTTGGTTGGTTCAGTAACACGCTCCGCCGTTTTGTTTTTCTCTACTCATGGTATATGAGCTGATATCCTAGTAGTAGAGCAGCCAATCAGAGTGTGTGATTGCTCATATCCAGTGAATGTGGATAGAATAAAAATCGTTATATTGTATATAAATTGTTTGTATTTTCACCACACTGTAAATTGTTATCTAAAAGAACAGAAGTGTTTAGGTCATTTCAGGACGTGGTTAAATACAGCAATTTGTGCTGTTCTTTATTGTTTTTTGCTTCGTTGTGTGAATGTCAACAAGACTTTTAATGCATAACAGAAGCATTTCACTTTGTTCATCGCTGATTTAAAAAAAAAAAACAGTCCATAGTAATTGCTTCTCAGAAAAAAAATGCAGCTCTTTAAACATTTAAGAGGGTTGTTCATTCTGTGTTACTTACATTTGACTTGCATTTGACCAATCAGACCCATACAGTATGAAAATCACCACCAAAACACTTCCTGGTTCTTTCCTGGAACTGCAGCCAGGAGCTGAAATCAGCCTTAGATTCTCCAGTGGTAATGCACCTAATGCTCCAGAGTTTCTGCATTCCTAACAAAGTTCCTTCGGTGGAACTGAGCCGAAGGATATCTCTGAGTCTTATTGCTGAAATGAAGCTGCACCATATCACACCACAGGGGGAGTGAGAGTGACAGAGACAAGTGAGAGAATGTGAGTTTGTGTGAGACGGAGAAAGAAAAATGAAGTGCAAACTTTGTGAAAACGTATGTTTTAATTTTTCATGCTGCTCCTTTGCCTGTAATGCTAACAATTATCAATGTCTTGAAATGTGTCCAGTAAAAGAGCAGAAGGAGAAAGCAGCTTGATTGGAAAGGATATGAAACTTCCTGTGTGGACTGAACCCACAGCTGCAGGTGCCCTGCTAGGATCCAACTGCCTCTGGAATTTTGGCCTGTTATGCATAACCACACATATAAATTTCATTTTTTTTTCATTCGTCTCCTATTAAAAAAAAAAGTCCTAGAAAAAAAATGCTACTAAATATTCCTCATCTGTGTGAGCTATGAGAAGGTGCTAGGGGCCAAACAGATGTTGCACTGGCCGCATTATGAGCTTTGGCATCCTCTGCCCCCGCGGTCCAGCCGAGCCTCGAGAGAGCGCGAGCGGATCAGCGTAACCGTGGCCGCTAGGGTCTCGACTTTCTCCTTCCTCACTGGCTCCAGGGTCCAAAGGAACTCCCTCTTCCTGTGTGAAGTAATAGGCTCGATCAGAACCCCGGCGTTAAGTAGAAGCAGAGTGTTGCACACATCGCGTGCTGTAACTCCCACTCCCAAAATCTGTTTATAATAGGTGCATCTCATCACCGTGTTAGTGCTGCAAACAAGGACTGTCAGAAGCAAGAGATTGGCAGTCTTAAGAGAAAAGCGAAGAGCTTTCTAAACACTTGCAGCTGGTCTGTAACATGTGCACGCAGACCCAGTGTGTCCTCACTGTCCACTTTTCCCATCAGGCCCAGCTAACTTGTTAGATGGTGACACAACCCAACAGTCTCCCCATTTGTCCATCTGGCCATGCATACTAAATGATGAGAAAAGTGTCTTGCAATCAATTATTGAATCGAAACTATTTCAGATGTTCTTTTTCTTATTGCTCTGCTGCCTAAACACAAAAGTTGCAGATCTTAGACTACCAATAATGTCTTCACTATTCATCCCTGAGAATGGTGTTTTGATCTCCCGTGTCGCCTCTCTGACGTCTCTGGGAGCGCTGCAAAGAAAAGTAAAACGTTGATCGATCTGAAATTTTGCACCTTTGCACTTGCGCTCTAAGGCTTTTCTTTTTTGCCGAAGCAAAAGTGCAGTTTAGCGAAACCTCGAGTGTTGATTTACGGTGCAGCCCTGTCGCCCTTAATCAACTCTCTCAATAGGACGAGACAAAAGTGGGAGCGCCCCCTGAGCTCAGGGAAGTCTGGGCCAAATGGCCTCCGACGCTTGCGCTTTTCTAGCCGTGATTTAGATGGCGGCTCGGCCCTCTGTGCTGGTCGGAGGTGCCGTTAGCGTGGGGCTATTCGGTGCATTCTTCCCCTCTCGCCTGATTTAGGGCGTTCCAAAAGAGCGACCCCTATAAATTTAAAAACTAATTCTGTGCTCTATAGGCCTTTCTGTTTTTGTAACGCACAACGAGGCCACTGACACTTTTATGAAGTGCTCTTAATGAGTGCCCGATTAAAGGTGATGTAAGGCGAGTGAGAGAGACGTTGGATCTGCGTGCTGTCAGAGCAGAAGAGGGAGTTTAATGCAGATTCATTGAAAGGGAATTACAGAGTGGTACAGGCTGATACTGAAAACTTACAACATCTGTGTGCGAGTTATTCATGCCCAAGGTTTCTTCCCTGAAGTCAGGCCAACTTTTATGGAGAAAAAAGCAAAAAAAAAAAAAAAACGCAAAACAGAGAGACGTTGAAAGTCTTGAAGTTCTTCCAAATGAGTGCACATTTTCGACGTCCTAAAACATAAACACCGTATACGATTTACAGCCAATTAAATTGTACTTAAGCCTGAAAGTTTATGCTGGTAAACAAACCAAAGGGCTCGCAAAGCCCAAGGCAGTGGGACACTTGAACTTGGCACCGGGATTTGTTTGAACCGAAGATCTTCCTCTGCCTGAGTGTGAGTAAATGTATATGTTTGCAACTCTGAGCCAGAACATGTTTTTATAACACCTCATCCGTCAGAGCAGCTGCCGGCAACTGAAAACAATTTCCAAGCAATCACAGTTTGCACGAGCTGACTGTGCTCATTGGCTGCTGGAACACCAGCGTAATCCGTTTACACACTGCAAGGCTCCGATTAAATATTTGGCTCTGCCTTCAAATCAGATCACACCTGACATTTCTGGCATGGAACCAGACCTACACGGGGTTTCACTGGTTGCAGAACACAACTTGTTGCAACTTTAAAGATTTCACATCTTCCACTCGGTGCTCCATAGACGTATTTTGGTTTGGCCTTTTATCGAGCTTGAAAAATGCAGGATTTGGAATCTGAGGCAGTTGTTTAACGGACCACTTCCTTTAACACATCGCAGAGCCAGAGTGCCGCACGTGTTTTATGATCTCGTAAACGAGCAGCAATGTTGTGAAATCTGTGTGTGTGCGCGTGTGTGTGTGTGTGTAGCGTGTGAGAGCAATTGAATGTCTCGGTATGTACTGTATATGTGTGAAAGTGAGTGTCTATTTGAGAAAGTGAGGATGTGTGTGCTCTTCTGTGTGCCAGACAGAGAGTAAGTGGTATGTGAGTAAAAGTGAATGTGTATGCGTAATGCGTGCGCATGTGTGTGTGTGTGTGTGTATGTGTGTGTGTGTGTGTGTGTACTTGCTACATATTGAGGACCGGAACATGCATTTTACCAACGGAGTTTACCAACCAAAGACTTTTTTGGGAAGTGAGGACATTTTGGCTGGTCCTTACTTCTTCAAAGGGCTGTTTGAGGGTTAAGACTTAGGGTTCAGGTTAGTATCAGGTTTAGATTAGGGTTGGGGTTGGGGTTAGGGTTAGGCAGTTAGTTGTGATGGTTAAGGTTAGGGTTGGGGCTGGGGAATGCATTATGTCAGTGAGTCCCCACAAAGATAAAAGTACAAGAGTGTGTGTATTTGTGTGTTTGAGTGTGTGTGTGTGTGTGTTTGCTACATATTGAGGACTGGAACATGCATTTTACCAACGGAGTTTACCAACCAAAGTCTTTTTTGGGAAGTGAGGACATTTTGGCTGGTCCTTACTTCTTCAAAGGGCTGTTTGAGGGTTAAGACTTAGGGTTCAGGTTAGTATCAGGTTTAGATTAGGGTTGGGGTTGGGGTTAGGGTTAGGCATTTAGTTGTGATGGTTAAGGTTAGGGTTGGGGCTGGGGAATGCATTATGTCAGTGAGTCCCCACAAAGATAAAAGTACAAGAATGTGTGTGTGTGTGTGTGTGTGTGTGTGTGTGTGTGTGTGTGTGTGTACTTGCTACATATTGAGGACTGGAACATGCATTTTACCAACGGAGTTTACCAACCAAAGACTTTTTTGGGAAGTGAGGACATTTTGGCTGGTCCTTACTTCTTCAAAGGGCTGTTTGAGGGTTAAGACTTAGGGTTCAGGTTAGTATCAGGTTTAGATTAGGGTTGGGGTTGGGGTTAGGGTTAGGCAGTTAGTTGTGATGGTTAAGGTTAGGGTTGGGGCTGGGGAATGCATTATGTCAGTGAGTCCCCACAAAGATAAAAGTACAAGAATGTGTGTGTATTTGTGTGTTTGAGTGTGTGTGTGTGTGTGTGTGTGTGTGTGTGTGTGTGTGTGTGTGTATGTTTTTATATACTACCGAGGACCAAATGCCCCCACAAGGATAGTAAAATCTGACAATTTCGACCTTTTGGGGATATTTGGATGGTCCCCACAAGGAAATGGCTGTTGTTGTGTTTTTTAAACAAAAATAAAAAAAAAATAGCCAAAAAGTTTCCTTTACATTACTGAGGTTAAGGGTAAGGTGCAGGCACAGCATTCATTAACTGCAATAATAATTATGTCAGTGGAACGTCCTCACAAGGATAGTGAGACAAACATGTGTTTGTGTGCTTGTGTGTGTGCGTTTGCGTGTGTGTGTGTGTGCATGTGTGCGTGTGTGTGTGTGTGTGTGTGTGTGTGTGTGTGTGTGTGTGTGTGTGTATAATAGGGATTTATTTCCTCCTGTTCCCCCGCTACTCTCTGTCCGGTGGCTGCATCACTCCCCAGAGACAAATCCTGCAAACAGTGCTGCAGATTCCCAGAGATTCTTCCTTCACACACACACACACACACACACACACACACACACACACACACACACACACACACACACCTTACTATCCATGTGAGGACCTCTCATTAGCATAATGATTACTATAACTAATTAATAGCTCCATCTAAATCGAACGCTAACTTTATCGTCAGGAACCAAAAGAAAATCTTTTAACTTGTATAGTTTTTATATAAAATTTGCAGGTTGTTTTTTTTTTTTTTGGATGAGCCAGAGGTGTCCATAAGGTAATTTTGAATTATTTAAAGATTTAAAATACTACTACCCATATCAATTCATATTTTTAAAAGGATAATAATGTTTTAAAAATAATCACTAAAAAATATACACCTGCATTATTTACTTTTTTAAATCCAAGCATAAATTTACATAGATTACATTAAAACACATAACATGATTAGAACTGATCAAATTACATGTAGGTCTTTGTGGGCTTATTTCTTGTCATGTAATGTGTGTAATGTTATAGATTAATAATGGATGTTAAATATTAACTTACGCACGCAATCGTTATTCATTTGTAAAACAAACTTCGATTAATACAGGTGTTGATTGCTTTATTACGGTGTCGTAAAGTTCATTAATAACAAATATAATGTTAGTAAGAGAACTGTATAGTTAAGCCCAAAGAAACAACAGCTGATATAGTCGGGGGGCAGCAATAATTTTACATTTGTTATGTGAATTGTAGTTTTTATCAAAGCCAATTGTACAAAATCACTAATGTAGCAAATGAGTTATAGTGAATTTTGTTGCCTATGAGCTCTCACCTACTGTAAGTGGTTTCTGTGTGTGTGTGTAAAGAGCCATGAAGAGCAATCTCCTCTGACCCGTCTGTTATAAACACAAGCTAAGGGTCCCAGCAGGGGTGCCAGAGAAATCCAATCCTACATGCACACAAGGAAATCGAGCTATTGTGTGAGGTACATTGTGCACCCGAGCCACAGGTGGCGCTACACGCCCCATCGTGTTGGTACACTTCCGGTTGTCGTCATGAAGAAGAGCTATTCAAGAGTATAAACAAAGTTATCAGTTCCGTGTTCTGCTCGCCATTTTCTCTTCTTCGTTCGTTCGTTCTCCTTGTTCCTCCTGACCTCTTCTGCTGCTCGCTACTACTACTGTTGTCATGCTGACCAAGGCTGTTGCGTTTCCCGCTTGTGGTCTCGTCACTCGTCACTTCCGGAAGGGGCAGTGCTGAAGTAAGTAGCTCGACTACGTAGCTCGATAGGGTTTACATGCACTAAGTAGCTCGGCTGCAATCGCATAATCTAGGTCGCGTAGCTCGATTACGAGAAATCCAGTTCGGTTCGATTTCAGCCGAGCTAAGGTGTTTCCATGGCATTTAGAACTTCGATTTCAGTCGAGCTACGGCAGAAATTCGATTTTCTCTATGTGCATGTAAACGCACTGCTTGAGCTGACTGTTTTTGTTTTCTTCCTCTGTAGATTTTCATCAATAACGAATGGCACGATTCAGTGAGCGGGAAAACGTTCTCCACATACAACCCTGCCACCGGGGAGAAGATCTGTGACATACAAGAGGCTGACAAGGTAAAAGTTAGCACTCTCATTCTGCAAAATCTTTCAAAAAAGAAAGAAAAAGGTATGGGACATGAACTCACCAATCAATCGTTAGCCATTTTTTATACAAAGGAACATATTACAGTTACAAACTGTAACATATTATAGTTGAGCACTTGAGGGTTAAGGGTCTTGCTCAAGGATGTGACTGTGGTTTCCAGTGACGAGTACAGAACTAACCACTAAGCCACCACTATATTCTCAGGCATTATGAGTTTAGCTACAGAGTACCTCAGCCAAGAGAAATACTAAAAAAAAAAACCTTCAGCTTTATTAAAGCCTTGAAACTTGTATAAGCTTTAGACGCCATTACTCTGTCCTTCAGTGTTGATGCTCATCATACATCAGGGGTTTTATTAACAGAAAAGACAAGTTTCCACTCCTCCTATAACAATGCAAGAAAAGGTTTACCATGGTCAGGGTTGAGCTCTGATGATGGATCACAGAAGAGGACAAGTACTTTAGGTCTAATCATAGAATTCTGAGAGTCTACATTTATCCAGAATGTTTTATCCCCATCCAAAACCTGTCATGAAGTTAAGGCATAGTCACGTCTTGAGCATGAACCATGTGGTCAGATGAAAAAAATGTTCTCTTAAGGGTTCCTCCTTAACAGCTACTGCGTTAGATCCTTCTGATTGAAATAGTAAAGAAGGAAGGGACATTCTATCTCCGATAGTAATTTGAGATAGAACGAGGCCCCAAGTGTAGGGGGGGAAATCAGTCAGATGTTCTCCATAGAGATAACCAGTGAGTAAGACATTCCAGCCTGACAAAGTTCCTTCTGTCTGTCACCAGACACTTCAGCTCATGGTATTGCTCCTCCAAGTGCCAATAAAATTCTCTTGTTGCTTTCTGTGGTTTTCGAAATCAGTGACGAGCGCCAAAAGATTCTAAACCACAATGAAATCTGGATGAAACCTGATCTAAATACATAATGATAGAACCAATTTACGCAGTTTGGTGATGGAAGGAAATGTCTGCATTAACAAACTGAGGGTTTCTAGTTAACCTGATATCGCACAAAACAAACTGTACGTCTCTCACACAAAGAGACTAGACAGACTATCAGGACGCTGACCTGCCAGCATAATGGCCTGGTGATGGGAATCGATAATTTAGTACTAAAGCAGTAATATTAGACTATGTGTATTATCCATACATGTCAGTTTTTCTTCTAACATGTGCCAGCCAAAGGTCTGGCATTGGTGTGCTGTGTTGAACAGGATCTTCATGTGAGGTTTTCTTACATGAGAGAAGCCAGTTTTCACTCACTATGTGAATAAGAGTCCAAAATCTGACAGAAGAGCCCACATTTAGTCTGAAACCCAGGCTTGTGGAAAAACAGAGTGGACGAAGGAAGAGCAGTAAGCTGACAGAACACGCAACTGCTAGAGCTATTGAGGTTCATCCGGAATCACTGGATTTCATTTGTCCCAGATGTGCATATACACCTGTTTATGGGATAAAGCTATACCGCACTGTTAAAAATGTCCCTCTGGTCCCATCATTTCCACTTGTTCTTTCTGTCTCTCCAGAGTATTTTATGTTTACTCTTTCTGTCTCAGGCGGATGTGGATAAAGCAGTCCAGGCTGCTCGCTTGGCCTTCTCTCTGGGATCAGTATGGAGGAGGATGGACTCGTGTGACAGAGGGAGGCTGCTTTCTAAGCTGGCAGATCTGGTGGAGCGTGACCGTGCCTACCTCGCTGTAAGTGTGCCTCTGTGGACTTTATACACACACATAGACCAACACAGACATGCAATGCATGTGCAAACTCAGAAGGACCATAAATGGCATCCAAGTCTCTTGAACAGTCCAGGAGAACAGTAGGAAGTCAATGAAACTGGATTTGTGGCGCAATCTTCAAAAAATTGGATGCGCCTTTGGAAAAGATCAGAATCAAGCATCACTAGCGTTACACGTCGGTCTGATAATACAACAGCCAACGACAATGGAAAACAACAGCGAGAGAACAAGATTATTACCAACCACATCAGCGACTGTGCATTAAAGTCACAAATAAATCTGTAGAGTCTTATAATCTCATGTCCAAACCAAACCATAGAAACAAAACCACCCCAAAGATCATTTTTTAAATGTTGTTACGTTTATGATGCACTGTGTTTAAGGATACTATAAGTTTCGAACTCCATGTCCAGCTTGTTTATTAAATAGTAATAATTACATAGTAGGGTTTGCCGAACAGTATCTGTGTTTCTAGTGTAATATTCTCTCAGTCGAATGGTTGTGAATTGCTATTATGCAGCAATTAAAGTGTACATCATTCTCTCAAAGTAACAGGGTTACAAAATGCCTAAAAGTAGCAAATAATATCCAGGTTCATGCTTGGATATGGACATGATGCGGTAAAGGACACTGCTTCAGTATTGTCATACATTTTTCATGATTTGAGATTCAAGAATTTGTAATATGTACACTTTAATATCTAAAACTACTGTAATATACACAAGATTGCTCGTACGATCAAACGCTTAGCTTGTGTGTTCTCGCGGATGCTGTAATGGATTTCAAATAAAGATAAATAAGAACAATAAATAATAAGAGTATTAGAAAGTTGTCGTGGTCATATCGAACATAATCGTAGACAGAGATTCTACAGATTTGGGTGAGGTTATATTTAATTGTGTCGTGGTTATATATATATGAGATGAGTTATTGTGAAACTCAAGGCAATATGCAGTGTTCATCATTGGCATGATGTTCATCATGGTCATCATGTTCGTCATGGTCATGTTCATCATGATCATCATGTTCATCATGGTCATGTTTAGCATGGTCATCATGGTCATGTTTATCATGGTCATCATAGTCATCATGGTCATGTTTATCATGGACATCATGGTCATGTTTATCATTGTCATCATGTTCATCGTGGTCATCATGGTCATGTTCATCATGATCATCATTATCATCATATTCATCATGGTCTTCATGGTCACCATGGTCATGGTCATCATGGTCATGATCATCATGGTCATATTCATCATGATCATCATATTCATCATGGTCTTCATGGTCACCATGGTCATGGTCATCATGTTCATTATGGTCATCATGGTCATGTTCATCATGGTCATCATGTTCTTCATGGTCATGTTCATCATAATCATCATGTTCATCATGGTCATGTTTATCATGGTCATTATGGTCATGTTCATCATGGTCATCATGATCATGTTCATCATGGTCATGTTTATCATGGTCATGATCATCATGTTCATCATGGTCATATTCATCATGATCATCATATTCATTGTGGTCATCATGGTCATGTTCTTCATGGTTATCATGTTCTTCATGGTCATGTTCATCATAATCATCATGGTCATGTTCATCATGGTCATGTTCATCATGGTCATGTTTATCATGGTCATCATGTTCATCGTGGTCTTCATGGTCATCATATTCATCATAATCATCATGGTCATGTTCATCATGTTCATCATGGTCACGTTCATCATGTTCAAGTTCATCATGTTAATCATGGTCACGTTCATCATGTTCATCATATTTATCATGGCATCATGGTTACATTCCAGCGTAGTTCCCTAATGTGAGGCTTCTTGTTTTAGAGCTGTGTTTAGATTTTTGAATGATCCACATGAGTGTCCCAATAAAATAAACGACACTTGCTAGCTAGTCAGAAGGGAGTATTTCTGGTGGCCATGATGTAAGAGCAGTAGCCGGACTGTGTTAACTGGGCTAACCGGAACACTAGATTGAGCAGTCTGAGTGGAGAAATAGACAAAGACCCTCACAACAATAAGCAAGTGTCTAATGAGAGCCTGTCTGTCAGGCGCGCCTGCCAGAGGCGACATGGCAGGGGCTTCGAAGCTTGTTTTCCTAACCATTTCTCTGTAAATGTCTGAAATGCCTGGTCAGTGGCACCAGCGGGGTTGGATGCATGACCTTTGGGTGCTAACGATCATACCACCTAGAACTCTGAACTTTAAAAGAGAGGCATTGTGCCATGGCAGCTATCATATGATGTGTTCTTTTAAGCCTGTCTGTCTTCCTCAAAGGGCAAACATGTTTACAATGACAGATTAAAATACAAATGTGCATAGTATTCTCAAACTCGCTACAGCCATCTTGAATGAACCTCTTTCAGCCTGCACTTGAATCTTTGCCTTAAATGGACTTAACCAATGTGATTTTCACTCTGAGTGAGTATCAAAGTGAATCACTTTGGAGGAGAAATATAACGGCCCATGTGGTCTTGATTGTGCTTTATATCAAATTAATCCCTGTCTGATAAGAAATCACAACTTCCTGACAAAGAGATAACAAACCCGTGGCAGGGATGCAGGCTATATAAGTATTGCATTTCCCCCTAGGAGCAGGGATAAAGTGTGCACTTTTGCTTGCATAAGTCTTAAGTGCAGCGTGGGGGGAGTCAGATTTAATTCCTGTGTGTGATTTTTCATCACACTCCTCCTCCCTCGTTTCCTTTCCTCATCTCTCCTTTCCCCCCTCAGACCCTGGAGTCTTTGGACAGCGGCAAGCCTTTCCTCTCCTCCTTCTTTGTGGACCTTCAGGGAACAATAAAGACGCTGCGATATTTTGCTGGATGGGCTGACAAGATCCACGGCTCCTCCATTCCAACCGGTAAGGTAACACTTGTCCTGTCCCAAACGTCTCACTGCAGTGTAAAACACACTGTGAGTCACAGCTCCAGGCGTAAAGCAGATGCCACCTGGAGACATGCGGCAGTTTAATATCACAACGGACACGCGTTTTGTTAGAACACAACCGAGAGGCGGACCCTTAATCTGTCACTCAAACTTTCTCTGGTTATCACATGCACTGCCTCACTCTCTCATTTAAATTCTCTCACTGAAATTCTAATTCCGTCCAATTGTCTCACTCCCTAACTCAGACTTTCTCTGGTTATTAGTCTCACAGCAAAGTCAACTGTCTTACTTTTTCGTTCACATTCTTGCACTGAAAGTCTTAAACCAGGGAGTGGCGCAACAGAAAAGTGATGATGCCACAGCCACCCGGAAGCTCAAGAGAGCAAAATTGGCCGTACTTTCAGGGAAGAAGGGAGGGGTGGCATATTCTCTCCCCTCTGTCATTCACACCAATCACAGATATCTACAAGCTCATGCATGTGGAGATGGGTGGATAGCTCTTTCCTTGGAGTATGCTACACCTCACACAGAAGTTCACACTAAAACTTGCCTGTCTCACACAAACAGTCATAATTTCGCTCTCAATCTAACTCACTCCTTTAATCTAGGTGTTAACTCTTTCACTCAAAGACTTGCTCAAACATTTTAATCTGTCTCATGCTTTCAAAACAATCCCACTCTTGACTGTCTCAGTAGACAACTAAACTTCAGCCAGTGGTATAATTTTGCAGTAGCGTCCCATGTTTGTGTTCCCATGCAACCCTGGTGCAGTAGAGTCTGCCGTGTTGAACTCGGAAGACAGAGGAGCAAAAACGGCTGGTGCAGAGTGTTTTCTCTGAGGATCGTGGGGTTACGGAGGTGTTCAGTGGGTAAACACACCGGCTCCCTCAGCAGTTATAAATCTGCACACTAATGGCTGCCCTCCTACTGAGCAGCGCCACCATTGGATCACAGTGACAGCTCCGGGGCTGGGAGGGCATGGGGGGGGGGGGGGGGGGTATGGCGGGGCTGTTCTGGCTAATTTAGCTGTTTGAAAGAGACACAGTGGGGGGCCTGGAGACTACTGGACAACAGTGGATTCACAACTCTGATATCAGAGTGCAACCATTAGTGTGTGCGTGTGTGTGTGTGTGTGTGTGTGTGTGTGTGTGTAGCTGTCTTATGGGTCCATGTGTGTGCTACATAGGTTAAAGAGCGTAGAGATATTTAGTTGGTTGTTTGGGTAATTGATGTACATTCTTACATGGTTTGTCACTATTGTTCTCTGTCCAGATATTAGGTTCCCTGCTCTGAGATTGTCTACACTATTCACAGCTCACACACATGTATGTTGGGAATTAATCAACACCAGTGATTCCATGTTTTCCAATTTTCCTACTTTCTTAATTATATCCAGGAATAGAATCATTTTATTTTTTTAGGAATAAATGAGTGATAATATAATGAACTGGCAACCAGAGAGCAGCCAGAAAAGAAAAAAAAAAGGAAAAAAAAAACATTTTGTGGACAACAAATGTTTGTACTCCAGATCAAGCACACATGCAGACTATCACAGTTTTAAAGCTTTCCATGTGTCAAATTAGATACGTATATACGAGATGAGCATGAATAACTGTCTAGTGAGAAAATACCTCGGATGAACTAAATTAAGTGTGAAGCATTAGACATTTTGGTGTAAACTGTCCCATCATGCACTGAACAATAGAAAGAACAGACATGAAGCCTAGAGACGTGTGCTTTATCTCTCACTCATGCACTCTCACTCTCTCACCAAAATTGCCTCAATCTTTGATTCAGCCTGTCTCACTTTCTCACATATCTTGTCTTACTCTTACACAAAAATGGCTTCCTTTACAAAAAAGAAGTTTATTCAAGTGTGCTTCTAGTATACTTCTTTTAAACTAAAAATAAGAGAGTATGCTTTCAGTTTACTTTTTATTTACTTATCAGAGATATACTTAATAAAGTCATACATAAATATACTTGGCTTATACTGAAAAGTACGGTATATAGAAATATCTAAGTATATTAAGCTTATACTTAAACTTTTGATCAAAAAACAAAAGTGTCATAAATTATTAAAATATTTGTGCCTTATGTTTAAGTGTACTTGCCCTGTAGTTGTGCTTCAGCATTGTTGACTCTTAGGTATGTCTGTGGTTCCATATAAGGTTTATTTTTTATTTTTTTAAATTTCTCCTGAGTGGGATAATTATTTATTTATTTATTTATTTATTTATTTATTTTTCTTTAGAGCTTGGATGTCAATTTCAGTTGTCACTGCCATGTTTTTATACTTTGGCATTTAATACAATGTTGCTTTAAATGTTGATTTTTAAAGAAAATGAATATGTTCTTAATCCTGAGTATCTGTTGTTATTTTGTGAATTCGTACCTTCATAACGTCATTGTAACTTAAGGTACAAAACACTTAAGTTGTCTACTGGTAGTGTGCATGAGGTAAGGGTTAGGGCTAGAAAAACAATAGTATACCGAGAAGGGTCACTGCAGTATACTTCAAAACTAAAAAGTGGACTAGATGTATATAACCAGTAACTAATAGTATATTTCCAATATGCTATAAAGTATACTTTTATAAACTAAAAAGTGGACTGGAAGTGTGTAACGAGTAAACCAATAGTATATTTCCAGTATACTACAAAGTATACTTTAATAAACTAAAAAGTGGACTAGAAGTATAAAACAAGTAAACTGATAGTTTATTTCCAGTATACTATGAAGTATGCTTTTGTAAACTAAAGAGTTGACTAGAACTAGTAAACTATTAGTATATAATGCCGCTTTTCCACTACCAACGCGGCTGAGTTGGGCTGAGCCGTGCGGTGCTGAGTTGGGCTGAGTCGAGCTGAGCGGGGCTGTTGGAGTTGCATTTTGACTACAACCGCGCTGAACCGTGCTGGCTGGAAGTGGGTGGACACATTGGGTGGAGTTAGCGAAATTGGGTGGACGTCACGTGATGTCGTTAGGCAGCGCAAACAGTGACATCAGTGACCTTTTAAGCGGTAGTCTCACGACCCGGATAGTAAACAATAAACATGGAGGACATGGAGTCGTTAGTGTTGCTGGTCTTGGTGTTGTGGCTTGTTGTCACCGACAACGCCAACAGATACTGGCAAGAGCGTATAGATGAGGCGAGGCGTATAAGGCTTCAGAAATTCTCGTAATTCGTAATTCTTCTTCTTCTGGGTTTACGGTGTTTACAGATCCCAGCGTGCTCGCGGGGCGTGTGTGGGCGGGTGAGGACACTCCTCCTCACTAATCAGTGCACAGGGGAGTGTCTGCTCACGCCCCTAGCCCCACTCGGCTCGGTTTGGCTCGCTTCAGCCCCACTCCAAAACCGTGCGAGTTTTGGGTGCTAAGCAGGGCTGAAGCGAGCTGAGTCGTGCTGCTTTGAGGTAGTCGAAACGCGAGCCGTGTCGGGCTGAAGTGAGCTGAAGCGAGCTGAAGTGAGCTGAAAAAGGGTAGTGGAAAAGGGCCATAAGTTTACTTGTGGTATACTTGCAGTATAAAATAAAAAATACTAGTTGTATACTCAAAGTTTACTTCTCTTAGACTTAAAGTATACTTTTTATAAACTAAAAATGGGCCGATTTAGTCCCAAGAAGTATTAGATTAGTTTACTTATAAGTATACTGTAAGTACATTGATATCAGTATACTTGGTACACAAAAATATACTTAAGGAAATATACTTTAACTTTGCTTAAGTAAACTTAATAAAATGAACTTGAAGTATAATTCTTTTTGATAAGGGTTCTTTCACTTTGTCTCTATTTATTTCACTCACTCAGTCTCAATCTGCCACTTAAACGGTCTGACTCTCCAACTCAGGATGATTCAATCTGCCACTGAAACAGCTCTAATTGGTGACACAAAAACTTTCTCACTTTCCATGTGTCATTCTGTTTCAGTCTCTCCTCGAACTTTCCACTCAGACGCACTCAAACATTCCTATTTTTACACTGTTTCACTCAAATCTTAATGCTCCTCATGTAAACTGCCTCAAGCTCTGAGTGAGACAAGCACAAGGCAACTCAAACAGTCTTACTCTCACGTCTCACTTCCATGCCCAAACTGTTCCGAAAACATCATCACCACTTTCTGATCGTACACCAGCTAGCAGTGAGCCTTGTTACAGTCCACATTTCTGCAAACTAAAGCTGAAGAGCAGAGTGGAAGAGTAGAGAGGAAGAGCGAGTCCCTAGTGAGTGAGCGAGCACACCGCTGTGCCTTTGTTGTGTTGTTAAACCAAACTCGCATAGCGGGAACTCGCCGCATTTCACTTTATTTCATCTCCAATCTAATCCGTAATAGAATTACAGGACAAACAAACAGCATGTGTGTCTTTGGCACACTCTTATCTGGCCACCAGGGGAGATGAATCATTGGCTCATCTCTACTCCAGATGCCTCATGCTAGCAGATTCCTCCAGTCAGGGCTGCAGAGCTCAGACATGTTCACACGGCCTTACTGATCGAGCCTGGAGTCTTATATATACAGTGTCATGATTTATTCCTGTTTTGTGTAACTCATAAATGAGAGTAGAGCCTGATTCCTGACCACTGTGCACATTCCTCTTCTCTCAGCTCACACAGAGTACAGCTCTTAACCAATATCATTTGTTCTTCTTCATCTTTATCTGTTTGCACATGAGATTATAAAAGCATGTTCTTTTTATCATCATTAATGGAAGGATAATGTCCTGGTATTAGTTTTGGTTCTGTGCCAACACCCCATGTTTAAGATCACTTGTACTTTGGTCGCTTACAGATGGAGGGTATTTATCATTCACCAGACACGAACCAGTCGGAGTGTGTGGACAAATCATCCCAGTGAGTATTGGTTTATTTTTCACAAAAAAGGGTAAACTCAGTCTTTGGAGCACAATCAGCTTTTTGACTGTTTTTTAATCACTAATTTTGTTTAATTTAATTTATTTAGCGTTGCCATAGAGAGATATATATGTGTTTATACATTATGGCTGGGAAACCACTACAGCTTGAGCCAATTACAGTGGCCCAGTTGTACCTAATCTGCATGTCTTTGGACTGTGGGGGGAACTGGAGCACCCAGAAAAAACCCACGCAGAGAACATGGAAACTCCACATAGAAAGGCTCCTGTCGGCTATGAGGTTCGAACCTGGAACCTTCTTGCTGTGATGCAACTACACCGCCCTAGTGACATACAACATACCCAGAGCAGCCTGGGGAGCAGTTGGGGATTAGGTGCCTTGTTCAAGGGCACTTCAGCCATTCTTGCTGGTCCAGGGAATCGAACCAACGACCTTTTGGTCCCAAAGCTACTTCTCTAACCAAAGCTGCTTCCCCCACTACTTGTTGTAGTCAGTATCCATCCATCCATTATTCATAGGCGCTTATCCTGTTCTACAGAGTTGCAGGCAAGCTGGAGCCTATCCCAGCTGACTATGGGCGAGAAGCGGGGTACACCCTGGACAAGTTGCCAGGGCTGACACAGAGACAAACAACCATTCACACTCACATTCACACCTACGGTCAATTTAGAATCACCAATTAACCTAACCTGCATGTCTTTGGACTGCGGGGGAAACCGGAGCACCCGGAGGAAACCCACGCAGAGAACATGGAAACTCCAACACAGAAAGGCTCCCGTCGGCCATGAGGTTCGAACCTGGAACCTTCTTGCTGTGATGCGACTACACCGCCCTAGTGACATACAACATACCCAGAGCAGCCTGGGGAGCAGTTGGGGGTTAGGTGCCTTGCTCAAGGGCACTTCATCCATTCTTGTTGGTCCAGGGAATTGATCCAGCAACCTTTTGGTCCCAAAGCTACTTCTCTAACCAAAGCTGCTTCACCAGCTACATGTTGTAGTCAGTATAATTTGTTTAATCAGATAGCACTCAGAAATCCAAGTAATTCTATGCTGAACTAGCCGGAGTTTCCCAAAAGCATCATAGCACAAAGATCATCCTTAAATGGTAGAACGAGCAGCACAATGTACGCTCTCTGTCCTAGTTAAGATGCTCTTAGCGTTAAGAGGCTTTTGGAAAACCCACCCCTGACCAGTGGCATTATTGCATGATGAAACAACATTGCAGTTGCTTTTACTCTCCCAGTTATCTCTACAGCTCATCCAGTTCTTGTTTTTTTTTTAAGATACAGTGGAAAATCATTCAAAGCGAATGTAGGATAGAGAAAGAGATAATGGATTGGAATGTAAACCCACGTACATGTAAAAGGAAGGTCTCATGACATACATCGTCTGCTTCAGTAAAAAGGAAAAGATGACAAAGTTTTCACAAGCAGGGAGTAACTCTCCTTTTACAGTGCATGAACAGTCAAAGACGTATGAGTGAGTCAGCAGCTTTAAGTATGATTGATTAAGCAACTATACAGTAAAGGCATGTGAAGGAGGGATTGGTCACTCAAATAAAGATAACATTGGGCTGAGTTTCTGCACTCTCTTTTTGCGTAGTGGAATTTCCCCTTGATGATGACGGCATGGAAGCTGGGGCCAGCTCTTTGCTGCGGGAACACAGTGGTCCTGAAGCCAGCCGAGCAGACCCCCCTCACCTGCCTCTACATGGGTGCGCTGATCAAAGAGGTACAGCAAATGTTCTCCAGTGCACACTTGTAATAACCCACTGATCAAAGAGGTCCATCACTACTGACACTACACAATAACAATGTCTACAGTAACACGGCAAGGCCAGTGAACACACACGCAGCGCTCTGATCAAAGAGGAAAAACACAGTGACATTATGACGTACCAGCAGTGATGGGCTGACTCAAGAGGAGCATTACAGGATAATTATAGCACAGCGGTTAAACATGCTGACTACCCATAAACAATACAGTCACATTAAGTATCATTTCTATTAAGGCCCAGAATACAGTAGTGAAACTACTGTAGGTATGTGCCACTATGACATTTTCATACCATGATGACTTCCTAAATAATCCTTTATTATCTCAGAATGTTTCATTTTTAAATAATGATGGTTTATTTCATTATTTTTAAGTGAGCTTTTTAATTACAATGGGAGCCTGGCAAGTAGCACAGGACACTGGCAGGAAAGGAGGAAAAAAAATAGAAAACAGACATAATACATAAACTAGAAATAACATGAAAGATAAATTACAAAGTAAAGGTAACATACAGTGTGTTGCAAAAGTATTCATCCCCCTTGGTGTTCGTCCTGTTTTGTCGCATTACAAGCTGGAATTAAAATGGATTTTTGAAGGGTTAGCACCATTTGATTTACACAACATGCCTAGCACTTTAAAGGTGCAAACTGCTGATTTATTGTGACACAAACAATAATTAAGATGAAAAAACAGAAATCTGGAATGTGCATAAGTATCCCCCCCCCAAGTCAATACTTTATAGAGCCACCTTTTGCTACAATTACAGCTGCAAGTCTCTTGGGGTATGTCTCTATTAGCTTAGCACATCTAGCCACTGGGATTTTTGCCCATTCCTCAAGGGAAAACTGCTCCAACTCCTTCAAGTTAGATGGGTTGTGTTGGTGTACAACAATCTTCAAGTTATGCCACAGATTCTCAATTGGATTAAGGTCTGGGCTTTGACTAGGTCATTCCAAGACATTTAAACGTTTCCCTTTAAACCACTCCAGTGTACTTTTAGCAGTATGTTTAGGGTCATTGTCCTGCTGGAGCATGAACCTTTGTCCCAGTCTCAAACCTCTGGCTGACTCAAACAGGTTTTCCTCCAGAATTGTCCTGTATTTAGTGCCATCCATCTTTCCTTCAGTCCTGACCAGCTTTCCTGTCCCTGCAGATGAAAAACATCCCCACAGTATGATGCTGCCACCACCATGCTTCACTGTAGGAATGGTGTTCTCAGGGTGTTGGGTTTGCGCCACACATGGCGTTTCCCATGATGGCCAAAAAGTTCCATTTTTGTCTCATTTGACCAGAGAATCTTCTTCCATGTGTTTGGGGAGTCTGCCACATGCTGTTGGGCAAACTCCAAATGTGATTTTTTTAAGCAATGACTTTTTTCTGGCCACTCTTCCATAAAGCCCCACTCTGTGGAGCATATGGCTTAAAGTGGTCCTATGGACAGATACTCCCATCTCCACTGTGGATCTTTGCAGCTCCTCCAGTGTTATCATTGGTGTCTTTATTGCATCTCTGATTAATGCCCTCCTTGCCTGGTCTGTGAGTTTTGGTGGGCGGCCTTCTCTTGTCAGGTTTGTAGCGGTGCCATATTCTTTCCATTTTGCTATAATGGATTTAATGGTGCTCCCTGGGATAGTCAAAGTTTGGGATATCATTTTATAACCCAACCCTGATCTATACTTCTTCACAACTTTGTCTCTGACCTGTTTGGAGGCTCCTTGGTTTTCATGTTGCTTGCTTAGTAGTGTTGCAGAGTCAGGGTCCTTCCAGAACAGGTTGATTTATACAGACATCATGTGACAGATCATGTGACACTTTGATTGCACACAGGTGGATCTTAATCAACTAATTATGTGACTTATGAAGTGAATTGGTTGGACCAGCTCTTATTTAGGGGTTTCATATGAAAGGGGGTGAATACTTATGCACACTCCAGATTTCAAATGGTGCTAACCCTCCAAAAATCCATTTTAATTCCAGCTTGTAATGCGACAAAACAGGACAAACACCAAGGAGGATGAATACTTTTGCAAGACACTGTACAGACAATAACAAAACAGAGACGAACAGATAAAAAAAATATTATTCTATCCACATTCACTGGATATGAGCAATCACGTGCTCTGATTGACTACTCTACTACAAGGCTATCAGCTCATATACCATGAGTAGAGAAAAGCAAAATGGTGGCGCGTGTTGCTGAACCAACTGAGGACGAAATAAAAACTCTACTCAAAAACAAACCCCCCAAAAATACAAAAAAGCAACAAAATATGGAATGAAATTATTTGATGGTAAGAATGTATCTTTTTTATTTTTCAATAATTATTATTATTGTTATCACATTTTTCACAAATTGCTACCGGTTTTGCCAGTTTGTTTACATTCATACATACATTTTTTTTTCGTTTCCGTTTCCGGTTGAGAGTACGTCATGCGCGTTCTGGCTGCCGCTTCTCACCAGAGCTTTTTTATTTTATTTCTTTTTCTATTTTTTTTTCTGTGTGTTTGTGTAGTTTGATGTTTGTTTGAGTGTTTTGTCCGCCGGTTGTGGTGTAGCTCCGGACCCAGTTTTGGGCGTCGGTTCCCTCCAGGCCTTGGTTCGCTGTGGGCGATGCCTGCGCTCCCAGCTATGGACTGCAGTGAGCTCGTTGCTCATTTTACACCGTGGTTGTCCAGTGCTCTGTGCTTTAACGCTTGGCGTGATGTTCCGAGCGATGTTGCTCGGTGGTGTCGCGGCGGCTGTGCAGGTGGTTTGGGACACACCAGCGCTCTGCGTGGCGGAGCTTCTCTGCTCGCTTTGTGGATCCATGGCGTGGTGTTCGAGCGATGTTGCTGACGGCATCACGGCGGCAGTGCTGGAGATGTGGGACTTGTTTTCGTGCGCCTTTTGGTGGGACTGTGGCTGCTACACCACGGGAATTACATCCTGACCCCTACTTGGTGGACTTTTTACTTTTTATTTATTTATTTATTTATTTATTTATTTATTTTTTATTATCTTTTTTTTCTTGTCTATAATTGTAAAGCGTCCTTGGGTTTTTTGAAAGGCGCTATATACATTTAACTTATTATTATTATTATTATTATTATTATTATTATTATTATAAGCAGAGTGGTTTTGACGGACGTTTTGTATAAAGTTTTTATTTATCAAACTTGCAAAAAATAAAAATACTCTGTTTCTCAAAATCCAGCGAATGTGGATAGAATAAAACAGTTATTCCACTCAATCTCGTCGTACATGGCTTATAGTCAACTCGGCGCTACGTGTCTCGTCGGCTATCAGCTCATGTATGACTCGATTTCGTGGGATAACTGTTAAATAGTTAATTAGAGGAAAAGCAGGTATATACATCAGCTAATTGTTCTGCGTATTACAAAATAAAGAATGCATGTTTTAAGTGCGTCAACTGGGATCAAATATATGATCTTTGAAATCATGTTTAAGTGCTTTGTTGATCTGTATACGTCATCCCATATGAGCACATCTCCTTCCTCTACCTCCTACACTTCGACTGAGATGTTATTATTCCTCATTGTCTGTCTTCCTCTGGAACTGTGAAACGTGTCCTGTGTCTTTTTGATGTTTTGTCCATACACTCTTTTCCCTGAGCTGGAGGGACAGCGGGATGGGTGTGGATCCCTCCACCCCCAAAGACCTGTGGTGATCTTGGCTCATCCTGCTCTCTTTCTCTTACTTTCTCCCTCTGTCCTCTAAAGATTGTTTCCTCTCTTTCTGTTTGTACAGGCCGGTTTTCCACCAGGGGTGGTCAATATTTTGCCGGGCTTTGGGCCAACAGCAGGAGCCGGCATTGCCTTACACATGGGCATAGACAAAGTGGCTTTCACTGGGTCAACAGAGGTAGGTTTTCTTTACAGATGCACAAAGTTTAAGTTGCTGTTTTGTTGACAATGAAGTGGTTGCTAGCACGCTAACTGATGTCATACAAGTAAATGCAAAAGTAAATTCCAGCCTCCAGAATGATTACTAAACTCAATTTTTTATAAAATTGACTGCTAAAATTAACGCTTCCGCCATTTTGGCAAAACCTCTATAGAATGCACAGCCAAAGTAGCCGTGCTATCTGATGATGATGATGATGATGATGATGATGCAAAGTCACGTCATAGTTCACCAAACTTTTATCTTCATTTATTTACACTACAAATCTGTGAGATGTGAGTGGGGAGTCAAACTCTCGTGGTTACCAGAGGACTGCCCCCCCCATTGTAATCCTAGCGATATAATTAGCGAGAGACCGAGGGGTACTGAAGCGGAGATCGGCACCACACCCATGTGCCTCAAGAGCTGGTTACAGTGGTGCTTAAAAGTTTGTGAACCCTTTAGAATTTTCTGTATTTCTGCAAAAATATGACCCAAAACATCATCAGATTTTCACACAACTCCTAAAAGTAGATAAAGAGAACCCAGTTAAACAAATGAGACAAAAATATTATACTTGGTCATTTATTTATTGAGGAAAATGATCCAATATTACATGTCTGTGAGTGGCAAAAGTATGTGAACCTTTGCTTTCAGTATCTGGTGTGACCCCCTTGTGCAGCAATAACTGCAACTAAATGTTTCCGGTATCTGTTGATCAGTCCTGCACACCGGCTTGGAGGAATTTTAGCCCGTTCCTCCGTACAGAACAGCTTCAACTCTGGGATGTTGGTGGGTTTCCTCACATGAACTGCTCGCTTCAGGTCCTTCCAGAACATTTTGATTGGATTAAGGTCAGGACTTTGACTTGGCCATTCCAAAACATGAACTTTATTCTTCTTTAACCATTCTTTGGTAGAACGACTTGTGTGCTTAGGGTCGTTGTCTTGCTGCATGACCCACCTTCTCTTGAAATTCAGTTTGTGGACAGATGTCCTGACATTTTCCTTTAGAATTCCCTGGTATAATTCAGAATTAATTGCTCCATCAATGATGGCAAGCCGTCCTGGCCCAGATGCAGCAAAACAGGCCCAAAACACGATACTACCACCACCATGTTTCACAGATGGGATAAGGTTGTTATGCTGGAATGCAGTGTTTTCCTTTCTCCAAACTTAACGCTTCTCATTTAAACCAAATTGTTCTATTTTGGGCTCAGCCATCCACAAAACATTTTTCCAATAGCCTTCTGGCTTGTCCATGTGATCTTAGGAAACTTCAGACAAGCAGCAAGTTTTTTGGAGAGCAGTGGCTTTCTCCTTGCAACCCTGTCATGCATACCATTGTTGTTCAATGTTCTCCTGATGGTGGACTCATGAACATTAACATTAGCCAATGTGAGAAAGACCTTCAGTTGCTTAGAAGTTACCCTGGGGTCCTTTGTGACCTCGCCAACTATTACACGCCTTGCTCTTGGAGTGATCTTTGTTGGTCAACCACTCCTGGGGAGGGTAACAATGGTCTTGAATTTCCTCCATTTGTACACAATCTGTCTGACTGTGGATTGGTGGAGTCCAAACTCTTTAGAGATGGTTTTGTAACCTTTTCCAGCCTGATGAACATCAACAACGCTTTTTCTGAGGTCCTCAGAAATCTCCTTTGTTCGTGCCATGATACACTTCCACAAACATGTGATGTGAAGATCAGACTTTGATAGATCCCTGTTCTTGAAATAAAACAGGGTGCCCACTCACACCTGATTTGTCATCCAATTGATTGAAAACACCGGACTCTAATTTAACCTTCAAATTAACTGCTAATCCTAGAGGTTCACATACTTTTGCCACTCACAGATATGTAATATTGGATCATTTTCCTCAATAAATAAATAAATGACCAAGTATCATATTTTTGTCTAATTTGTTTAACTGGGTTCGCTTTATCTACTTTTAAGACTTGTGTGAAAATCTGATGATGTTTTGGGTCATATTTATGCAGAAATATAGAAAATTCTAAAGGGTTCACAAACTTTCAAGCACCACTGTAGTACTAGAACAGGAGACTGCCTGGGAAGACCAGATCCTAGTGCAGAAGGGACTTTGACTTGACAAATCCGTGAAATGCTAACAACAGTAAATTCCATTGAAATCAATGTTCCAAATTTATGCTGAGAGACAGCTAGTATGATTGGGCCATGAGAGTGACCAAGTGAGTGTTGTATCACGCAGCTGGGCGTTGGTGGTGTTGCCTGCTGATGCTGCACTTTAACTGGAAACTTTATGGGAAGTGAGTTTTGTCTACTACTCAGAAGTCATATACAGTTTATGTATATAATACCAGTGAGTCAAGCAACGAAGAGCACACACTTTCTGGCCCAAGACCCAGTAAACAGATAGAAAGATTATTAAGCACATTGGACAGATACAAGATATGTAAATTAAGTGCCAACCGGCATGGTCAGTCACACACACGACAATCCCTGTGTCCAAAATCGCTCCCTACTCACTATATAGGGCACTATATAGTGACGACGCCATTTTGTAGTGCTGTCCGAAACCTTAGTGAGGATTATTTACATCCTATATAGTGCACTCAAAGTATCCCACAATTCATCATGAAAAGTAGCGTACAACCGATGGACACTAACCAAAGCAATATATCCCATCATGCATTGCGGTCGCATTGAAAGAAATCAAAAGTCTCAACTTTGATTTAATAAAAGGCAGCAGCAAAGAAGAAAGGATTCATTCTTGATTTAAAAGAACTGAAAGATGCAACAGACACAAAGTACTTTATATTGATTAATGTGGGGAAATGCGCTCAATATAATATGGATTTATCACAAAAATACATGCACGTATTTATTATTTTGAAAACCCACCAGCCGACTGATCTGGCACGTTTTAATCGTGCGACAGTAATGACGTAATTAACAGCGCGATGGACTAGTGTCCGAAAACGTTTTTTCATTTTACCAATGAGCTCACTATATATAGTCCTCTATATAGTAATTCCTATGTAGGGAGTAGTGAACGAGTGAGCGATTTCGGACACAGGGTATATGATGAAAGGTTCACCATGTTAGGGATGGAATGCCAGGAAAGGAAATGCTCTCTTGGACCGTTTGATCTCGCCATTCTGCCAAATGCCAATGCAAAGTCCACAATGACATCTCACTATAAACGGTCATAATTTCTCGCTCCAAACACGTGTTGCTCACCATCTTGTAAATCTTGATATTTTAGTGCATGTTTTGATATGGTCCTGACTGTATTTCACATGTATTTATCATAAATTGTGGCAGATTTGATTTAGTGGTGTTTAGAAAAGGATTGTCAACCTGGCTTGAAAATGTGTTTATTCTTATTATTGAATGAGTACAGTGCCATTTCACAGTCCTAAGTTCTTTAAAACCGAGAGGCAAGAGAGAAGGAGGAATAACAGATACTATATTTAGACATGTAATATCGCTTTCACTGATAACCGTACAAACAGAGACACTGTAACCAAAGCAATTGCAAAAAATCCTAAAAATGTGCCTCAGTGTCGGATGAAATGCTGAGATCATTTTTTTTCATCTGTGGGAAATTACAGCGAGAATATTTCCCACTTATCAGCTTGTATACCCAGTGACCCAATTCGTATTCTTAAATCAAAATCCTTCCGGCAGACACACAGTGACTGATGTAAGTGCGTAGAGTCCGGTAATCACTGTATAAATATGCTATCACTGAGCCGGCGTCCGAAACTGTAATCCACACCCTCATTGGGAAACTCTCAGTACGCATGAAGCCACCCACTCAGCCCTCCACCTTCCTGCTGCTGGCAAAGGCCACCCAGCTCTTTCTCTGAAGGTTCCTCCTTTCTTTCCCTTGTCACTCTCTCTCTCTCTCTCTCTCTCTCTCTCTCTCTCTCATCCTCCTGTTCTGATGTGTATGGAGTTTCTACTCTAACCTGCAGCTGATTAGAGAAAGGACGAGCTTGTGCTGAGAGAACATGCACAGACTCTGACTCACCTAATCTCTGTGTGTGTGTGTGTGTGTGTGTGTGTGTGTGTGTGTGTGTGTGTGTGTGTGTGTGAGAGAGAGAGAGAGAGAGAGAGAGAGAGAGTATGGGCATGCTTGTAGGCCAGCTGGGGACCCTGTAATAGTTTTTGTTGGACAAATATCTATATGCCCACAAATACGATCCTTCACACTCACACACTCTTGACTACAGGTTGCTGTAGCGTGGCCTCGAAATCAGCAGAAAGCTCAGTCATTCACACACTTCATCACATCACATCACATCACATCACATCACATCACAGTCAAACAGTGAGCTCCACATTTCACATTTCATCGTGTGTATTCTGGAGCAGTGCCATGTTCGTTACTAGAGGCTCATATAAACACCTCAAACGTCTGCCTATGTCTTGTCCCTCTCTGTGCTATCTGATGGAAAACAGAAAGCAGGATTATTCAGTCTCAGTGAGTGTTATATGGGCGGGTGGAAAAATGTCTGTTTGTTTATGGTTGGGTTAGGAGCAGAGATTGTGGAACAGTGTTGTTCTGAGTGTAGTTCTCATACTGTGTTAGGAAAGATCAAGGATGAAGAGGGTAAGATAAGAGTACACTCTTCATGTCAACCCAAATATGCAGTCCAGTCTGAAATCTGTCACTGTTTCCAAATATTGATATGAATCGACAAGGCTCTCATCTCATCTCATTATCTCTAGCCGCTTTATCCTTCTACAGGGTCGCAGGCAAGCTGGAGCCTATCCCAGCTGACTATGGGCGAAAGGCGGGGTACACCCTGGACAAGTCGCCAGGTCATCACAGGGCTGACACATAGACACAGACAACCATTCACACTCACATTCACACCTACGGTCAATTTAGAGTCACCAGTTAACCTAACCTGCATGTCTTTGGACTGTGGGGGAAACCGGAGCACCCGGAGGAAACCCACGCGGACACGGGGAGAACATGCAAACTCCGCACAGAAAGGCCCTCGCCGGCCCCAGGGCTCGAACCCAGGACCTTCTTGCTGTGAGGCGACAGCGCTAACCACTACACCACCGTGCCGCCTCGACAAGGCTTTAGTCTGATATTAAAGGAATGTCTTGAAAACCTTGTTCTCATAATTTTACACTGATCCTCAGATGTAGTTGAACAGTTATGACATATTTGGTATCCGAGACCATATCGTTAGCTCTTCTCAAATCTTCATGTCATAGCTTTGAGCTAGGGATATAACCAAACATGAATATGATTACTTGGATTGAACAAATAATATGTTGTAAATGAATATAAATACAGATACACGTACTGTAGCAGGTACACTGTTAGTTTTTTATGCCTGCTTCATGCTGATGCTATGTTTTTACTTTTTTACGGAGTTTAGAAAGGGGTGAATATGTAGATTGTGCTGAAACCAGGGTTGCCAGGTTTCAGCATATTATTCTTCTTCATTTTTTCAGTCTGGGAAAAAAAAAGTTAACATTGGTGTGCACTCATTTCTGATTTATTTATAGAGCTGCCACAACGCCGTATAAACCACACAGACCATATGCTGTGAACAATATATCTCTAATAGAGTAACAAAAAAAAAAAAAAAAAAATATATATATATATATATATATATATATATATATATATATATATATATATATATATATATTTTTTTTTTTTTTTTTTTTTTAAATGATTACATTGTACATTCATAGCATATTCATTAGCAAGCTACTCCAAGAAGCAGCCAGAAAGAGTAATCTGGACCGTTCTGGCAAGTTTTATGGAAAGTAACAGATGTAAAAATGAGTAAATCTGGAACAATATTATACACTGATTATTGCTGTAAAGGATAAACAACAGTCCCATGATTGGGGAAAGACAGTGTTGTTTTAAAACCGAGTTAAATTGCTTACTCAGTAACATAAGATAGGAGATACAAAGCTTGGCAGAAAGTTCAACAGGGCATCTCATTCAAGAGTTGGATAAAATTATGTTGTGAAAATTCCTATTTGGCTTTATAATTTGTCAATGAAATATGACTTGTTTATCCCACAAAAGACTTTTTTTCACTCTTTCCAGGACACAGTGGTCGAGTCCACGTCAGAAAATTCTGGTCTATACGTACCATGCCCACTAAATCCTAACATGAAAACAGATGCAAATACAACCCCGATTCCAAAAAAGTTGGGACAAAGTACAAATTGTAAATAAAAATGGAATGCAATGATGTGGAAGTTTCAAAATTCCATATTTTATTCAGAATAGAACATAGATGACATATCAAATGTTTCAACTGAGAAAATGTATCATTTAAAGAGAGAAATTAGGTGATTTTAAATTTCATGACAACAACACATCTCAAAAAAGTTGGGACAAGGCCATGTTTCCCACTGTGAGACATCCCCTTTTCTCTTTACAACAGTCTGTAAACGTCTGGGGACTGAGGAGACAAGTTGCTCAAGTTTAGGGATAGGAATGTTAACCCATTCTTGTCTAATGTAGGATTCTAGTTGCTCAACTGTCTTAGGTCTTTTTTGTCGTATCTTCCGTTTTATGATGCGCCAAATGTTTTCTATGGGTGAAAGATCTGGACTGCAGGCTGGCCAGTTCAGTACCCGGACCCTTCTTCTACGCAGCCATGATGCTGTAATTGATGCAGTATGTGGTTTGGCATTGTCATGTTGGAAAATGCAAGGTCTTCCCTGAAAGAGACGTCGTCTGGATGGGAGCAAATGTTGCTCTAGAACCTGGATATACCTTTCAGCATTGATGGTGTCTTTCCAGATGTGTAAGCTGCCCATGCCACATGCACTAATGCAACCCCATACCATCAGAGATGCAGGCTTCTGAACTGAGCGCTGATAACAACTTGGGTCGTCCTTCATCTCTTTAGTCCGAATGACACGGCGTCCCTGATTTCCATAAAGAACTTCAAATTTTGATTCGTCTGACCACAGAACAGTTTTCCACTTTGCCACAGTCCATTTTAAATGAGCCTTGGCCCAGAGAAGACGTCTGCGCTTCTGGATCGTGTTTAGATACGTCTTCTTCTTTGAACTATAGAGTTTTAACTGGCAACGGCGGATGGCACGGTGAATTGTGTTCACAGATAATGTTCTCTGGAAATATTCCTGAGCCCATTTTGTGATTTCCAATACAGAAGCATGCCTGTATGTGATGCAGTGCCGTCTAAGGGCCCGAAGATCACGGGCACCCAGTATGGTTTTCCAGCCTTGACCCTTACGCACAGAGATTCTTCCAGATTTTCTGAATCTTTTGATGATATTATGCGCTGTAGATGATGATATGTTCAAACTCTTTGCAATTTTACACTGTCAAACTCCTTTCTGATATTGCTCCACTATTTGTCGGTGCAGAATTAGGGGGATTGGTGATCCTCTTCCCATCTTTACTTCTGAGAGCCGCTGCCACTCAAAGATGCTCTTTTTATACCCAGTCATGTTAATGACCTATTGCCAATTGACCTAATGAGTTGCAATTTGGTCCTCCAGCTGTTCCTTTTTTGTACCTTTAACTTTTCCAGCCTCTTATTGCCCCGTCCCAACTTTTTTGAGATGTGTTGCTGTCATGAAATTTCAAATGAGCCAATATTTGGCATGAAATTTCAAAATGTCTCACTTTCGACATTTGATATGTTGTCTATGTTCTATTGTGAATACAATATCAGTTTTTGAGATTTGTAAATTATTGCATTCTGTTTTTATTTACAATTTGTACTTTGTCCCAACTTTTTTGGAATCGGGGTTGTATTTGGAGCACTAAACAAACACTGACACATATAGTGTCACTACATTACACCCTGACTTTAAACATAACTGTAAATCCTATTTTATTTAAAATGATGGATGATGTCAATTTGAAGCATGCACTTTAAAATGTCAGTGTATTTTCAAAGGAAACTTGTGTAAATGAGATTTTGTGTTAAGCCTGGCCTTTAAAATGATCCTGGTGGAGAAAGTGAGGGATAGTTAGTATATAATAATATAATACGTGACCACGCATGCTAAACATGCCACATGCTTTCATTTACAGCATTTGCCAAGCCAAAGACCACACAGGCATTTTTTTGCTTTATTCCACCTTTCTAACACTTTTCCAATTCCAAATAGTGCAGATCATCCTACGCAAACCTGCGGTTGGTGTTTCCTGTTCTCGATTAAACAACAGATACGGCTCCGTGTTATAAATACAGCGTTCCTTCCTCTTCTCCACAGCCTCCAGGGCCACTGATAGATATTTCGGCTGTGAGCTGAGGTTGCTCTCCTGTTTCAGTTGGCCTGGAGGCTAGCGGAGGTGTGCGTGCGTGTGTGTGTGTGTGTGTGTGTGTGTGTAGGACTAGAAGGGTTGTTTGGGCTTTTGGATTTATTAATGACAACTTCCCACTGATGGGGAGATTTAGTAAGGCTCGGCAATGGAGGTCTCAGCAAGTAAAAGAAGATATGCATCCTCTGCTCCCCCCACAGGTTGGCAAGCTGATCCAAGAAGCAGCTGGAAAGAGCAATCTGAAGAGAGTCACTCTGGAGCTGGGGGGCAAGAATCCCAACATCATTTTTGCAGACGCTGATTGTAAGTATTCGGAGGCTGTTTTATGAGCGCCCTCCTGTTGTCCTAAGACAGTATGTGCACAGGTGCCACTGCAGTGGCCTTGTTTGTCACTGACATCAAAGACCAGGGTCTTCTGGGTTATTTTAAAGCAATGTATTATGACACACACAAGACTGTGTCTGCGATCACAATGGGTCTGGCAGCATATTAAAACGAGCTGGTGAATTCCATGATGTTTCACTGTTAAACTTTGGCCTCAGTTCACTTTTGGGTGAATCCACGTTTAAGCAGAACACCCTGATGGAGATCAGAACACTCACAACATGATAAACATTTGTTGCTTGGCCAAAATGGTGACTATCGCTCAGGATAAAGCAGGCTCATATTCTAGCACCATCAGGTTTCCTGAGATGCTCGGTCTTGCTACCTTAAATGAAATCACAGAGGGTAATATCCATTCATCACACCAGTTTAGTTCAGCGCTGTTTCTGGGTCAGTCAACTGAGATAAGTGTACTCTTTTTTTTTTTTTACGTTTTACACTTCTGATCCATAAGGAACCCAGTCCTAGATCAGCTTCGACTCCAATATCATTTGTGAACACAGTCCAGTTGCTTTAAGTGGCTCTCCATGTCAAGGTGTTGGAAGGGGCTTTTAAATGCTTTCAGCAGGCGTGAGTGGGGCCGCCTTCGGCCCGTAAATCAACCGAATGGACTTTGCACTGGCTGGATGCATCCCAACACGGCCATAAATCCTACTGTTCCATTAACCCTTTACATACCAGCCCTACCAGTCCTCTCACAATGCACACCATTAGTAAGTGTGTTTACGTATGTGCGCAGTAATAATACAATCTTGTGCATTTGGCAGTTATCAGATAATTCTAAAAAAAAAAAAAGATACCGTATCTTATAAGGAGACATGGATTTGCAAACATAACCAGATAGAGAAAAGCTTTAGTAAATAGTCCATCAACCAAAGGAAAGCTTTATGACAGATTTGCGACTATAAAACTTCCCAAATATATATATTTTACCAGTAATACAATTCCTTTTATTAGGGAATTTGAATTTTACATCATATCACTTTTCTTATACGTTAAGTAGTAGCTTGCGAAACATCCCTAGCAGTTCATGTCATATATTTTGATAGAAATGCTATTACTGACTAACTCATGTCGACTTAAATTAGGCGAGTTTTCTTGTTCTCAGATTACTTAAATGATAAATAAAAACTCTTTTGTTTGCTATTATCAGATTATTTGTATTACATATGCAGCATGTAGACATTCTCAGTGTGAAAGAGAGTCATTAATTCACTGAATTGTTTTATACAATTTATCCATCCATCCATTATCCGTAACCGCTTATCCTGTGCAGGGTCGCGGGCAAGCTAGAGCCTATCCCAGCTAACTATGGGCGAGAGGCGGGGTACACCCTGGACAAGTCGCTAGGTCATCGCAGGGCTGACATGTAGAGACAAACAACCACTCACACTCAATTTAGCCTTACCTTTGGACTGTGAGGGAAACCTATGCAAACACAGGGAGAACATACAAACTCCACACAGAAAGGCCTCTGTTGGCCACTGGGCTTGAACCCAGAACCTTCTTGCTGTGAGGTGACAGTGCTAACCACTACACCACCCCAGATACAATTTAGCCAAATTAAATTCTTTATGAAGTCCTATATACATTTTACAGTGTTCAAGCACCTTGATGCAAAAACCTGACCCGATAAAGCGTATCCTCTTGACCACTTGATTGAAATTGTCGAGTTTCATCTGTTTCTGTTTGTCTCCCATTCCTCAGTGGATCTGGCAGTGGAGCAGGCTCATCAGGGTGTGTTCTTTAACAGTGGTCAGTGCTGTACGGCAGGTTCCCGTATCTATGTGGAAGAGCCCATCTACGACGAGTTTGTGCGCAAGAGTGTAGAGAGAGCGAAGAGGAGGATAGTGGGAAGCCCGTTTGACCCCACCACTGAACAGGGTCCTCAGGTACAACAAAGGTTTTTAGACATCATTGACTCTAGCTTGTATTTGATCCATGGAATATCTAATTCAAATTATACTTGGAGCGCACCAGCCACTTGTGGTTTTTTTTTCTTCAAATATATTAGCCAATAATTATTTTTATCACTAGCCAAAAACATTGCTGCTATAAATGTAGTTTATTTTATATGCAAACATTTTATCAGGGCGGTACGGTGGTGTAGTGGTTAGTGCTGTCGCCTCACAGCAAGAAGGTCCTGGGTTCGAGCCCCGTGGCCGGCGAGGGCCTTTCTGTGCGGAGTTTGCATGTTCTCCCCGTGTCCGCGTGGGTTTCCTCCGGGTGCTCCGGTTTCCCCCACAGTCCAAAGACATGCAGGTTAGGTTAACTGGTGACTCTAAATTGACCGTAGGTGTGAATGTGAGTGTGAATGGTTGTCTGTGTCTATGTGTCAGCCCTGTGATGACCTGGCGACTTGTCCAGGGTGTACCCCGCCTTTCGCCCGTAGTCAGCTGGGATAGGCTCCAGCTTGCCTGCGACCCTGTAGAACAGGATAAAGTGGCTAGAGATAATGAGATGAGATGAGAAATTGTGGTGCTCAAACAAACCCAGCAATTAAATACTGCAAGGAAATTGTGTGTAATTTTCAATCTAAAATACTAAAATACCCTGACCCTGTTTGACGGTCAATTACAATTTTATTGTTCCACATTTGGGTCATTTCTAAAATTTAAAACAGGGATGTTTTTCGTTCTTTAATTAGGAAAATGATCAGGAGAGAACCGAATACCTTGTGGAAGATATGGTACCAGAAAACCACTTCCATAAAATGTGTCTATTATGCTAGCTAGCTAACATCCAAACATAGTGACCAACAAAATCATTGTTGTTATAGAATATTGCATATAGATTTAGTTGCAGTGCAAAAAAAAAAAAAAGAAAATATGACCGCGGAAAAAAGACTCATACTGATATTTCACTCTGTGACTTGATCTGTTAACTAGTCATGGTGTGTTTAGGGATGTGTTGCCAACTTGCATATTCATGCATATTCATATATCCTAACATTTTTGTGAGGGTAAATGTGAAGAGACTGGTTTCTTGACCATTTTTATGAAGTGTTAGACATATCACCCCTTACAAAAAAGAAGTTTATTCAAGTGTGCTTCTAGTATACTTCTTTTAAACTAAAAATAAGAGAGTATGCTTTCAGTTTACTTTTTATTTACTTATCAGAGATATACTTAATAAAGTTATACATAAGTATACTTGGCTTATACTGAAAAGTATATAGAAACGTATATTAAGCTTATACTTAAACTTTTGATCAAGATATACTTAACAAAAGTGTAATAAAGTATTAAAATATTTGTGCCTTATGTTTAAGTGTACTTGCCCTGTAGTTGTGCTTCAGCATTGTTGACTCTTAGGTATGTCTGTGATTCCATATAAAGTTTTTTTTTTATTATTCTCCTGAGTGGGATAATTACATTTTTTAATTTATTTCTTTTTCTTTAGAGCTCAGATGTCAATTTCAGTTGTCATTGCCATGTTTTTATACTTTGGCATTTAATACAATGTTGCTTTAAATGTTGATTTTTAAAGAAAATGAATATGTTCTTAATCCTGAGTATCTGTTGTTATTTTGTGAATTCTTATCTTTATAACTTCATTGTAACTTAAGGTACAAAAACACTTAAGTTGTCTACTGGTAGTGTGCATGAGGTAAGGGTTAGGGCTAGAAAACTAATAGTATACCGAGAAGGGTAATTGCAGTATACTTCAAAACTAAAACGTGGACTAGATGTATATAACCAGTAACTAATGCCGCTTTTCCACTACCAACGCGGCTGAGTTGGGCTGAGCCGTGCCGTGCTGAGTTGGGCTGAGTCGAGCTGAGTGGGGCTGTTGGAGTTGCATTTCGACTACAACCGCGCTGAACCGTGCTGGCTGGAAGTGGGTGGACACACTGGGTGGAGTTAGCGAAAGTGGGTGGACGTCACGTGATGTCATTAGGCGACGCAAACAGTGACATCAGTGACCTTTTAAGCGGTAGTCTCACGACCCGGATAGTAAACAATAAACATGGAGGACATGGAGTCGTTAGTCTTGCTGGTCTTGGTGCTGTGGCTTGTTGTCACCGACAACGCCAACAGATACTGGCAAGAGCGTATAGATGAGGCGAGGCGCATAAGGCTTCAGAAATTCTCGTAATTCGTAATTCTTCTTCTTCCAGGTTTACGGTGTTTACAGATCCCAGCGTGCTCGCGGGGCGTGTGTGGGCGTGTGAGGACACTCCTCCTCACCAATCAGTGCACAGGGGAGTGTCTCCTCACGCCCCTAGCCCCACTCGGCTCGCTTTGGCTCACTTCAGCCCCACTCCAAAACCGTGCGAGTTTTGGGTGCTAAGCAGGGCTGAAGCGAGCTGAGTCGTGCTGCTCTGAGATAGTCGAAACGCGAGCCGTGTCGGGCTGAAGTGAGCTGAAGCGAGCTGAAGTGAGCTGAAAAAGGGTAGTGGAAAAGGGCCATTATAGTATATTTCCAATATGCTATAAAGTATACTTTTATAAACTAAAAAGTGGACTGGAAGTGTGTAACGAGAAAACCAATAGTATATTTCCAGTATACTACAAAGTATACTTTAGTAAACTAAAAAGTGGACTAGAAGTATAAAACAAGTAAACTCATAGTATATTTCCAGTATACTATGAAGTATGCTTTTGTAAACTAAAGAGTGGACTACAGGTATAGAACTAGTAAACTATTAGTATATAGTTTACTTGTGGTATACTTGCAGTACAAAATAAAAAATACTAGTTGTATACTCAAAGTTTACTTCTCTTAGACATAAAGTATACTTTTTATAAACTAAAAGTGGGCCGATTTAGTCCCAAGAAGTATTAAATTAGTTTACTTACCGTATAAGTATACTGTAAGTACATTGATATCAGTATACTTGGTACACA
Organism: Neoarius graeffei; assembly: GCF_027579695.1. Taxonomy (NCBI): domain Eukaryota; kingdom Metazoa; phylum Chordata; class Actinopteri; order Siluriformes; family Ariidae; genus Neoarius; species Neoarius graeffei. Next base: position 30,934,792 of record NC_083595.1, read on the forward strand.
AAAGTATACTTAAGGAAATATACTTTAACTTTACTTTAGTATCCTTAATAAAACGAACTTGAAGTATACTTCTTTTTGATAAGGGAAGCCCCATAGCTTGTTCACTGAGTCATCTGAGCCATCCACAACTTTTTATTCCAGCCTCCATTTTGTTGCTTTTCCTTATCGTTATGCTCTTTTTAATTCTTTCGAACCAAACTCTGTCACTATGCTTGGCCTCATGATGTTTAGTGTTCAAACTTGTTTCTGCATGCTCAGATATCTCTCAGTGTACCTGCTTCTTGTTTCATTCCTCTCCAGATCAGTATTGAGCAGCAAAGGCGTGTGTTGGAGTTCATTGAGAGCGGCATCAGTGAGGGAGCTAAACTGGAGTGTGGAGGGAAAGCCCCTTTCTCCAAAGGCTACTACATCCAGCCTACTGTCTTCTCCAATGTGCAGGATCACATGCGCATTGCCAAAGAAGAGGTAAACCAGCACCACCATCACAGAGCCTTCTTACTGGTATTTACGCTCTAGGCTGGTTTTCTCTACACTGCATCTGGAAAAACAGCCCTCTGGTGACTCGTGGTGGTTGTTGATGCTGTGGAAATGAAAAACTGTCATATTATGCGTCTATACTGAGCTGGGTTTTGGAAAGCAATCTAAACATGTTTTCCATCTTTCTGACTGACTGTTCTTCATTACTGAACACACAATCCATCCTCATAATCAGTAATTCCAGCTGTGCGTCAGAAGCCTGTTTGCTAATGGGACTCTCCCTGCTCTGTGGCAGATCTTTGGGCCAGTTCAGCAGATTATGAAGTTTAAGACGATTGAAGAAGTCATCGAAAGAGCCAACAACACAGAGTATGGCCTGACTGCTGCTGTCTTCACCAATGACATCAACAAAGCCATGGCCATCTCCACAGCTGTGCAGGCGGGCACTGTTTGGTTTGTGCCCTTTCAGCTTGTTCTGTATCATATAAACACACATAAGCAGAAATATTGAGGCCTCTTCACCAGCTTTAGTGTGTTTCATAGCTCAATGGTAATCTAATCAATGCCATTTTTAATTTATTATTACATTTGCCACAAAATGTTTTCTAATAAAGAACAAAGAGAAATGGCTACACAGTCTTAAGCCTGCTTGAATGATTTACTCAATTGTGCTGAAGTTATGAGCGTATTTGTACTGTACATCTAGGGTGACCACCTGCTCATAAGCCCAAGGGGGGACAAGGGGTATGTTTTTGAGGGACAATGTGGGATGCCGCCCCCACTGCGCCGCGCCAGCCGCTGGAAGACTCACAGATAGTGGTTTACCCATTTCTAGCACATACTACCTTACATGGTATATCAATAATACCCTATTCTGCTGTTATTGGTGATGTATGGTCATGAACAGGCCACCAAATGTGTTTTTTTTTTAAAATAAACATTCATAATATTTTAACCATTCAATGACTTGACAGACACACTTCCACTTATGATTTACTGAAGCTACTCAATTTTATTTATTTTCCATTACAATTTATTCACTTTAAATCAATCATAATATAATATTGAGTCTGAGGCTTTGCAGTGCATCAGAACAGCAGGAATAGTGACAAGTCTCCATTTAGTTTTCAGTGGATTAACAGGAATTGTAGTGGCTCAGCACCACAGAAACAGTAGAAAAAAAGTCTCTTAACTCACAACCACAGCTTTGTGCCACAATCTCCTGCCTGATATGATATTGCGTGTTGGACAGTGTGATACACACTCGTCACCTCTGCTGCAGTCACTTTGTCAGCTAGAGAGTCGTTTTTAGGTCGGAGGAAAGCATCCATAGATTTAGACGTTTCTTTCTGTTGCACACGTTTCTTGTGAGTCTCCGCGAGCCTGTGTTGTTTCACATCGTATTCCCCGCCATGTCTGATTGAGAAAGATGTTTTGCAAAGGTCACAAAAAGCCCTCTCGGTATCCCCCTCAACCCCTTTCAGCCACAAATATTCATTTTCCCACTCTTTCCTGTACATATTTTTAACTGGAGGTGGCGGTGCCTCACCTGCCATCTCCCCGGTACCTTTCTCCATTTTTTAATATGAAAGCAATGCATGCGTTGCACCTGCGTCCCTCTGTGCACGTGAGTGCGGTGTCATGGCAACAACAAAAAGTTGACAACAACCAGTCAGTTGTGAGGGGTGTGTGTGTGGTTTTGTTCTACAGTCTATAGTGGCGACGGTGGTGTGCTGAAATGTAAAGTACTCGTAATATTCGTTTGGCTGCCTGGGTGGCCCGGGGAGAGCGACAGCCCCCTCAGCAAGCATCGATTATGCGGGACACGTTCTGAATTTGCGGGACGCATAAATTCGGCTTCAAATGCTGTACGCGCACGCGCTATGCGGGACAGGTGGTCACCCTATGTACATCTGCTGGATGAAAGTCTCTAAACTGTCACCTTGGCTCTGTTTATTTTTCAGGATAAACTGCTTTAATGCATTAAGCTGCCAGTGTCCTTTTGGAGGGTTTAAAATGTCAGGCAATGGACGTGAACTGTAAGTTGTTTTACTCAGTCTGACAAATCAAACTTATCTTGAGATAAAAAGAATTTGATTTGAAACTGATGATTTGGGGCAGGAATCACAAGGATGCCAAGCCACAGCCTTAGGCAAAACTATAGGCTTCGGCACTAGATTCACGAGAAGCGTTTTATACATATCTTCCATGGCACTAACATGCATACATTATAGTATACTAAGAACAGTTACCACACTGTACCAAAAACACTCACTGAATGTAAATGGGATCAGTGCAGATTTCAGTTGTTGATTCAACACTACTAAAGAAAAAAACCCCAACATAATCTCATACATGTCTGAGTATATTGATATTGTGCTTAAAACATGATTAGGAAGGAGGAAATTAGGATCTGTGTGTTTTGCCCACTTCTCAATTTTTATTTTTATTTATTTATTTTCTCTCAGCAATTGACTCTTAACTGTCCTAGAAATGTTCAAGGCTAGTGCCAACAAGCAGAGCCTCAGCCCAAATGTGAATCATGGCTATAATTGGGGCAAAAGTTGTGTTAACCTTTATCAAAAAGAAGTATACTTCATTTTATTAAGTATACTTAAGTAAACTTGATATATGGTATATTTCCTGAAGTATACTTTTGTGTACCAAGTATACTGATATCAATGTACTTACAGTATACTTGTTAGTAAACTAATCTAATACTTCTTGGGATTAAATTGGCCCACTTTTAGTTTAAAAAAAGTATACCTTAAGTCTAAGAGAAGTAAACGCTGTGTATACAGCTAGTATTTTTTATTTTGTACTGGTGTAGTGGTTAGCACTGTCGCCTCACAGCAAGAAGGTTCTGAGTTCAAGCCCAGCGGTCGGCGAGGGCCTTTCTGTGTGGAGTTTGCATGTTCTCCCCGTGTCTGCGTGGGTTTCCTCCGGGTGCTCCGGTTTCCCCCACAGTCCAAAGACATGCAGGTTAGGTTAATATGGGACAGCCTTGGGCTGAGGTGCCCTTGAGCGAGGCACCAAACTCCCAACTGCTCCCCAGGTGCTGTTAGCATGGCTGCCCACTGCTCTGGGTATGTGTGTGCGCTCATTGTTCACGTGTGTGCATGTTTGTGTTCACTGCTTCAGATGGGTTAAATGCAGAGAAGAATTTCACAAGCATGTGATGAATAAAGTTGTTGTTCTTCTGCTTCTTCTTCAAGTATACCACAAGTAAACTTACACTACCGTTCAAAAGTTTGGGGTCACCCAGACAATTTTGTGTTTTCCATGAAAAGTCACACTTTTATTTACCACCATAAGTTGTAAAATGAATAGAAAATATAGTCAAGACATTTTTCTGGCCATTTTGAGCATTTAATCGACCCCACAAATGTGATGCTCCAGAAACTCAATCTGCTCAAAGGAAGGTCAGTTTTATAGCTTCTCTAAAGAGCTAAACTGTTTTCAGCTGTGCTAACATGATTGTACAAGGGTTTTTCTAATCATCCATTAGCCTTCTGAGGCAATGAGCAAACACATTGTACCATTAGAACACTGGAGTGATAGTTGCTGGAAATGGGCCTCTATACACCTATGGAGATATTGCACCAAAAACCAGACATTTGCAGCTAGAATAGTCATTTACCACATTAGCAATGTATAGAGTGGATTTCTGATTAGTTTAAAGTGATCTTCATTGAAAAGAACAGTGCTTTTCTTTCAAAAATAAGGAAATTTCAAAGTGACCCCAAACTTTTGAACGGTAGTGTATATACTAGTAGTTTACTAGTTCTATACTTGTAGTCCACTCTTTAGTTTACAAAAGCATACTTCATAGTATACTGGAAATATACTATGAGTTTACTTGTTTTATACTTCTAGTCCACTTTTTAGTTTACTAAAGTATACTTTGTAGTATACTGGAAATATACTATTGGTTTTCTCGTTACACACTTCTAGTCCACTTTTTAGTTTATAAAAGTATACTTTATAGCATATTGGAAATATACTATTAGTGACTGGTTGTATACATCCAGTCCACTTTTTAGTTTTGAAGTATACTGCAATTACCCTTCTAGGTATACTATTAGGATTAAGAACATATTCATTTTCTTTAAAAATCTAAATTTACTACAGGGCAAGTACACTTAAACATAAGGCACAAATATTTTAATACTTTATTACGCTTTTGATAAGTATCTCTTCATCAAAAGTTTAAGTATAAGCTTAATATACTTAGACGTTTCTATATACTTTTCAGTATAAGCCAAGTATACTTATGTATAACTTTATTAAGTATATCTCTGATAAGTAAATAAAAAGTAAACTGAAAGCATACTCTCTTATTTTTAGTTTAAAAGAAGTATACTAGAAGCACCCTTGAATAAACTTCTTTTTTTAAGGGAACTGTAAAAAAAAATCTAGATACGTTTGCATGTGAAGTTTTTGTATTATCTGGTTATTAAATCATCTTTTATGTGATTTGATCAGAGAGATGGGGTATTTACAGGCATTTTTTTGTTTGTTTTCTAGGGGTGAATATGGCTTGAGGGAGTACACAGAGGTGAAGACCATCACAGTGAAGATGCCAGGGTTGAACTTGTAAACTTACTCATGCATTCCTAATGGAAGAAGGACTTCCTCTGGGCTTATCACTGACCCCAAGCCTCTTCATCGCCCACTAACCCTGCATCACCATCTCCATCTTTATCTCCATCCGGTAGCACCTCTATAACTTGAGCATCCACTAGCTGCCTTCATGGCCACTCTAACTCCCAGTAGTGGCCTCCCTTCGCCAGCTCCATTAACCGTACTAAAGCACTCGGAGATGGCGAGGAAGGAGGAACACACTATAAACCACTCCATCTCCAACATCCCGACACTAACAGACTGAAACATGTGGCTGTAAGGCTTGAACCTCACTCACAACTTCTCTTTGCTCTGATTCACTGGGTAAAATCTGCAACTGCCTTTCAGTTCTTTTGTACTAAGACCACTGAAGCTATCTGTCATAGCAGTTGAAAGGGCAGATGTGATCTTTTTTATTATTAAGTATTAATTTTAAAATGTAATTGTTTAATTGTTCTGTGTTTTGCTGTTTTTGTTTTATGGCATATAGCTCTGTATGTCAACATGTTGACCTATGTAAACAGAAATGGTTTACCTCAGAGACAAAAAAAAAAAAACGTTAATATGAGAAATGCATTTTACACAAATGATTACTTATTGGTGTCCATTTATTTTCTTTCTTAAACAATTATTTACTATGAAAATAGAAAGTAAGATATAAAAATGACTATAGTTTTGTTTTCCATCATTAAAAAATTCCATTTCCAAAATTCTGTCAGAGTGTTTATTCGGAAAGTTGGAAGGGGTGTTGCTTGAATGCTGATATGTTAAGTTGAAAATCTTCAATAAAAGTATTTTTTTTATACTGACACTTACAGTAAATGCTGTTACAAAGCAGTAGCATTGCTGAAAGGGTAACGTCAGCACTTCCCATAATCAAAACATATTTTGTGAATGAGTGGAGGAAGATATGTAGTACAACATGTACACCCTGAAATTACTGATCATGAGTGGGAGAAATGAAAGAGATAAACATAACACATGGTGTTTAGAAAGACATTAAGAGGCAACCTAGTGGGAATGTATCAGAATTCTCTGGAAACTCCAAATGAAATCAGAGATGACACTCCACATAGTCCCACTTGTAATGGATATCACAATGTAATATGCAATGGTAACCACCCCACAGTCAACAGTGGAAAGTGTTGTTTTCATTAGTATGAGGGAGCCAAGTGAGAACAAGAGGGCAGACAGCATAGCACATACACTTGTGACTTTTATCAGGTGAAGCTGGCATGGTTTAAATAGAAAAAGTCAAGAAAACAGTCATAGCAGGGGCTTAGCCAGACCTTTTGCAATGGGGCAGCCAGGTTAGTACCAATGGGTGAACTGAGTTGGCATTCTATGGTGGGGCAAACTTCTGTGTTAACTAGTTAAAACTGCATGTTCCTTGTACCAGCACTACCACTACTATTATCACCACCACCACTACTACTATCATTACTAATATCACCACCACCACCACTACTACCATCATTACTAATATCACCACCACCACCACCACCACTACTGCTATCGATACTAATATCACCACCACTACTACTATTATCTACTACTACTTATACTAATCCCACTATCACTATTAATCCCACTACCACCACCACTGTTACTAATATTACCTACTACTAATCTCACTACCACCACCCCCACCATCACCACCATTACCAATATTACCTACTACTACTACCAATCCCACCACCATCACTACTACTACTATCACTACTAATCTCACTACCACCACCACCACTACTACTAATATTACCTACTACTACTATTATTACTAATCTCACTACCACCACCATCAATATTGCCTACTACTACAGTATCAATCCCACCACCACTATCACTACTAATCTCACTACCACCACCACGACTACTATCACCTGCTACTACGACTAATCCCACTACCACTACTATTACCTACTACTCATCTCATCTCATTATCTCTAGCCGCTTTATCCTTCTACAGGGTCGCAGGCAAGCTGGAGCCTATCTCTGACTATGGGTGAAAGGCGGGGTACACCCTGGACAAGTCGCCAGGTCATCACAGGGCTGACACATAGACACAGACAACCATTCACACTCACATTCACACCTACGGTCAATTTAGAGTCACCAGTTAACCTAACCTGCATGTCTTTGGACTGTGGGGGAAACCGGAGCACCCGGAGGAAACCCACGTGGACACGGGGAGAACATGCAAACTCCGCACAGAAAGTCCCTCGTCGGCCACGGGGCTCGAACCCGGAACTTCTTGCTGTGAGGCAACAGCGCTAACCACTACACCACCGTGCTACCTTACCTACTACTAATAATAATCTCACTACCACCACCATCAGCACCACTACCAATATTACCTACTACTACTACCAGTCCTACCACCATCACTACTACTACTACCACTGCTACTATTACCTACTACTACTAATTCCGCCACCACTACCACAATTACCTACTACTACCACTACTAATCCCACCGCAGCCACCACCACTAATATTACCTACTACTACCAATCCCACAACCAACACCACTACTACTACTACTACTACTAATAATAATAATAATAATCCCACAACCACCACCACCACTACTACCTTCTACTATTACCTCCTCCTTCTTCTTCTTCTACTACTACCTCCTACGACTACTACTACTCCCACCACCACTACCACCACTACTAACCCCACCACCACCACTATTTCCTTCTACTACTACTACTACTACTAATAATAATAATAATCACGGGCGGCACGGTGGTGTAGTGGTTAGCGCTGTCGCCTCACAGCAAGAAGGTCCTGGGTTCGAGCCCCGGGGCCGGCGAGGGCCTTTCTGTGTGGAGTTTGCATGTTCTCCCCGTGTCCGCATGGGTTTCCTCCGGGTGCTCCGGTTTCCCCCACAGTCCAAAGACATGCAGGTTAGGTTAACTGGTGACTCTAAATTGACCGTAGGTGTGAATGTGAGTGTGAATGGTTGTCTGTGTCTATGTGTCAGCCCTGTGATGACCTGGCGACTTGTCCAGGGTGTACCCCGCCTTTCGCCCGTAGTCAGCTGGGATAGGCTCCAGCTTGCCTGCGACCCTGTAGAAGGATAAAGCGGCTAGAGATAATGAGATGAGATAATAATCACACAACAATTACTACTACTACCAATACTAATCCCACCACCACCATTACTATTATTTCCTTCTACTACTACTACTAATCCCACCACCAGCACTACTACTATCACTACTAATAGCAGCACCACCACCTATTATTATTTTATTTAGAGTGTACCACTCATTTCGGTATAAATCTCAAAGTGAGACAAAATTAATCCAAATAAGCAGTACAATTATACTGTGGCATTTAAGAAAATGTTTTTCTCATAAAAGTATCTTTAAATAATAGACCAGTGCTCAGTGTTTGTGAGACTCTCAGGTGGTCAAGAAGGTGTTCCAGAGGTGTGTGGCAACCAAGCAAAAGTCACCTATTATATTATATGCAATTCAGTTCTGGGAAAATGGGAAAGGTGGTTTGGATTAAACCTGAGACAAATGTTTTTAAAAGGTCAGCCTAGGTTTTAAAGAGGTGAAAATGAGAGGATTAAAAAAAATTACTGATGACTAAGACTGATGTTCTTAACAAGTCTATTTGAATCATAATACATGTACAAATAGTTGTATACAGTTGTATTTTTATACACCCCCACATACTGGACAATGTAAAGATAAAACATACAGGCTATAACTGCATTTCAGACATTTGTCAGCTAACTCTTAAGATTACAACAGTTTCCCATCTGAGTCACAGTCACAGTGTGAACGCTCAACAACCTTGATGCTATTGTTTCATTTTGACTCAGGTTTTGCAATAGGGTCTTCCTTGAAATAGTATTTCTTAACCTAACGAGCCCCATGAATGTACAATGCATCACGTTCACACAGATATTTCAAAATTAGAGTCATATAACAGGGCAGATCTTTGCTAAAGCTTTGCAGGACAAGAAAACATGATAAATCCAATGGGATTTTTGAGAGATCTTTTCAACACTCTGTCTTTAATATAACTCTGAGTGATTTGTTGATATTACAGCCAGAAGGCACATGTTTTCATTTCATTCTTTGGCAGCCGCATGATTTATATACAACAGTGCTGTTAAAATAAACTATTATATCCTATTGATATTGATACTGATGTGAACGATTGAAAGATTTAAAGTAACTACCAATATTCTTCACATGTACAGTACACTTCATAACACTGCTGTCAGATTTACCAAAACATGCAAATGTACGATATATTTCTATATAAGTGAAGCCAATTAGACAAATAAATTACAATGGACTATGTGAGATAAATTTTACATTTTAATGAAATTACTTCCTATTTACAGCTCAATGGGCGTCTACAACCTGGAGTCCAGTCGTCTATAACAGAAGATTCAGATCTAAATTTACTTGATGTTTATAGTATGTTTATAAGGTGAAATGTACAGTACTGTGCTAAAGTCGTAGGCACCCTATTTTTTTTCCATACAAACTTTGTTATAGATTTCTATTTTATGAATTCTACATTATCGAGTCACTACAAAAACATTTTAGAATTCCAAACGTTCATTTTCCAGCACAAAATTACACGTTACAGAAAACAATGTTTGTATCTGAGCAGCATATTATTGTACATAATAGAGCACTTTTCAGATTAAAAAAAGAAAACATAATGAAAGCTGCTGGGTTTTGGTGCAAAATTAAGAAGCAAGTGTGACAAAGTGTCCAGAAGAACTGTGGCTGGTTCGGCAAGATGCTCAGTAAAACCTACAGCTCATTTCCTTATAAAACTGCATTGTACCTGACATTACTATTGTTTGTTTTTTTGTTTTGCTTCTTAAAGCAAAGGGTTGTCTCAAACCAAATACAGTGGTGCTTGAAAGTTTGTGAACTCTTTAGAATTTTCTATATTTCTGCATAAATATGACCTAAAACATCATCAGATTTTCACACATCCTTAAAGTAGATAAAGAGAACCCAGTTAAACAAATGAGACAAAAATATTATACTTGGTCATTTATTTATTGAGGAAAATGATCCAATATTACATATCTGAGAGTGGCAAAAGTATGTGAACATTTGCTTTCAGTATCTGGTGTGACCCGCTTGTGCAGCAATAACTGCAACTAAACGTTTCTGGTAACTGTTGATCAGTCCTGCACACCGGCTTGGAGGAATTTTAGCCCATTCCTCCGTACAGAACAGCTTCAACTCTGGGATGTTGGTGGGTTTCCTCACATGAACTGCTCGCTTCAGGTCCTTCCACAACATTTCCATTGGATTAAGGTCAGGACTTTGACTTGGCCATTCCAAAACATTAACTTTATTCTTCTTTAACCATTCTTTGGTAGAACGACTTGTGTGCTTAGGGTCATTGTCTTGCTGCATGACCCACCTTCTCTTGAGATTCAGGCCCTGTCCACACGGCAATGGATTCAGGTGACTCCGATACAATTGCTTATCGTTTAGACCTGGCGTCCACACGGCACCGGCGTTTTGGGTGCCCAAAACGCAATCTTTTTGAGAACGGGTTCCAGAGTGGAAAGATCTGGCAACGTTGCTGTTGTGAAGTCGTCTGGATGAGTAGAACGGATTTGTTTACGATGACGTCACAACTACATGACTGTGAGTGCTTCACGCCGGGTAGAAGTGTAACGAACTCGATGCGAGTTGTCAACAAATCCTATAACTTGGTTCATGAAACGCGCTTACAAAATATTTTCACTGTGAATATTTATTGTGTAATGGTGCAAAGTGAGAGAGAGAGAGAGAGAGAGAGAGAGAGAGAGAGAGACTCTGCCCTTAGGGCAGAGTCAATCCCACCAGCAAAAATAGGGGAAAAAAGGAGCGATCTCACCTCTTCAGATGTTGGTTTTAGTCCTACAATACATTCCTCAAAAAGGGCGTAGAAGAGCAAATTAATCCATCAACGTGTAGCATTCAATTTATTCCGGACCATTAAAGACGCCGCCTTCCGCGTAGAATCATATGTCATCCTCGCCGCCATATTGGATAGGTCAAAGCGGAGAATAAAGATTCATGTGCTGCATTTAACTGTACCAACAGGTTTACCGTCCAAACGAGATTACATGGGATTACCTTTCACAGGTGAGAAACAACAAATTAATCCATCAACGTGTAGCATTCAATTTATTCCGGACCATTAAAGACGCCGCCTTCCGTGTAGAATCATACGTCATCCTCGCCGCCATATTGGATAGGTCAAAGCGGAGAATAAAGATTAGCTGCGTTTAACTGTACCAACAGGTTTGCCGTCTAAACAAGATCACATGGGATTACCTTTCACAGGTGAGACTGGAAAAATACTTTTCATTGTATTTGGTCATTATAATGTAATTTTACGAACAGATTTTCCTGACTTTGTGGCTAATATGAAGTCTCGCGCATAATAGTTTATGCGCATGCGTCCTTACTTCTTCTATTGTTCTGGTGTCTCCGAAGGGACCATCTTACAGCGCCCATAGAGGTGTGGCATGTGTATTGCATCGTTTTCAGCAAGCGTTGCGTTGCCATATGGACCTGATATTTTACTGATCGTTGCCCATTTGGACGCGATATATTTTTAAATAACATCTCATTGCCGTTGTCGTGTGGATGTAGCCTCAGTTCATGGACAGATGTCCTGACATTTTCCTTTACAATTCACTGGTATAATTCAGAATTCATTGTTCCATCAATGATGGCAAGCCATCCTGGCCCAGATGCAGCAAAACATGCCCAAACCATGATACTACCACCACCATGTTTCACAGATGGGATAAGGTTCTTATGCTGGAATGCAATGTTTTCCTTTCTCCAAACATAACGCTTCTCATTTAAACCAAAGAGTTCTATTTTGGTCTCATCTGTCCACAAAACATTTTACCAATAGCCTTCTGTCTTTTTGGAGAGCAGTGGCTTTCTCCTTGCAACCCTGCCATGCACACCATTGTTGTTCAGTGTTCTCCTGATGGTGGACTCATGAACATTAACATTAGCCAATGTGAGAGAGGCCTTCAGTTGCTTAGAAGTTACCCTGGGGTCCTTTGTGACCTCACCGACTATTACACGCCTTGCTCTTGGAGTGATCTTTGTTGGTCGACCACTCCTGGGGAGGGTAACAATGGTCTTGAATTTCCTCCATTTGTACACAATCTGACTGTGGATTGGTGGAGTACAAACTCTTTAGAGATGGTTTTGTAACCTTTTCCAGCCTGATGAGCATCAACAACACTTTTTCTGAGGTCCTCAGAAATCTCCTTTGCTTGTGCCATGATACACTTCCACAAACATGCGTTGTGAAGATCAAGCTTTGATAGATCTCTGTTCTTTAAATAAAACAGGGTGCCCACTCACACCTGATTGTCATCCCATTGATTGAAAACACATGACTCTTATTTCACCTTCAAATTAACTGCTAATCCTAGAGGTTCACATACTTTTGCCACTCACAGATATGTAATATTGGATCATTTTCCTCAATAAATAAATGACCAAGTATAATGTTTTTGTCTCATTTGTTTAACTGGGTTCTCTTTATCTACTTTTAGAACTTGTGTGAAAATCTGATGTTGTTTTAGGTCATATTTATGCAGAAATATAGAAAATTCTAAAGGGTTCACAAACTTTCAAGCACCATTGTATTGACTTTGTTTCATTTCTCATGGCTTACTCCTGTTTATAGTATTTTATTTTTTTAGTATTAAAACATTTTATTTCATTATTTTGAAGTCATTTTTGGTCTACAGCATTTCTTTACATGTGCCTAAGACTATTGCACAGGACTGTATTTATTCACAAATAATGGAGAAACATACATATCCTAATATCATTAATGGACACTGCAGAAATGACAGCAAATATATTGAATATAGTCAATATGAATGTGATCAAATGAATCTAGTATTTCTTATTATAAGGTTAAAATAAACCAAATACAGTATAAGCTTAGTAAATCTATTTCTAGACATTTTTACTAATTTCAAGCATGAAGCAAGCTTGTTCTATTGGTAGATACTTTTATTAATTTTATTTCAAAAATGAACCAAAAAAAATGTTTTGCACTGTATCTCCTCTCATAGTGTTAAAGTAATTAAACTTTAAAATGTGCCCTTTTAGTCACCAAATTAAGCTTTTTCATGAAAAAAATCATGATTCTTCTTTCCCACAGAATGTCCAGGATGTATCCACTCGTTTCAGTCATCTTGGAATTAATCCAAGGTTAAGTGGAGATAAAATCCATCAGGATTTGAGCTGCGATATTTCTGCTCGGTGTAATACAATTATTGGACATAGCACTTACAGAGCCTGTTAAGTAACATTTGTCGAACATTAGCCATTGCACTTGGAGAAGAGTTATAATTAAAAATGTGCATAACCTTCCCATCTAGTGGATGGAAGAAGGTAATAAACTCTTAAGATATTAGATGAAATAAATCCCTTCTAATGATGTATGGATTTTCTGTGCTTTGCCAAATAGTTCTCAAAACTAATGCAAGTCTCATTTAAGCGTTCAAGGTTCTAAATGAGATTGTGACATTAGAGCCTTAAATGGGATCATTTGTCTTCATCAAGATAGAGAGAAGGTTGAGATAACTCAGGCAGGGTATTGTGTGGAGTGATGGGGCCAGAGACACGGTGCTTGGGTTCGTGGGGGGCCTTTAACATATATCCCCTCCAGGGGGAGACACTTCCTCCACCAATCACCCCATCAGATAACCAAGGGCACATGTAAAACAAGAACATATGACTTGATCTATGAGACTGATGTGACCTCATATCGACTGAACATGCACAGGTTTTAGCACTTAATCATTGTGAGTTGGTTTTAAAGGACAATATAAAAATGATGCGTTCACACATTTTCACAGGTCTCCAGTTCATCTCCTGACCTACTGAGGTGTGTATTTGACTTTTTTTTTTTTTAGTTTACTGACATATATAGCAGGGTCCAAAAGTCTGAGAGCACATCTACAAAATGCTTGTTTTTACATCCTTTCTAATTTAATACAACAATTTTCATTACAAATTATATTATATACAAATATACACATTATACAAATTATATTATAATTACAACTGTAAAATTATATTGATAACAGCTCAAGTGAAAAATATATATCTTTGAAATATTTACACGAATGGCCTCCACATGGCCTCCACAAGTTTTTGCAAAACCTTACGATTCATTTTAGATCAAATCAGTTGGAGTGTCGTCTGGTCACATGCTTTAGTAGAAGAAATTAGGCATGAGGAAGATCTGACCTTTATACAAAGCAGGTAATATGGTCAATAGCATACCTCTGATTACATTTAAGTAAGGACGCAGAACTAGTACAGAATGTTGAATATTAAATATAAAAGTATGAAAAACTGTACATTTATTTTCTTAATTTTAAATATTCAAAAATTCTAAAATTCATAGATATCCATCCATCCATTATCTGTAACCGCTTATTTTGTGCAGGGTCGCGGGCGAGCTGGAGCCTATCCCAGCTGACTATGGGCGAGAGGCAGGGTACACCCTGGACAAGTCGCCAGATCATTGCAGGGCTGACACATAGAGACACACAACCATTCACACTCAAATCTACAGTCAATTTACTGTAGAACCACCAATTAACCTAACTCTTTGGACTGTGGGGGAAACCGGAGCACCCGGAGGAAACCCACACAGACACAGGGAGAACATGCAAACTCCACACAGAAAGGCCCCGTCAGCCACTGGACTCGAACCCAGGACCTTCTTGCTGTGAGGTGACAGTGTGAACCACTACACCACTGTGCCACCCAAAACTTATATATATATATATATATATATATATATATCCCACAGTATGTTTACATGTTAGTCATAAAAATGCATGTAAAATGAAGTGTTAAAATAAACTTAGCATACTTCGCACTTCCTCTTAAAAACCTACTACATTCCTTCATTCACAGCAGTTTGAAAGTTAAAACAGCCGAATTAAAAGTCAAAGGGCTATCCCAAGACCTGAAACAGAAAATACTGAGCTAGAGAAAGGCATAAAAATGATATCCAATGATGTTTAGGAACACCAATACTGATTAAAGTACTGACTAGTGGCCTAGTGGTAGCGTGTCCGCCTCTTGATTGGGAGATCGTGAGTTCTATTCACGGTCGGGTCATACCAAAGACCATCATAAAAATGGCACCCACTACCATCTGGCAAGGCACGCTGCAATACAGATGTGCATGGGGAGTTAAACTCTCGTGGTTACCAGAGGACTAGCCCCCCACTGTAACTAGCTATGTAATAGGCGAGAGGCCGAGGGCTATGGAAACAGAGATCGGCGCCGCCCGATGCGCCACCATCAGAGTTGGGCCTGGTGGTGACTTGAGTGGGAGACTGCCTAGGAATACCAGGTACTGGGCGTGGGAAGGACTTTGACTTTTTTTGAATACTGATTAAAAACCATAATTCAGTTAGAAAATATTAAAAACCATGATTCAGCAAGAAACAAAGACCAAGTGGAAGAAAAATATCTCCTAGAGTGAATTGCAGAACAAATCAAAACAAACAGCATTAGACCTAAAGTCCTTCGAGGCATGTGTAGTAGAAGTTCTCTTTTATATCATATTCATTCTCTGTCATAAACATGATGAGAGATTGGTCTTCAAGGAGAGATTTGAAAATCCTCTGTTCATTACTCGCTCTTTATCTCACGTCCTGGCCTACAGAAGTGGCTGTTTATCTCAGTAGTCACAGAATTTACTGTCAAATAGAGTATTACTAAGAAGCTGCTGAAGCTGTCAGCATGTTTTAGACTTGGCCACAAGTGCAAAGTGCTTCCTAATCCTCTGATCTCTGTCTTAACCACAAACTACCATCACAACCCTAAATCATCACTAATAATCAGCCATAACCGAGCACGCTCCAGCCTTCTCCGCGGGGCGTGACAAATTTTTGTGGAAAATGAAAGGGGGGAAAAGCAACGTGCATGAAAAAATGCTGGGCTGCTGCCAAGTTCTCCGTGACCTCTGATCCCTTAGTTGGGAGTTAGCTAGTTTCCTCTTTCCTCTGACATCACTGTCCAAACCTTGAAGAACAATAACATGAGCTCGATCGCATGACATTACGGTTTGATGCGAAATCCCTCTCGCGCACAGACACGCCGCCCGTGAGCTCAGTGTTCCCATTTCAGTGCAGCTGCACATCTGCCGTTCATGTGAGACACACACACACACACACACATCTCTCCTTGTGAGGACCTAATTTATTCTCCTTGTGAGGACCTAATTTATGCAGTTAATTAATGACATGCTACACCTAAACCTAATCCTATCCTATGACCTTAATCATCAAAAAATATTTAGGTTCTTTCAGTTTTTTAAATAAAAGCTGCAGTATTTGTAAAGAACCAATTTTCCTCATGGAGACCAAATGCCAAATATCCCCACAAGATCAAAATTGTAATATGTTCCTATGCTTGTGGGGACATTTGGTCCCCAATAAGATGTAAAAACATGAGGACACACACACACACACACACACACACACACACACACACACACACACACACACACACACACACACACACGTCTCTCCTTGTGAGGACCTAATTTACTCTCCTTCTGAGGACCTAATTTATACAGCTAATTAATGACATGCTACACCTAAACATAATCCTATCCTATAACCTTAATCATCAAAAAAAATATTAGGTTCTTTCAGTTTTTTAAATAAAAGCTGCAGTATTTGTAAAGAACCAATTTTCCTCATGGAGACCAAATGCCAAATATCCCCACAAGATCAAAATTGTAATATGTTCCTATGCTTGTGGGGACATTTGGTCCCCAATAAGATGTAAAAACATGAGGACACACACACGCATGTCTCTCCTTGTGAGGACCTAATTTACTCTCCTTCTGAGGGCCTAATTTATACAGCTAATTAATGACATGCTACACCTAAACATAATCCTATCCTTCACCTTTGTCATCAAAAAATATTTAAGTTCTTTCAGTTTTTTAAATAAAACTCGCAGTTTTTGCTGCAAAGCAATTTTCCTCATGGGGACCAAATGCCAAATATCCCCACAAGATCAAAATTGTAATATATTCCTATACTTGTGGGGACATTTGGTCCCCAATAAGATGTAAAAACATGAACACACACACACACACACACACACACACACACACACACACACACACACACACACACACACACACACACACACACGTGCCTCTCCTTGTGAGGACCTAATTTATACAGCTAACTAATGACATGCTACACCTAAACATGATCCTATCCTTCATCTTAGTCATCAAAAAAATTTAGGTTCTTTCAGTTTTTGAAATAAAACTTGCAGTTTTTGTAAAGAACCAATTTTCCTCATGGGGACCAAATGCCAAATATCCCCACACACACACCTCTGCTTGTTACAGAACGAAAGAAAACGTTTCCTATAGCAGGAGTTTCTCAAAGCTCTCACTGTACTCCTCTAAATGCCGAGGTTCTTCCTGGCATACTTTCTGCATGACTGTGTTAACAGCCTTCGTCAGACATGGTCACCTGTTATTCTTCTGATGTCACTCAAGATATTGAGGAAATAAATGTCTGGATATTCATCTGACAAACAGTTTTTTAATAAATTTCTTTGCTCTAAGGCATGAGTAATAGTTTATTGATATGGCTTGAGTCACTGGGAAGAAACACCGAAGCTGCATTGCATTTTAATGCAGCCTACAAATCATGTATCACAAATGGCTTGTATTACAAAAAGAGTTGAACTTCTTTAACACAGAGTGGTTCCAGTTAACTCCTGTATGCCCCGAGTCTTTCATTTACAACCTGGATGAATTACACTGCCAGCAACAATGTGAACTGAAACCTAAAAGATATGGGCATGTAGAATCCAGTGCACACAGCTGTAAAGCTCGCCACACTCTTGGACTCTTGGTGTCTAGTTTACCGAAAGCCCCAAGGGAGTCTGGTTTTAAAATATTCAGGCAAATTGCTCTTTAAATTCAGCGCTTTTCACTGAGCTCTCAGATCTTAATTTGTTATTTTAGCCTATTTCAGCAACACAAGCCAAGTCCTACACATAGGCAAATGAAAGAGGCTGCAAAAAAAATGCACCTTGTGTGATTTATTTAATGCTGTCCAGATGTGTGAGAGGCCCAGGGAAACAGGTGACGATAGCATTAGGCTGGGATTGCACACAGATGGAAAAGGGCTTGAACCTATTTTTGCATCACTGCTGGTGCAATAATGTCTTTCTCTTTCCCCTACATACAATAAAAAAAGATTTTGAAATGAATCAACCCTCACATCATGTAATCTTGCTGGATGGAAGGTCTTCTCTCCATTCCTGAAATGCCTGTGAAGTGAAAAGAAATTGGGATCATCATCCTGCCATCATGGCCTTGTGTGCGGCTTTGTGTGTGGCCTTGTGTGTGTCTGACATACTGTACGCATTTCAGTTCCATGCCACATGGCAAGATCATAAGTTCATTCGAATGTGTGCATGCCATATTCCTAGGAGGATATCATTTCTCAAATTTTTAATTACAGCAATTACATCCTCGCCAAGGGAGATGAGTTCAGCCCTGAAAGACATATATAGAGGACCATGACTCTGCGCTCTGCTTCCTGTCAGGTGAGAGGGCTTCTGGGTAACGTCAACAGTAATCAGCGGCGATTGCAAGGCTGTCGGGGCCGCACTGAAGAGCCACTGCACGTGTCAGAGTTCAGCACTCACTGACAGCGTGAGGATGGACGTTAAGCAGAACAGAGCTACAGAATTGAGGGGGGAATACCAGAGTCTGTCACAGGATGGAAAATGAAGAAGCTTTGTTCAAGTACAGTCTGAGATGTTCTGTTCTATGTGGTGATGACACTCGGATTGGCAATGTGGTTAACTGTGAAAGCAGCAGAATGAATTAAATATAAAATACAGGAATTTACTGATAGTTAGAGTGGGCTGTGTTTCTGATAAAATGTGTTTGAAATGGAAAATACAACTTTTATCCAGGACCAGGAAACACATGTAAATTGATGGACTGGATGATCCATCCATTATCCGTAACCACTTATCCTGTGCAGGGTCACAGGCAAGCTGGAGCCTATCCCAGTTGACTATGGGCGAGAGGCGGGGTACACCCTGGACAAGTCACCAGATCATCGCAGAGCTGACACATAGAGACAAGCAACCATTCACGCCAACAGTCAATTTGGAGCCACTGGGCTTGAACCCAGAACCTTCTTGCTGTGAGGCAACAGTACTAACCACTACACCACCCTGGACTGGACTATATACTTTTAAATGACAATCTACTTCTACAAGATATTGTTAAATGAACATTGATGGAATGGATCTTCTATTTATTGAATACTTTGGTAGATGCTAAATAAAAGCAATAGCATTGCTACTTCTTTTTCACAAATTTTTTTTACACTGGAACATTCTTAGGAACGCGAAATATCCTAATAACGTCTCCATATCTTCGAGTACACCTAACGCTTATAATTATGTTGCATTTTAAAGCAGGCAATCACACCACAGCTAGAAATTCTGTGTACTATCCATCCATCAGCCAAACTGCTTATCCATCAGGGTTGTGATGAAGCTGGAGCCAATACCAGCTGACTTAAGGGCGAGAGGCAGGGTACACTCTGGGCAAGTCTCCAATTTATCACATGGCTAACCAGTGTTGGAGTTGAGTCACTAAATCTTGAGTCCCCAGTGTTCAAGTCGAAGTCATTAAAAAAAATTCCGAGTCAAATCTGAGTCCACTATTGATCCGAGACGAGTCCAAGTCGAGTCTGAAAACAAGACTCCAACTGCACCATTTGACGGTGGCTGTTTCAGTACTATTAACATTAGTTTGTTCCTGAACATGACGTATGAACAGGTGAATGTGCATTCTCTTTATCAGGGAGTGTGAAGTATTCTGTCAGAGCTGGTTGGGAGACGGATGTAAGTGCAGAAGGTGTGCTTATTAATACAAGTGAAGATGGTAAACAATCCAGAACGGCAGGCAAAATCGTAAAATGGTGAAACGGACAATAGGTCGAGCGAGGCACAGACAGACTATCGTAGGCTCGGCAGAATCAAAGACGAGAAACAGGAAATCAGGGATCAGGAAACCAAACAAGGAAATAAGGCTCAGTAATGTGTCAGCAACGCAACTCAATACTTCGCAAAGTAAGTGTGGTTTCACAGTTTTTATATAGGCGCGCTGATTGCACCTTAATCCTGTGCAGATGTGAATCGTTTACAGCGCACACGAAAGTCCGCTTGGCGAGCACACTGTCTGGAGCGCGCCCGAGAGTCTACCTGATGCACTCGCCAAGGTGTGACGCACGAAATTAGTATAAAAATTTATGTAGATATAAATATCTTATGCCAAATTATTATGGCATGTTACAAAAAATAAAGAAAAAATTCGAGTCCTCGTCTCCAGTTTACGAATCTGAATGCAGTTAATGCACAAGTCAGAGTCATCAGTGCTCAAGTCCAGTCACAAATCCTTACAATTAGGGCACAAGTCGGACTCGAGTCTGAGTTCTGGACTCGAGTACTACAAGCCTGTGGCTAACACAGAGACATGCAGCCATTCACACTCACACCTATGGGCAATTTCAAGTAGCTAACTGACCTAATCCTCATGTCTTTGGACTATGGGAGGAAACCAGTGCACCCAGGGGAAACACACACAGACACAAGGAGAACATGCAAACTTCATACATACCCCTTTTTGACCAACAAGAAATGGTTGGTTCCTGAACCAATTGCATTCAGGATTCTTTGAACCTTGGTGCCAGCTAGCGAACCAGCCCATGTTTTCACTAGTTTTGAGCAGAACTGCTGTAATCAAGGATGTGTCATAAATGGAGGGTGTTGCACAATGCACAGCGGGAGTAAAGAGTTGTCGCA